>NC_138373.1:134655479-134719422 GCF_054177405.1 Leptonychotes weddellii | reverse complement strand
TGAAGTAACTACCCACACACAAACAAGATTCACTCAGCCCTTGCTTCTGGAGAACCCAGGCTGACTCTACCTATCAGTGAGTCTGAATTAGTGCATTTACTGAATTTTAACATAGTTTTACATCTTACATGTCTATATCATTGTGTACAAGGATTAATCAAGTTTATTTGGTTTCTTGATCAGTTGATTTGGCTTCAACAGTGGTTTTATAACACTTGTGAATTGACAGCCCTCTGGAATGCATTGCCAACATATGTGTGAACTCATTTGTTTCATATTCATAAGGGAATTTTAATTAGCTGCTAAGTAAGATGAGTTGGGTCCGAAGTCTCCTGACTGTTGGTTAATGGTTCTTATGTAAACAGTAACTAAAATCTTTCTTTGATGATAAAAATCTATAGTAACAAATTCATAGCTATTCTTTTACTTTCTTGAACTTCCCTTCTGCCCCCTGAAAACACCATCCCTGGCAAGATGTGTAATGTCTATACCTGAATGGTTTAAGCCCTATACTCTCCGTAAGAACATACTGGCCATTTTAGCTCATTTGACCACTGAGTCTACAACTGCTCCAGGTGGGGAGGTAGGTAAATAGGGATGTGCATTTGGAAAAGCTTCCTGATGATTCTGGTACTCGATCACCCCTGACCTCTCCATTTATCCTCTGCCCCTTTGCACACATAGGATCTCACACCCGGGTTTAGGGAAAGCCTAGATGCAAACAGTGCAATGGGACAAGAAAATCATTTCTACAGAACACTGCATTTAGAATCTCCATGGATAAAAAGGTAAAACCAGATGAGTAAAGTTGGTGGAGGGAACAAAACTGAAAATCTGATGCCTTTCTTTCCTTTTATACATCCCGAAGAGGCCCAGAATTAAATTGCTTTTCATGAAATATCCATCACAAGTAAATTTGTATAAAAGCAGATAAGCTTAGACATTCTCACATCTTTCAGAGAAAAATATTCCAGGGACTTATAATCTAGGGATCTGGGGAATTGATGGTTGTGGTTTATTCTGAATGTCAAGCAATAAAAATATAGGAATAGAGATCATATATAGATTTTACACCCCAGTTGATTTTGTTTTTTAGTTCTCCTTTACATTAAAAAGCACTCATCTAAGCTGTATAAATTAACTATTGCAGTCAGCCCAGAGTTTGACCAAACAGCAAAATTAGTCACATCAACATAGAAAGGATTGCATTAGCTGCTTTATTGTCCTTTGTGTCTGATTCAAAACCTAGCGTCAGTGCTCATGTGAGAGTTAAGACAGTGAACAACAAGCATCAAGAAAGACTTTCTGGATTATCGGATGTAAAAATTAAATTAAAAAAATGGAAAAAAACACACACGCATACATATCCATATGTGTGTGTAGACATCTATACGGGAATAGCAAGATAATTCTATAATCGCTAAATCTATTTTTTTAAATCTTTACCAAAATATGAGCCTGTATGTGACATTTTTCAGGATGATACCTATTTCTTCCTTTTATACTTTTTCCACCCTCTGCTATAGCATTTATGCTATTTAATATAGTTTGTTGCGTATCATCTACCTTCCTCAACAGAATAAGGGCACAGAAGATGGAGGCCCCTCCGGTCAGCCCTAGAGTGCATGTGCTGCATGGTAGACAACAAACGCATGTCTTAGTGAATGAATTAGTGAATAATTAAAAATTATTTGGTAGTTGGATCTAGACTAATGGTATCCAAGCTTTCTTTTTGGTCTGAGGACACGCGCAGCCTCGTCACTGGAAAGGCAGTTCTGTCTATATTATGGTTCTCCTTGTAGGTCATACGTAAGCTATTAGCTTAATACAGAAACCAAACTATAAAATATTTTATAAAACACACAGCATGCCATAAAAGACAAATGTCTGGGCCATCCCTGGGCCCTAGATGGAATGTGTATTATTTGCTAGAGACCTTTATGTTCTTTCTCTCATTTTACTCCTCCAGCCCTGTGAGGCCGTAATGCCCTCCATTTCCAGATGAGGAAATGGAGGTTCAGAAATCTCAAGTAATTGGCTTAGAGAGACAAAGCCAGGCACAGAATCCAGGCTTTCCGAATAGAGGTTCGGGGCTTATTTTGTTGGAGTTCAGCTGCTTTCTTCCTTTAAGAATATTTGTTTAGGCAAATATTCCGAGGGGAAAAATATCCAAACTAACTGCTTGCCATTGCATCAATTCAACACAAAACAACCTGGTGATGAGCTGAATTATTCACTCTTCACTTGATTATTTTGTCATCTTGTACACATAAGCATGCTCTGGTTAAGGATGAAAAATGTCTTTCATAAGACCATCGTTAGCTCTGCCCCTGGCATGTTCCGTTCAGTACAGCATTGTTGTTATTTTTCTTTTAAATCTTCAGGCTTCTTGTTCCAAATGCAAAAATGACCTAAGTTCCTATGTGTTTTCATTCCATAATTTATTCCTGGAGTTATTCCTCATGTTTTATTTAAAATTTTTGGCATTTGCTTTTAAAATGCACTTGTGATACATGTAGAAGTTTTAATATGGGAGATCAATATTTTCCCCCTGAAAAACATACCTTTAATTTTATACACATCAACAGACTACTGTGATTTGCTGTATAGAAATTCACTTTCTAGGCGACTTTTTTTAAAAACATGCTATTCTGCAAAATGCAGCACCAGCTCAGACCGAGAAGAAAAGGAGCAAAGAGAAAAATTCATTATGTAGCACCATGAATTCTTTGATCGGTTGTCTCTTTCCTCATAGCCATTTCCCCCCATCACTCCATTTCTCAGACTCCAAATGGAGAATTATAATTCTGGAAGGTGATAGAATGAGCTGAGCTCCACAGATGCTGAGGCAGCCAGTTTACTATTAGATTTCAAAGGCAACAACCCCAAACTGATGCCTGAGGAGATTTGTTTTTATTTGGATAACAGAGAACTCAAGATGAATAAAATGATAGCTTTACAAGTGCTATTCAAAACTACTATGTAAATAAGTAGCTTACATAGCCAGACATAGGGATAAACAAAGGAACATGTCCACTGACATTCAAATCTCATTACTGCATTAATGTAATCTTCCTGGGTATGGGGCAAAATAATTTATATAAATGTGTATAGGAGAACAGAAAAATAAATTAACCAAATACACATTTTCCACAGTTTATCACCCAGCAGTATAATCCTCTACAATAAATGCTAACAATACCTGATTCTTCTTGCCACGTTTCACCCGTTTCCTTTATTTGAGCAACTAGAGATCTCTAATGACCTTCTCATCGCATCAGACCGAAGTGGGACTGACCTCATTCAGCACAACCAATTGTTCATAATTGGGTTTTGTGAACTGTGCTGAGTATTAGGTGCTTTCTATCGAAAGTGTCTTCTACGTGATTCCTCACGAGTCCCATCCATTTCAGCTTTTCATTTCTTCCAGTAAATGTGGTCATGCTCAGAGCTTCAGAATCTTTACAATGTGAAAAGGGATGGAGTGTTGCCATTATCATATATAAGAGCATGGCTCAATTCTGGAAGGGGATCTGTCTGCTCTGAGATGCAGGAGTTAACATGGCCTCCCTGGCTAAAGATTAGGGCTTGTGCATTTGAATTACATGGAAAAGTTCAGTTATCATTTAAAGCCGTTGGTTCCATGTACTAGTCCCCACACTGAGTCTACTCTGTGACCAAATTTTTACCCATCCACTGTGAAATAAGAAAAAAATAACATTAAGGTTGGGAGGTTTTAATACATCCACATTATTATGTTTTAATTCTGAAATTCTACCGTATGGTATCATTTGTACAAAATTATGTAGTAGATGGTACTATGTTCATTTTGAATACTCTTCTTAGATAAACTAAGGGTTGACAGCTCTCTGTCAGCTCCACAATGATTTAGACTTTGTTGATCTGTAAAATCCAAAATTTGCTACCAAAAATTGTATTAAAAAAAGGTTGAGAAAACTAGCTATTCTGTGGATAAAAAGACAAAAGTCATTTAACAAAGTTTCACGGATATTTCACAGATAAACCCCAGATCAAATAAATACGTAATCACAAAAGGTAGAACACTAAAAACCATTGGAAAAAATAAGTAGGGAGATATGAACATCAGGCTGGGGGAAAACTTTTAAGCAAGACAGGAAACCCAGAGGCCATAATGGGGAAAAGTTATGAAAGAACTGATGTGCTCTTAAAGGTCCCGCTTCCCAGAGTATTCATTATCCAAATCCCTCCAGTTTCTGCAAAAAACTCAATTGTCATAATATAAAAATACCCACTAATAAATATGTACACTTCTATTTCTTCCATGATTAATACTAATATCTATTTCTACCCATTGTGTCAATTAATGATTAACGTTGCCAACAATGAATAAACAATTTCAATTCCATATAAGTTGATAATAAATCTTAGAAATGTTTCAGGAATTTGTGAAGTTGATTATAGTGATGTTGGAGAATTGTCTGAATCATAAGCAAAGTCAGTGACAAATGAGGATCCAAAAGAGTTGGATGAGTTAAAAACTACCACAGCAGTCCTAGGCAAGAGAATAAAGTGGAGTCCCTAGAAGTAGGCCTCTTACATCAACTCTGCTTGGAGACCACCTATTCATAAATATTTATGTATTATATCTGCATGTATATGGGTATATATACATATACATATATGAGACTAGATTATGAATTCAGAAGAAGAACTATAAATGGTGTATAAAGCTATGAAGAGATGCCTAACTTCTCTAGTATTTAAGGAAAAGTAAATTAAAACAGCAAGCTAACAATTTCACTCATCATATCGGCAAAAATGTATACATGTATATATTTTGGCAAGAGTCTGAGGAAATGGGGACTCTCATTGGAGTGTAAAAATTAGGTTTCATTTTGCTAACTAATCTGTAATCTGTATTAAAATCTAAAATAAGCATACTCCTTGACCATATCTAGGGTCTATTTTGTACAATACTACCAAGGTTACATAAAAATACATGTACAGGATGCTTACTAAAGCATTATTTGTAGTAACAAATTAAAAAAGAACTTATTAGAAAACTTCAGTAAATGTGGTGCATTCACACAATGGAATATCAAATTGTCATAAAAAAAAAACTGTGATCTGAAAAACAATGTCTAAAATATAGTATTATGTGAAAAAAGCCAGAAGCAAAAAATTTGTTCAGTACCATTCCAGTGCTGTGAATATATATATTTGGCATCTTCCCTCCACCCCTGCCCCCTGCTGCTGCCACACATACCACACACACACACACACACACACACACACACACACACACACACACACCAGCTTGCTAAAAATCAAGCATGGTATTCACCAAATTCTTAACAGTGATTATCTTGGGGAGGTAGGATTGGTAGGGAAGGGGGTGATTCTCACTTCTTGCTTTATGTATTTTTTAAAATGGTGGAACAATGGGTGAGCTTTATTTTTTGTTTTTTGGGATTTAAAAAAAAAATGCTAGTGACTCTTCCAGGCCTAGGATCTTATTTGAGGTTGCAGATGATATCCAGCACAAGCCCCATGGCTGAGAATGCACTTGTAGCCAAGATCTACACGCATGCCCTCTGGAACACATGCTATCTCCTATGGTCTGGTTCAGGCCCCTTCATCTGGGACTTAGAGACCAGCAAAAAGCTGTGTATAGAATTCAGGGGGTCTGGGAACTTGAAAGGGAAAAAAAAATTATGCCTGCTTTTTATTAATCTTAAATTGGAACTTAGCAGTTTGTAAATTTTATAGGCAACAAGCCTCTACCTGCAACTTTATCACCAATATACATCACAGATATTTTCACATCTCATTGCAATCATTACAGACATCTCAAAATATTTCTTAGGAACTTCTCTACCTTCAAAATAAGTCCTTTTAGACCCTTTACTAGATCTTATTCTTCAATACAGTAATAAAGAAGCACATCTCTTACTGTATCACAGATTTGAAGTTTCTAGGTATTTTAATAATTGTATGTAAGCATGATTGGCTTCCTTTGTAATTCTTTTTTTTTTTTAAATTTTGTGCGTTTAAACATTTTTCAGAAAAGGAGCCCCTAGGATTCATCAGATTCCCCCAGTGGGGCCATGGCACAAATACAACAAGGTGAAGAAGCCCTTTAAGTGTATTGGAGTTTGGGAGAAAGATACTGGAATGTAGTAAACATGATGCTAGATTGTAATTTAGAGATCTGTAGCTTCCTCTTTACATCCTGCCTAAAGATAGCCTTGAGCTCTTTTGAAAGCTTCTAATCTGTACCAGGCACTTTTCCAGGTGCTGAGAAGATTATGCTCATTGAACAAGCAATGAGCAGTTCAATGAACTCTCATGGGGCTTACATCTAGAGGGATGAGGTGGGGAGAGGGGAGATGGAAAATAAACAGGAGACCAAATAAATAATTACAGATAGAAGTAAATTCTATGAAGAAAATAAAAGAGCACGGATAGGCATTTAGATGGACTTTTCTAAGTGCACCGGGAAACCATGGAATGTCTTAAGCAGGGTAGACAATTGATTGCAGGAGGACAAGAGGTATGATGGTTTGGAATAGAGAGACGGAGATGGAAATGGAGAAACATGGAAGGAAATGAATTATGTTTGGTTGCTGATCAATAGTGTCCTCATTCCACTAAAGAAATAGAAGATCCAGGGGTGCCTGGGTGGCCCAGTCAGTGAAGCGTCTGCTTTCAGCTCAGGTCGTGATCCCAGGGTTCTGGGATCAAGCCCCACGTCAGGCTGTCTGCTCAGCAGGGAGTCTGCTTCTCCCTCTCCCTCTCCCCAGCTTGTGCTCTCTCACACACACTCTGTCTCTCTCTCTCAAATAAATAAATAAAATATTTTAAAAAAGAGAGAAATAAAAGATCCATTCTAGAGATTATAATCCTCCAAGTAACTAGCAAATTCTATAGATTAGACTACATGATACCTAAATAATGCCATGAAAACATGAATCAAACTGGTCATTTGATGATATAGAGAGGCAACTGTATGGCTGGACATAAGCTCAGGCTGATAGTTAGAAGTCCTATAGAAGACTGAGCCACATGTTGTCTGCAGATACAAGGAAAACAAAATCAGATTCTGTGTAAAGAATATGTGTAATATGTGTAATGTGTAATATGTGTAAGGAATATGTTAACAGAGTTAACTCCAAACCAGAGTTAACTCCAAACCACCTGAAAAAAATCATAGTCATAACATATTCAGAAGATTTAGGACAAAATGTCTCGGGATAGAACAGTGTTTTCAGCAAGAGACATGCATGACCACACTTGCAAGATGGAAGCCTGCTAGCAAGCTCCTAGCCACACTGAGAATCTTTCATAACAAGGAGCCTCTCCGTTTAATGACACACAGCTCTCAGCAGCAAGGGCTGTGTGATCATTGTTAAAGCCTGGCAGCCTCAACAGCTTTGGCAAAGAGCCTTGTGTAACAACATTGCCAGAAGTATCTACCAGGGATATGATACAACACAATCATGTTTCTGCTTCTGTTGTTGCTATTGTCGTTATTAGAACTACCATTTATTGAGTCCCTACTCTGGGCCCTGCGGTTTCCTAGGAACTTTCTGTATGTTATCTTATTTAATCCTCAGGCAAGCCCACAAGTTAAGTACTAGTATCTGATGAGTTTAAAAAGTTTAAGTATCCAGCCCAGCACTGTCAACTAGAACTTTCTACAATAATGAAAATGGTCTCTATCTGTGCTGTCCAATAGGGTAACCACTAGCCATCTTGGTTGTTGAACTCTTGAAATGTGGCAAGAGCAAATAAAGACTGATCTTTAAATTTTACTGATTTTTAGTTTATCTAAGTATAAATTTAAAATAGCCATATGGGGTTCACTGGCTATCCTATTGGACAGTAAGAAGACCAAGTTCTAATGGCTGGCAAATACCAGAAGTCTGGATTCAATCCAGGGATTATCTGGCTCCAGAGTCCTGTTTTAAAAATTAGTGCTAGTTGGGACCTCCTAAAGGATGTTGTCGTGTTTTCACCATTACCAACTCTCAGTTAGTGCTTAGAGCTACTTTCTTGCCTAGGAGTCTAGAAGAGCACTCAATGTGGGTGCCTTGAGCAATCTGTCACTGAAATCTAAATGCCTAGGCAGTGCCACCTACTATCGTTATGCTGGTATTAGAATTCCCTGTTTATGTCCACCAAACTAACCACATGTGAAGGTAGGAAACAAAACTAATAGAGAAATCATTGGGGTTAGATATTTAATGTTTGTCCCTCCGGATCTCCTCTCAGCTCTTCTCCACTCTGCCCTGATCTCAGGGTCCTGACGATCTATGGACTACTTATTAGGGCTCCCTTGCCCCACAGCTTCCAGTCATATCTAGCCAATGGAAGTTTCTGGTTGGAACCTAAAGGATAAGAGGAGAAAGAAGTGCGGGTCTTTATCCCTCCCAGCTCTTTCTCTGCCTGGCCATTGTTTAGCAGGGGCTACACAGTTCTGTCTGAGAACACAACTCTGAGTGAGAGGCTTTCCCCTCAGCCTGCAGGTCTTACCAGGTTCCAGTAAATATCCCTTCCCTTTCCCCTTCAGCTGGGACTGATAACAGTCTCCCACTCTTGCCAGCTTTGGGGTACTTCCCTGACTCTTGTTGGCTTCCCTTAGCCCTGTCCACACTTTCATAAAATAATTCCTTGAGTAAACTTCCCTCTGCTTCTCCATTTGAATTGTGTCATTTCTTTCTTGCTGGGGACTCGGATAGATACGCTATTCAATGAATTTAAAGAATAAGAATTATTAGCTCACTGATGAACGAATAATAAAGAAGTCATATGGTATTTCATAAGGTAGTTATCATATACTCTTGGCCACAAAAAAAGGCAGCCCATTGCAAATTATATACAGGAAAGCTGTGCCAGGAAGTGACGTGTGATGGCCTGAATGTTGATATTAAAAGGATCCAAAGAAAATATATAAGAAGGGACATTCATTGCAACATTTTCTACATAAGAAAGCTGGAGCAAATCATGTCATCGGTCCATTAGAAAAGGTGTGGCTAAATTATAAGTACGTGTTTTATAAGGAAAACTATGTAGTCATTAAAAAGAGTGAGGAATATTTTTAAATGCCAAAATGGAAAGATGTCTATAACATAGTTTTGAGTAGAAAAAAAAAGTTGTCAAACTGCACATATATTCCAATATTTCCAAGTTAAATGTGAATTTATTTATTTAACAAATATAGAGTACCTACTACGTGTCAAGCATTGTTCTAGGCTCTGGGGATGCAGCAGGAATCGAGACAGACAAAAAAGAGTCCCTGCCCTTATGAAACTTGCATTCCCTGGGGGGAGGCAGACGATAAATGAAATTAGTCAAATATATAGTATGCTAAGAGGTGAAATATGCAGAAAAGGGGGTAGAGAGTATTGGACAAAGGGTACTATGTTGCATAGGGTAGTCAAAAAAAACCTCACTGAGAAAGTGACAACTGAGTAAAGACCTAAAGGAGAGGGTAAACCACAAACGTACTTGGGAAAGAAACATTCCAGGTGTGGGAAATAGGAAGTGCTAAGGCCCTGAGGCTGAAATTTGCCTAATGTGTGAGAGAAGGCTCTGAGGTAGTAGTGTGGTTAAAGCAGTGAGTGAGGAAAAGAGGCATAGAAGAGCATTTGAAGAGGTATTTAACTCTACATATTTGTATGTGAATTTTTTTAAGTCTAGAAAAATACCCATCAAACTTAGTAGTACTTACTCCTGGGGAATGAGGAACATTCCTTCTTTTTTGAAGGGATATTCAGTTTTAACTTTATACACTAATATAATGTTTGAATATTAAAGTAGATGGGTATGGCTTATAACATTCTAAACTGGTTTGTTTTTTCAAAGAAGAATCAGAAAACAGAAGACCACGTAGAGGTCTAGTACATGCCACGAAATTAAAAATAACTCTCCCCAAACACCCGCATTTTTACAGAAAGTGACTCGAGAAATTTTTTGTCAGAATTACCTTTTGATGTTACAGAATTATTCTGAGTGCTCAAACTAATCGAAATGGCCCCAGTGTCGTGAGATCCATCTGTAATGCCTGCTACGACCCTGAGAGCCCCACACCGATTATTTACATCACGTGTCTTGCTAGAGGCTGTAGCTTCTGACGGTGGACTTGCATTTATTCCTTCTATTGAATTTGGGGAATTTGTACATGAGAATATTATGAGATGTCACCATTGTGATTCATTAAGCAAACTCTCAGTCTTAATAGAAGCTAGGGATGCCCTGAAGCAATTTGTTAGAAGAAACTGGCCAATACACGTTGTTAGATTCCTCATTTAACATGTAATTGCATATTCAACCAAAGTTCCTCTGGGTCCCCATGTGACATCTCAAAGTTTACTTCCAGTGGCTTCTGTAAGATTAAGTTGCAACTTCATTCTGTCTGGCTCATTCTGCTCATTTTTAGAAGAGTCTTTTCAAGAACCACGGGACCCATCTCTTCCTTCCGCACTCACTTCCTCCTATTTCCCCTGTTACTTCCCAGCTTATGTCCACATTTACCCTCATTTTTTCCTCTTCAGGATAAATTATACCCTTCTCACCCCTCCTCAAATTCCATCGGGCATCTCCCTCACCTTTGGTCTTTCTCCTGCCCACCCCTGCATTTCCCTTTCCCTACATACCTCTTTTTCTAATTGATACCTAATGTTCATAACATGTATTTGAAAGACATTTTAATAGAAATTTTCCTGTTTTACCTTCTTTATTTAAAAAAGAAAATACACAGAAGAATTAGGAAAACACTGTAAACATACAAATAAGTTAAGGTGCTTTTCACTTTTTTTTCCCACTTATTTTTAAAAAAGAAAAAGAAAGGAATCTGCAGGCTTGCCCAGTTGAATTCCTATCACTATAAGAGGTCAAGGTGTGTACAAGGACCAGACTATAGGTAACTGAATGGGGTATTGTTCTGGTGACCAACAGGAGGGAATTAATTAGAAGAGAACTTAGAGAAAAAGTGTGATAAATATGGGGTATGTATGGTGCCAGTCCCCATAACAGACATGACCAGCTGGTCACAACCCTGCTCCACCTAATGCTGGTTGTGGCTTCTGGACCCTTCTCAACACAGCACTCCCAGGCAGCCATGGAGGCATAGCTTATGAGTAAGGAATAAGACAGCCCCATTGGATGCAACATTTCTGACCATGTCTGGTACCCCACGTCTTCTCGTGAACTTAAATTAGCTTGTTGTTCAGTTGACTTCCTTCATACTGTAGAGAGTGCCTAAAAACTGTTTCTTCTGAGTAAAAACAGCACAAAGTTGAAACAGTGAAGAAGAAAAACTTGAACGCTAACAAATCCCAAAAGACGAGTAAGTTTAGAGCAGTGATTTTTTTTTCTAACGATTTTATTTACTTATTTGAGAAAGAGAGAGAGAACAAGCCAAGGGGAAAGGCAGAAGGAGAAGCAGACTCCCTGCCGAGCAGGGAGCCCGATGTGGGGCTCGATCCCAGGACCCTGGGATCATGACCTGAGTCGAAGGCAAACGCCCAACAGACTGAGCCACCCAGGTGCCCTAGGGCAGTGGTTTTCAAAGTGCACTTCCTGTCAGCAATAGCCACATCGCTCACGGCCACGTCCTGACTTTGGTGGACCAGGGCCACTTTTGCCTTCATTAAAAAAATCAAATAAAATTAGGATTAATATTTGTAGGCTGCACCTGCTATAAAAATGTATACAGTCCAGGTTGGATTCATTATTATACATTCACTCTTATTATATTAACTCTTTTCTTCTGAATTTAAAAGAGATTAAAATCAAACAATTTTCATGGGCCACTAAAAGTAAAGTATGCCGTAAGTGCTATACCTATTGTGTCTCATGAATAAGTTGGTCCTGGCATTGCCTGGGAACTTGGAAATGCAAATTCTTGGGTCCTACTCTAGACTTAATGAACCAGAATTTCAGCAATGTGTGTTTTGACAAACCCTCTGGGTGATTCCAAACCACATTCAAGTTTGAGAAAAATTGGTTTAGACAATTCAAAGCTAGCTAGGTAGAACCTTACTCTGAAGAAGCTAAAAATTCTCTTTACCAGCTTCACAGACAGGATAAGCAAATAACCTCCACTATCACGGGTCTGATTTTAGAGGTCAGAAAGAGCAGTCCTCCTTTTGACTATTTGTCCGATGGGCTTTATCACATAGAAGATATTTAAAACCTTGAAAAACAACATCATAAAATGGACCCAACCACTCATATTTTAAACAGTTTTAGACTAGTGAATTATCTTGGGGGAAAAAAGGCATATACATTCTAGTTACAGTCTACATATATGTTTGTAATATTTATACGTGTTTTAAAAATCACTGCACTATGCAAAGTTTCACCATAAAAACCGCAGGCCTTATGAAATTGGTGTGTCAGTGATACATTAAAAAAAGAGAGAGAGAAACCTAATAAAAACAGAAATATAGCTTTCCCCACCTTAAATGGTTAATAAATGCACAGATACTGCAAAAGCATTTCATTTTATCTCAAAAGGGACCTGAAGTTCTCTTGTGGAAGTGAGCATCAGGACTGCAAGTTGTGAGTTATTTTGAAATGAGAGAGTTATCTGAAACATGACAAAACGTTGTAACGTTAGGTGTGGATGAATGGCAAAATAACATAGCGGATAGATGTTTGAGGTGTGCGCACAGTGCCTTTTGCGTATTCATATGTAGCTTGGCTCATTTGGGTGCAGTTTTCTGTGTTCACGTACTATTTCTCTCTTGTGAAATTGTGCATAAGCAAATGCAAAATTTGCATTATGCTCAAATTGTTCCCTAATGGGAAGCATTATACGAACAAGCATTATCACAGAGCTGACTCTCTTTATGTGGATGTGTGTATAATGTTATAGTTGCATATAAAAGTTCCAAATAAAGTGTTATTCCTACATTTGAAAGCTGATCTTTGTCTATCCTGTGAGCTCAATAACATTGTTTTCTATAGAACATCAAGCATAAATGGACAAGAGACTATGTGTGGGTGCGCACGTGTGCGTGCTCATGTGTGTATGTGTATTTATGCTAATGTACAATAAGCCCTATTAGGACAAATAGTACATTAACATGTTAATCCAAAACATTTCATTTGTGAGTTTGATCAATATCTATATTTGTTAATTCTAAGGAGTGACTGGCAATTAGATTAGCTTTTTTCTTAATCTTCTACACTGGGAAAAATCAGGATGACATCACATTTTTATTGAAGATTTAAAATTGAGACACAAGCTCTGCTGATACACAGAAGTAAGTGCTTTTAGGTTCTCATATTGTAATACCAGTCACAGCAGTTTTGATCTTTGCCCCAACAGTTGTTTTAAGGGGTCAAATGCAGGCCGTTCTTGCTTTCCATGGTTCTAAGACACACAAATTTCAGTTGCCATGATTTAGTTAAATAACTCCAGTCCCCCAACAACACAGTTCAGATTTCAGTTACCATGGCATATTAACAATTGTGTAAAGTCCAAACTTTGCTGCTGGCTCTTCAATCCCCAAATCACCTGTCAATAACAGATTTGCTTCATAGTCAGGGACTAATCACATCTCTTCTTTCAAAGTTTATCACTTTTTTGGTCACCGCACATCTGTTATTCAGTTCAAGTCTAGACAGCAAAGCATGTGGTTGGCTTGCCTCCTTGTCTCCCACTGACAAACTCATGTGGCATTTTGCAAGAACAGATCATTGAAAGAGGGAAATAGCTAATAAAAGTGAAAAAGCAGCAAAGAAACAAAAGTAGGAGCACTGGAAGTGATTCTTGACCTTACTGTCAATAGAGTTATAGAAGAAATTGGCTGCCTATGGAAGGTTGACACCACTTAGGTGGAGAGACTCTAGACATGTAGGTAGCACTTAGTGAAGCTAACATCATAAATGGGGAGACTGGTTTGATGAAAAAGATGAAGATGCCCCAGAGGCAGAGACAAAAATCTTCACAATGAAGGGACTATCAGAGATATTTCATGACATTGAAAGTGTGAAAAAGAAAATGTTGGAGTTAACCAGGTAGAAAGGTGTGTGACAATGAGCCGGGGCATAGAAACGGTGGTTGCTCCACATTGCTAAGTTGTATGACGAGAACGTGACAAGTACTGTTCAAACTACTCTTGATAAGTTATTTTTTTAAAGATTTTATTTATTCATTCGTCAGAGAGAGAGAGAGAGAACACAAGCAGGGGGAGCAGCAGGTAGAGGAAGAAGCAGGCTCCCCGCTGAGCAAGGAGCCCGATGCAGAACTTGATCCCAGGACCCTGGGATCATGACCTGAGCTGAAGGCAGACGCTTAACAGACTGAGCCACCCAGGCGTCCCTTGATAAGTTGTTTTTTTTTTTTAAAGATTTTATTTATTTATTTGAGAGAGAGAATGAGAGACAGAGAACACGAGAGGGAAGAGGATCAGAGGGAGAAGCAGACCCCCCGCCCAGCAGGCAGCCCGATGTGGGACTCGATCCCGGGACTCCAGGATCATGACCTGAGCCGAAGGCAGTCGCTTAACCAACTGAGCCACCCAGGCGCCCTGATAAGTTGTTTTTACCAAGAAATAAAACACCTTACTTCTCAAGGTTCTAATGTTTTAAATTATAGAATACTAAATAATTGTTAGTGTTACTGCTTTTAAAATTTTCCTTACACATTTATAACGAATGGTAAGATAAATGGCACATTAGCAGTAACCTTAACAGTAATGTTAATGTTTTGAGAAAAGATTTTAAAGGTCAAGAAGAGTCATAATTTTCCCATTGATTATTAAGATAGCTTTACACATTTCGCAGGGTTATTTATACCTGTCTGCACTAGGCAAGGCAAGGAGTACCTGTATAACCCATGGGAAACATGAATGTACAATTATTTCTGGACTATCAACAGTAGTAATAAATGAGCTAAGAAGATGTTCATTCTTTAGCAAACTAGGATAATTTTGTGTTGCCTATTGCCAAAAATCCATCTAAAATCACTGGTCTCATTTTTGTCTAATTATTTGTTTAAACAATACCTGAGATGCCCATTTCACATGAATTTTGATCCTATCTGAACTCCTCTAAAGCAATCAATTATTTTGGTGAAACAGAACAGGGCAGTGAGGGGTGTGAGGAAAGCTGTCCAGTAATTGAAAAAGATTGTGTCCCATCAACTGCATGAAGTCTTAGAGCTAAGCTCATCAATGTTAATTGAATTTTTCAGTTAAAAATATTTAGTTCAAATAAATATTTTGGTAACATGTTGTACAATTTGTAGATAGTTCTTGCCACCTGTGAAGAATAATGGCTGATGTAAATAAGGCAGACATTTTTAACATCTCCTTAACAATGAGACACTATATCATAATTATAGAAAGGAAAAAGAATTAAGCAAAATTAATAATTTTAGTGTAATAATTCTTCGCGGATGTTTTGGAAACCACTATTAATTTACCTTGGGCTGAGTTTGTTTCAAGAAAAGTACCACCAATTAGTGCTTTAAGCCTTACCTTTAAAACAATTACCTCTTCTGCCTATTTATATAATTTAGAGATCTAGTGGTTCCCTTTGATCAGATGATCAACTTCATCTTTAACCAGTTGTGTAAGAAGGATTTTCAATAGGTTATTTATTAGATTTACACACAACTGCCATCCTCTGTATTTCATGCTGAAGGCTAGGTGCTGGCTTTTACTTGGAAGTCAAGTTCAATTGGAAAATAATAAACCTTGGGAATAGAAGCTCTATTCCTCCCACCTAACATTTACTCTTAGTATATGATTCAGCGCATGTATTGACTACATTAAGATTGTAAGAATTTCTCTTTTTTAATGTGGTTTACCATAAGTAAATATGTTCTCTATGATTGTGCTTACATTTACACAACAAAAAAATAATCTGGAGAAAAGCAAAATATTTCATTAATAAATCAGTTGTTTTCTCTGTACAAAACTCAAAAATCAGTTTTATGTTCCTCCCTTTTCCATCTTACAAAATGACAATTTTTACCAAAAAGATTGAAATACTACGTGTTTTGACATTGTGTAGACAGGCATCCCTTCAGTCAACATTAGGCCAAATGTTATAAGGAACCTAGATCTCAGACAAATTATTCAAAGGTTTCTAACCACATTTTTATAGTATGAATGATTGATTGAAATTTGTTGGGATTCCAGGAAAACTAAAACCATCTCAATGAAAGCAATGCATGATTTGAATATTTATAAGGTAATTGGCAATTCTAGCAATATGTTTACTTTAGCAGAAGCAATTAAATATAAAATAACAAAAATAGAGAATTGTACACAAGAGTGTGGGAAGAATAGGTTGAGGAAAAACAGAAGTCGAGTATATTAAATCACACTGCTGTTTGTTTATGTTTCTATAATATCTTCATCAGAGATGATTAACATAGAATTTTCAGAATGTTCCATGTATAAATCGCACTTGTATGGTATTTTTATATTTTACATATTCAGAAATCTAACTCTGATGTTGAAGAACCAGAAGGAAATTATGACTGTAACTGTGTGAAGCAGCATACTTAGGTTGGATCCTCTCAGGAAACATTAGATGCTAATGCTTATAATTAGCTTGCCTGTCCTGTGTGGGGCCATTTTGATACCAATGGGAATGTTTAGTGGCAAACTGTAATGTGCACATTACAGTTGAGCAAGCCAGGTGGCTGCTTCTTCTGAGTTGTCAGATGTAGCACACTGATCCATGAGAGACAGAAAGAGAATGGCATTCTCTTTAGTATCTATGATGTGCCAAATACTCTACCACTTACAGCCTATATGTTGTTTTCTTTAAGATCTTCACACCAACCTTATGCAATATGTCTACAATGCTCATTTTATCAATGAAGAAACTAAGATTCAGAGAGGTTATATGATAAATAAATCTAAACAGAAAACTGAAGCAAAAAAGCAAATTACATAGGTTATCCACAGGATAATACAGTTTATGTACTTTTTTCCAAAACATGCCAAACAATAGTACATACTGCCTAGACCTAAACACATACGTAGTGAGTGTTAAGGATATGGGCAGGAATGACAAACATCAAATTCAAATTGATTCTCTTCTGGTGGAAGAAGATGGGGTCAGACTGTGCAATTGGGGCTGCCACTCCAGTTCTATGTTTGATTTTTTTTTTTTAAGATTTTATTTATTTGTTTGAGAGGGAGAGAAAGCACAGCAGGGAGGGGCAGAGGGAGAGGGAGAGTCTCAAGCTGACTCCAGGCTAAGTGCGGAGCCCGACGCGGGGCTCGATCTCACCACCCTGAGATCATGACCTGAGCCGAAATCAAGAGTTGGACATTTAACTGACTGCACCCCAGGCACCCCATGTTTGATTTTTAAGCTGGTACTTGAGCAGATGAGTAATCATTATATCATTCCCCTCACAGTTTTGTTTGGCTGAAGTATTTTGTTAAGGATTTAAAAAGTAAAAGAGAAGTTCAGCAACTGGCTGAAAGGCACACAGCTATGAAGGAGAAGACAGAGCTGGGTTCAACCTCAAGTCTGTTGCTACTAGAAGTTGCATACTTAGACCTTGTACCAGCTGGACAAGGCAGAAGTCTTCTTGGGGAAACACAGCTTGGCTGGGAAAGAAGGGGTTGATCGGGAATCTCCCCATGACTATACTATACACCATTGCATACTGGTGGGGTAGAGAGGACAGAACCAAGGGGGCCTGTGTTTTATGATGAAGGAACCCATGCCACTTAGAGGAATGATAAACAAGCTCACCAGAGTCTCTTTCTCTGCTTCTGCTGCTGCTGCTATATTCAAGCTCCCCCAGACAATGGAACAGAATGTTATATTAAAAAAAAAAAAAAAATACCGGGACGCCTGGGAGGCTCAGTCAGTTAAGCGTCTGCCTTCAGCTCAGGTCATGATCCCAGGGTCCTGGGATTGAGCCCCGCATCGGGCTCCCTGCTCAGCGGGGAGTCTGCTTCTCCCTCTCCCTCTGCCTCTACCCCCTGCTTCTGCTCTCTCTCTCTCTGACAAATAAATAAATAAAATATTAAAAAAAAATTCCATCACAAGCTTAATTCCTCTTATGGAGAATGTCTAGAAATAACTGGAAGCTGGCTACAAAATTAATTTGTGGTATACTCTTAAAATGCTGCTATATTAAAGTTCTTAAAATTGACTTCACAGAAAGTTCCTCTTCTCCCCATTCCTCCCTCCTAGCCACAGAGGTCTATCATTGGAATTGAGCCTGGGAAACCTGTATCTTTATATATTTTACTGTACACTATAGATTTAGTATCTGACTCAACTGATCAATATATTCTTAGCATCGAGCATAGAGCCTGGCATGTGGTGGGCAGTCGAGAAATATTTGTTGAATAGAATATATGAAATATTATCTGTTGTTTGCATTATTTATTTTCTTATGGGAGGCAATGGAGCATAGTGATTGAGTCTTAGCAAGGAGTCAGTGGTTGGGAAGAAGGCCAGCAGAGTCATTTCACCTCTCTAGAAACCTTGCTCATCACTGATGGCACCTTGGGCAAACTACTTGACCTCTGTAAGTCTCAGTTTCAGCTTCAGAAAAACTGGGATAATATTAATGCCTCTCACTTAAGGTTGTTGTAAGAATTAAATGAGACAATACCTCTAAAGGTATGTCTAAAATGCCTGTAACAGTACTAGGTACATAGTAAGTGCTCAAAAAATGTTAGCTATTATTGAGATCATTTTTGGTTCCCACTGTATCATCTTTGTTTTTACGAGGGAAGTATACATCATTTGTCTCGTTGTTTTCTGAATAGGTTCATTAAAAAAAAAATGCCTTATGGGGCTACCCATCTCTTCTTTTTTTCCCTTATCAAAATCTCTCTTCTTAATGGCAAAGTCACCATTCACCTACCATTGCAGAAGAAAAATGACTTTAATCTCAAAGGCAACATTAAAAATAGGGCAAAAGAAAATGAATCAATAAAGGCAAAGGTCATAGAAACAGATGATTTGAACATACAGCAATACTCCTGAGCACTGGCTTATACACACAGATTTATTTTTTTTTATTTTTATTTTTTTTTAAAGATTATTTATTTATTTATTTGAGAGAGAGAGAATGAGATGAGAACACATGAGAGGGGATAGGGTCAGAGGGCAAAGCAGACTCCCCGCCGAGCAGGGAGCCCGATACGGGACTCGATCCAGGGACTCCAGGATCATGACCTGAGCCGAAGGCAGTCGCTTAACCAACTGAGCCACCCAGGCGCCCTATACACACAGATTTAAAAAGAGCTAAGCAAATAAGCAGAACATCTGGAAGAGAAATTACGTGATTTGGATTCCAACATCCAAACAATTTTGTATGTCAATTTTTTTAAAGATGCCATGTAACTGGAAAGCCTTGAAATAAAAAACTATGTCTGAAGATTTCACTTTCCAGCAACGTGATTTCCTTTCCTTAGAAGCCACACACACATACACTCACACACACCATGCCCCGAATCGCTTCTATCTTCTACCATGGAAAATTTAGAGGTTGCTTTAAGAAAAAATAATAAGATACCAAGGCTGAGGTTTGGATAAGCATGTGATTTCTTCTTGTTCTTCTTCATCAGCAGACATGGCCAGTGTGTCATTAAAAAAAGAGTCGCTTTAATCATCGTCAGGATTTTTTAAATGATTGTTTTATCTGTAGGAAGGAGTTATGGAAATCGATCACTTAGGGCAGCAGCTTTGAAACATTTTTTACCGTGGTCCCCAGTAAGGAATTCATTTCATTGCAACCCAGATGTTCTATTTTATTTCATTTTTTAAATGTTAGTTGTGACTCACTAAATTTATTTTCACAACCCACTAATGGGTCATGACCCACTGTTTGGAAAACACTGTCTTAAGATGTTCAATCTAAACTGTCTCACTGAAGTAGCAGAGAAAAGGGAAAGTTTTGAGGGAGATTGGGAGAGAAGGTTGAGAGAAGGAATATGAGGGCCTTGCCCAAATGCAAAATCTCTTTGAAGTTTCTTTTTTTTTTTTTAAAGATTTTATTTATTTGACAGAGAGAGACACAGCGAGAGAGGGAATACAAGCAGGGGGAGTGGGAGAGGGAGAAGCAGGCTTCCCGCCGAGCAAGGAGCCCGATGCGGGGCTCGATCCCAGGACCCTGGGATCATGACCTGAGCTGAAGGCAGACGCTTAACGACTGAGCCACCCAGGCGCCCCCTCTTTGAAGTTTCTTTATTCACCTTTAAGATTTATCCCACTTTGGCATTAGACATCAAACAAGACCGTTAGTTTTCTAGAAAAGGTTTTCGATCTCCCAGGATAATAAAACAGATGCTCCAGGGACACATGCTGTGTTCTCCCGGAGCCACCTCTCCTGCTAAGGATATGCACGTTGCACTCTGCAAAGCAGGCTGTCTTGGATGATAAATTTACCTCCAGATAGTACATGAATTTACTGAAGGCTCGGGGCCTTTTGACTGTCTGACAATCATTCAGCACAGGTCACGTGGATGATCTTACCAAGAAGATGAGGACACTTCCCTTTCATCAACAGACGTCTGTCTGAGTGTGGCCCTTTGACTTTCTCTAGCACTTGCAGGCCTGCCAGCTGGAAAGGACAGAGCCAAACTCCATGACTCAGACCTCATTAGCCCATACCACACACCACACCACACACGCGGAGCCTCCCGGTGGCCACGGTGGCAGGAAGGGCATAGGCAGTGCTAACGAGGTCACCCTGTGATGGGCTGAGCAGAGTTGGTCACGATGAGCCAGATGACGAATGTAGAGCCATGGAATCTATCATTTTGAAGAGAGAACATGTTCATTCTTCTTTTTCCATGCAATTGGCTCGACAGCGGTTTGACATCATCTCTGCCCTGAATCGGCCATCACCCAGATCGTGTGTTGGAAGGAAAATGGAGAAAAGAAGTAAATAAACCAAGAGAGGGAGAGCCTCTGGCATTTTATAAAGCACTTCCTCTTCTCACTTGATGTCCCAGGATCCCAGTAGCTGTTTGGGATCCAAAGAGGAGATGAAATGATGTGAATACTATGTCTTCTCACTGAGAAACTCTGAAAGCTCAAACTTTTCCTTTGTGAAAGGACACCCAGAAATCTGGTTTTAGATATATGAGTAAATTACAAAAAGAAAGAAAGGAAGAAAGAAAGAAAGAAAGAAAGAAAGAAAGAAAAAAGAAACAACAAAAATCTCAATAGAAACCCAAGAAAGATCCCTTTGACTAAACTATACTCATTGATACAGATACAGATATAGATAGATCTGAGCAATGAGGCTTAAGCAAAGAGTTTCATAAACCCAATGCAGAAAATTGTTGCAATAACCATTTAAATGTGACTATAAACTTGAAGTCTCTCTCTCTCTCTCTTTTTCTTCTGCTATGCTGCCTATTATTCCCAACCATAAACCAGGTCCTGGAACTAAGGTAGATTTCAGCAGAATGCCTTCTTGTAGTAATAAGAAGCACCCCCCAATTTGAAAAGTCAAGTCTCCTCTGTTTAAAAGTACAAAGGGTTTTATTTTTTCATCATTAAAAGAATAAAGTACATATGTGGAAATCTGGACTTTTGGGAACTTGAACACTGTGTTTCTCTAACTGAAGACAGCAATGAATTCCAAGTTGAAGAAATTATTTCAGGCAGAAGTAGCCACTATAATAATATTTAATTACCCTCAAGGAAAAAAAAATACTTAGGTTGGCTGCAGAATTTGAACACGAATTTATAAAATATAGGGACATGAATCTTCTTGCCTTCTGGGACATTTCTGTCTGCCAGACATGTTAAAATCCTGGATTCAAAATGTATAATCGAAAATGTTTCATCTGAGAGGTTTTTTTTTTAATATGTAAAATTAAAAAGTCAAATCAGATAGCAAAACTTTCTGGTTAAAAGATTAAGAAGATTATTGGATGGCCTCTAAGTATGCTTTTGGAGGATTTCTGAAACGTAGTTACATGACAGGAGAATACTGAAGCTTAGAAAGTGCAGGTTTGGTTCTTTTCAGGCAGTGTGCACACAGGTGTGGAGAGGGAAAGGTTAACATGTCTGCCTGCCTTTCATCAGGACTCCCTTCCTGTGCAGGGGAGGGGGGTCGGGGTGGTGGTGGTGGGGGGGTGACCCGTGTGTGGTAGTCCCATGCGAAGCAGGGCATCAGGGACATTAGCATGCTCTTGAAATCACCATGCTAGTTAAAAAAAAAAAATGTATGTACTTGTTACTTTCATATAGCATTTTCTGATATATTTACTCTTTTTTATCACCACACAATTAAATGAAGCCAAGAAATAGCAAGAAATAGCATTCCCAGGCTTTAAAGGAAGAGTTTGAGAGGCAGGGTTGTTTTGAGTTGATATCCTCTTTTATAAATTTTCACAGCATCCTGAATGTTTCCTTTACGGTGTTTACCACAGTTGTAATTAATAACTGTTTGTCTCACTGCCTGGGCTGTGAACTTCCTGAGAACAGGGATCGTTGGCCTCCTTGCTTATCACTAAATATGGTGCACCCAGCATAATGTCTGGCACAGATGTGCTCAAAAAAGATCTGAAAACTGAATACATGTATGAGTAACATTTTCCCAAGTCTCACAGGAAATAATGGGCACAACCAAGATTTGAACCTCTGTCTTCTACTGGAAATTCCTCGTTCCTTCCACTTTATCAATTTATTTAAGGGCAAGTATGTGTGTTCCTATCAGCCTTTTAGGGTTCTGATGCTAGAGCTCCCTATAAGTAAATGGAAGCCAGACTACATGGGAAGATGCAATTGAAGAGGACGTCCTGGCACAAAGTCACTGGAAATCTCAGATTATCCTTGCAGCATTTTGGCCCCTGGGTTTGGAACTCACCATCCTCTGCACAGAAGAGGGCATTTAAACCCTTCGCGCCATTTTCCCCCCTCGCTGGCAGTGTGTGAAAATAAGTATTTGAATTTGTCTCAAGTGTGTCCTGAGAATGACCTGATTCAGAAACATGCTTATATTTCTTAAATACAAGGTTTTCTGAGCCATCCCAGCTGGAGCCAGTTTAGCGGCAGGGCAGGGAGCGGAGCCGCTGTCCGGCGAGTGAGGGGTCGGTGGCCCGGCTGCCCGTTCGCCATTCGCGGGAGGGGAACCCTGCCTGCGGGTTCCATCCCGCGGAAAACCCAACCCAGCAGACTGTCCTGCTGCCTTTTGGGCAAAGTTAACTCAATTTGGGGGTCGATCCGGTTTAAGTGAATGAACCAGCAGGCAGAATAAAGACTGCCTCCTTTTCTCCTGTCTTCCTAGATACCTACCCACCCTCACTCCCAGGGTCCTCATCTCAGTGCCTGCAGATTCGAGGCTAGCCCCGCAGTGTCGCTTCCCACTGCCCCTTGTCCCTCTCTGCGGTGGCTTCAGGTCCCTCTCCAATCATGGTAAAATACTCTGCCTTGTACTTCTTTGTCTTCCACGGAAAGGATATTGAACGTACAATAGGTAGACAATAACATCTTGATTATTCCTCAGGTAAGGTAGCTTCATATCTCAAAGGCTTATGGTTTAAAGAAGCATATGTAAGGGCCTCCCCTCGAGATTTACTCTGTGAAGATGCAAATCCCACGCGTCCCCCTTAGAGTGCTACACCTCTACCCCAGCTTATTGACTTATTTAATTGTTTCATTTGCAAAAGTGATGATCATAATAACATCTAGCTTAGAATGTCGTTATGAGGATTAAACGAAACACACGGCAAAGCACGGCACCTGAAATTTAATAAGAGTTTGATCGATGCCAGATTTTTACTATTTAATGATTCTTGTTAACGCTTTAGAAGTATTATTATAAAGAATTTTAAATTGGTATTAAAATATTTAAATTGTGATTATTTAAACGATCATGATGATTATTTATCAAGCATTACATTACTGTTGTTACGTTCAGTATAGCTTCACGGTGGAGAGTGGGGTTCTAGAATCAGGCTGCCTGAGTGGGATGCTGGATCTGTGGCATCCCAGCCCCGTGACTTGAGCAGGTACTCAGTTACTCCTTTCCTTACATTCATGTCTGAAAAATGGGGATCGTAATAGCACCTACCTCGCGGAGGTGTGAGACTTAACGTCAGTATCCATCACAGCACTTAGCGCAGTGCCTTGGCAGGCTGAGTACTCTATGTGTGAGCTAGGACTACCACTCCCACACTGCCGCGGGGGCCGCTGGGACCGCCGGGGCCGCTGGGACCGCGGGAGTTGTTGCCGCCGCCCCTCCCACCGCCCCTCCCTCACTGCTATTCCTACCTCCACGCCCACCACCTCCGTCACAACTACTACTACTGTTAGAGTGGATCTTCCAACTCTTCTCAAAATACTTTGACTCTACTGGGTCTGGGCCAGACCGAACTCTTAAATGAGAAATATTCTTAAAGGAGCAATATTTTTCAAACGACCTTGCAATATTCAGTTTCTGGACACGCACTGGTGTGCCAGCCAGAACTGTCAGAGCGACGTCTGTGTTGCTTCCTAAATTCTAAGAGCAGCTGAAGGGGTTGAACAGAACCAACAGTACCCTCAGAGGAACTGAACACTCTCTGGATTCGAACTCATCTCTTAATCCCCCGGAGTGCTACCAACGTGGCCCGGTGGGGAGTTATGTTTTGACTCTGACTTGCTTCCTAAGACTTGGCAGAGAAAGCTGTCCTTGCCAGGTACCCGAACACATTTCGCAGCTTCTGTTTTCACTGAATCATGGGACACAAATGGAACCTGGAGAGGCAGCTCCTTCTGAGGGAGGACAGGCACCGATCTCAACTAGGAGAGTGCCGCTGTTGGAATCCAGACTCCTCTAAAGATCATCTCTTGAATCTTAGGTGAGTCCCTTAACTTCTCTGAGAATCAGTTTCCTGATCTATAAAACTATTTGATTTAATATGTACTTCACGGAATGATTGCAAAAATTCAGTCAGTTAACTAAGCTATTTGAAAACTCATTGCAAGATGTCTGGCCCTCAATAACCATTAGTTGCATCGGAATCTAAATCTAAACCTTGGATAGCCAGCCTCCGGAAAACTCTTCATTTGACCTTTGGCAATACTTCTCGGAGAGGAATGTTGTATGTTGGCCACAAACATGCCCTCATCTGCCAGGGGGGATTTGGATATACATTTGCATTTTCATTCTGTTTAATCACTTCTTCTATCTATTGGGGATGTTGCCTCTAAATGGACAGCTTCTTCTAACTGTGCACATCTGTATTTTCTTTTTTTTTTAATTTTATTTTATTATGTTAATCATAACATATTTTATTTTTATTATGTTAATCACCATACATCATTAGTTTTTGATGCAGTGTTCCATGATTCATTGTTTGTGTGTAACACCCAGTGCTCTGTATTTTCAGCCAAGACCTCTACTCTTCATTCTGCCCTCACCTCTTGCCAGCCCTCTAATTGCTCCTTTCTTACTTCAGATAAGAAGTAGGATAAGTTTGCAAACAAACTCCACTATCTAGGTACCATTGAAATGTAAAAGTAAAAGGTACCATTGTTGCCCACTGCAACTGTCTAAGCCTTTTTTATTCTCCTCAATCCCTGATCTCAAAATTCCCAGTCTTGGCACATCACTACCTCTCTTAGTCTGCTGTGTGATATATAATTATTTATGTGTAATTTTCCACAAACACATTTTAGCTGTCTCAAAAGAGAATTTTTTTCTGACCCATAGAACTATACTTTGAAATCATTATACAGTGCTTCTAACTATGAATTTTTCTGCTAAAAAGCTGGTGGTAAATAGTTGAAGGTTACAGTTAAGTCTATGAAAACTTAGTGTGAAGATAAAAGATTAAATAGCAAGCAGGTTTTGGCATTATTCATGGGCTCATTGGCTAGGATTTAGAATAAGAATGGACTTTCTCCTAATATGAAAGCCCGTTTACTTTCTTCTTTTAGCCATGGAAATAGTGGCTTCGTTTAGCTAGGTAAATACCTCTAGAGAAAAATGAAAAGGGATATTTCAAAGTGTGTATAGTTTAATATCATCCAATGGCATGTGAGTATCATCATTCAAGACAGAATTTAATGTTGAATAATGTATAAATCCATCTCCTGGAGACTATTACATGGTTTTTTGATGTTCAACAAAACTGAAATTATGATTTCTGATAGCCTGAGCTATTCCCTTCATGGCGTTACCAATAACAGGGTTTGGTTTGGTAGAAAGCTCTTTGTGCATGTCCTATTCTTTTATTTCAGCTTTTCTTATAAAGGAACCTGCCCAGTTCTCTCTCCTTATATGTGGAAAAAAATCTGTGTTGTTAGTTAATACATACAGAAGGTGTGGTGTTTTGAGTCCTGAGTAGACAAGTCTGATGCTTAACGTTAATGCTGGCATGCTAAGATGATCTTTAGCACTGTAAATGCTGAAGATTATGTCAAGCCTAGACTTGGCATCTGCATAACTTGTCTCTTTCCTCTCTGGGATCACTGTTGATATTGCTTCTAGAGCTGTTTTTTAAATTCAAAAATCATGTCACTGTGTCACTTAAAATCCGTTATTAGTACCAACAGTGTAGAACACATATCCATCAGCAGGCCACCCACAAGCCTTCTAAGCACCTGCTGACCCATCTTTACCTTTCCAGCTTCTTCTCTCCCAGCCTCCACTTCAGATGTGACGTCCCAGTCTAACCAGATATTTGTGATTCTCTGAATGCACCAAGTCCTTTGGTTTCCATGTCTTTGCACCTTGGTCATTGAATGTTCCCTCTTGATCATATACCCACCACCATCCACCTCCTTCTGATCAGTACTTGACTGTGGTTCAATTAAGGAGGAACAGCTTCTACCTTTAAGAGAAAGCACCTCTTCTCTGAATCCTTTTTTGATTCTTCAATCCTTGAGTAGATTATGTCCTTTCTTCTCTCCTTCATGCTACCCTAGTTCTTTAGAGCTTTGTGTCTAGCTCTAGTAGAGCACTTTATACATTGTACTTTAATAATTTGTCTGCCCTACTTCCTGACTTGTCTCTTACAAATTTGAGTAAAAGTCTGTGCCTAGTCATGATTGTCTCCCAATGAGAGACCAATCAGCATGGAGTAGTCATTCAAAAACTATTTGATGAATGAATGGTCTACATTTTCACCATCAAGGCTGAGAAATTAGTAACATTTGTATAAAGCTGGAGCAACCTGACATATAAAGCAGTAAATGAATGAAAACAAATGCTCCAAGGACAACCAACTTCTTCTCTGTTGAAAGAGGACTGTCAATTAATGATTCATCTTCACTAGGAATTATATTCAAGCTTTATGAATGTTTGAAAACAATGATGATTCTTTTCTAGATTCAAATTAATATTGCTATTTAGTAAAATTTCAAGAACATTATATGTAAAAGATATCTCAATAAAGTTGTTAAAAAAATAAAGACTTCAAGAACAAAAACACAATCTTTTAGAAGCCTATCAGCATATCATGTACTACATGGGACTATGCTAGAAACATTAACAGGAAGAACGACTATGTTCCATTTGTGAAAGCTTAGAATTGACCTCCAACAAGAGATAATAACAAGCCAGAAACAAACTATTTAAAGGTAGGTAGACCAGTTGTTTATTAGTTATTATTGACTTTTAATTAAGCATGGAGCCAAGTGTTTTCATGTACAGGGGGCACTGCAGTATTATGTCTAGGACCTTAGACTCTGGAGTCAGCCTACCCAGTTCAAAATGCAGCTCTGCCACCCTGAAATCTTCGATGAGGTAATCAACCATCCAATTCAGGTATACAGTCTAATGTATACCTCATTTTCCTCATCAGTCTCAATTTTCTCATCAGTAAAATGGAGCTAATAATAGTATCTACTTCACAGGGCTAATGTGAAGATTAAATTGGAAAACCCACCTAAAGAACTTAGCAAGCAGTCAATTTTCAGTAAATATCATTTACTGAATATTTTATAATTTGCCCAGTTAAAAGAGGAACAATGATGAGTTTACTTAAACAAAGGAAGATGTAGAATGGCTCAATACACCAAAATATATTATAGTGCAATAGAGCCAACACATCTGAGACGTGGATTCTCAGAACCTGGTTAAAATTTTCGTTCTTAAAAAACGGTGGGGAGGAAAGGAATAGAATTCCTCTAGAATTCCAGGATGACCTAGCTAATCGCCCCCACATGGTACAGGAGGAACCACAACGAGCATCTGTAGAGTGAACAGAGGACTGGCCCTGCATTAGCTCCTGTGATAGTTGCTCCTACTTGGGTACTTTCTTTCTGCTATCCAGAAAAAAGGGGGGAAATTGTGGTGGCTGCCAGAGGCAGGGCTGGAAGGTGGGAAAAATGGGTGAAGATGGTCAAAAGGTCCAACTTCCAGTTATAAAATAAGTCCTGGGGATTATGTAATGTACAGCATGGTGACTAGAGTTAATAAGACTGTATTGTATATTTGAAAGTTGCGAAGAGAGATCTTAAATTTCTCATCACACCCACAAAAGTATAACTGTGTGGTGATACGTTAATCTAGACTTATGGAGGTGATCATTTTACAATATATACAAATATCAACTCATTACATTGTATACCTGAAAGTAGTACAATGTTATATGTTGATTATATTTCAATTTTTAAAAATTGGAAGATAACAACTAGAAAGGAAGTTAGATTTCTAACAACATTAACAGTAACAACCACAAAACCTTTGTCTATTGCAGATATCATATAAGTGGGTTCTTCCCAGGTATTACAAAATTCAGGAGTCCAGGGCATATTTACATTTCCAAAGTGGAGGTTTTATCTTCATCTTTTTTAAAAATAATAGTCACTTTACTATACTTTTCTTTCTACTTTTGTGTATGTTTGATAATTTGTATATTTTTTAAAGTCAGTGTCAAATGTGAATAGCACCACAACTGAATTTTTTTTAATACAAAAGTGTTTCTACTTCTGGACTTTGCTTGAAGTCAGATGGAATAGTCTGCATTGGATTTTCCTTTTGTAAAATCTTTCTTTCTGTTTTGTGCTTGGGTGATAGATCTTTTCATTTTAATTTCACTTTGGCAGCTAGTTCTTGCACTTAGGTTGGGTTCCTTTATCTACTTGTTGCTTGTCTCTTGCCAATTTTATTATTGTTGTTGCTGCTACTTCTGTGAAGTTAGAACTCCCAAGGTCAAAGCACTACCATAATGGAATTTTAAAGCTCTTTTCCATTAGGAGTTGATTCTGAAAAAGCCTCACCTGCCCTGCAGACCATTTCTAGAGGTTTTGAAGCTAGTGGAATGGGCGACTTATCCTTTTGTTCTTCCTGAGGACTTAAAAAACTGTCTCAAGCTCTTTCTCCCATAAGAATAGGAGGTGTTGAAAGTTGAAGCTTTACCAAATGGATTGATAGTGGATCCAAAAAATAAGGCCCAAGAACAAACAGCAAACTGAGAATCCACGGCAGGACTCCAGGAGCAAAAACAAAAAAAAATCCAGAAAGAGAAGAGTCATAGCAAAAATAATCAAGAGATGAATGAGCAGAGAGAGGCAGAAGGTATGAAGCACACAATGATTCATGTGTTTTCCTTTGTCTGTTTTTTTCACAAGAGGATTTGAATTCCTTGATTTCCCTAGCTTGCTACCGTAGTTAGCTTGAAACCCTCATTCAAATTAAAGTAAGACAAAATAAGAACAAAAACCAAAACCCGGTAAAAAGAAATTAATGCAGATTTCCTTGGACAATAGAGTAGAGCAGAGAATCATCTCTATTTACACAATTGTCTTTATAGACTTAGAGAAGGAGTAACATTTGAATAAAAACTCAGTGGTGGAATGGGCCATAAATTTACCATGCATAGAGAATTGGGTGAGCAAAGAAAAACAACTTCTTTGCTTCTATAGACATGATCAAATCTTTGTGAACCCTAACTCCACAGGGAGATGAGGAGGAGGAGGCAGGTTTTAACTGTACCAAATAATGGGGTCCCAATATGTTTCCACTTAAATAGTCTCTTTTGAATGACTCAGTGCCTTTCAGGTGATTTCTCAGTCTTGTAGATCTTTCTTTCCTTCTCCTTGCTCATCTTCGAGATGTCATCTGTGTATGGGGGAGTGACAGCTCACAGCTTGATAGACTTTATGGGGGACCTCAGATCTGCAGACTGTCAGAAGGTCTTCCTGGCTTCTGCCATGAAGTTGCTAATCGGATCTAGTTTCTGGACTATAATCTGCTGAGATATGCCTGGTTTCTGCTGGCTAATAACTTAGAACTCTCATCTAAAGTCTGGGTTTGCCACATCCAGAAGCAAAGTCCCTGCAAAGCCTTGTTGCTTCACCTGCTCGGCTGGTCCACCATGCTCTCGGTAATTCTGTGTCACCTGGGGCACTAGCCTCAGTGTTCAACCTGAATGGTAGAAGTGGCATCAGTCCCGCTTTCCTAAAATCCAGTCGTTTCTATTATCATTTTACTTTCCTTCCTCTCTTTCTTTTCTCTCCCTCTCCCTTTTCTTCTTTAAATTAGTTACCTCAGAGAGTACCACCTCATTGTGATGTTTTTTGTTTGCTAAATGTATGTACCCTATGTGGGTACATGTCACATTCTGGGAAAGGACAGTATGCCTGAGTATAACGAACTCACCACAGCTGAATTCAGATTCCTGTGAGAACAGTTCCCTTGATGAAATCCTTGGCCTTACCAAGCCTCTGTTTCCTCATCCTAAATGTGAAGATAACAATATTTATATAAAATAGTCATGAAGATAACATCAGGCATCTCAGTCTTAACATGTACAAAATGATACTTCTGATTTTCTACCCTACAGAACTATTCCTCCTCCAGTCTTTTTTTTTTTTTAAGTAATCTTTACACCCAATGTGGGGCTTGAACTCATGACCCCTAGATCAAGAGTCAAATGCTGTCCCAACTGAGCGAGCCGGGTGCCCCTCCTCCTTCAATCTTTCCATCTCAATAAATGGCAGTTCCTTCCTGCAAATATTCAAGGCAAAACCCTTCAGATGGTCCTTGGTTTTTCTCTTACTTTCTTACCACATCCAAATCCTTGAAAAATCCAAGTCACTCTACTAATTATGTAGAATCTGACTGTTCCTCATCATCTTCACCTCTAGCACCCTGGTCCAAGGAAAATTGACCCATCACTTCCTAGGGTAGGTAATAGTAGATGCTGCTTCAGAATCTCTCAGTGGTTTACCACAAGTGCTTTATACTCTTGATCAATAGTCATCTGTCATCTATCTCAGCAGTGAGCCTGGGAGCACCCACTTTCATCCCTGTGGCCTTGCACCTTCAACACTGGCCTCAAAACTGCAAAAGCAAAAGAGCATGGAGGTGGCACATGGGAGATTTGGGGGCCAGGCCTGGAAGTGGTGTACTTCACTTTACTCACATTCCAGAAGTCAGAGAGCAGGTAGATGGTCAGGCCTAACGGCAAAGAAGCTGGGAAAAAGTCTAGCTGTGTGCTTAGAAGAGAAAATGGGTTTTGGAAATAGCTAGGCAATCTCTACCACTCTCAACCTAGATATTAATTGCAAACATTCTCTAATTGGCTTACCCATTTTTATTTTTTTTGTTTATTTATTTATTTTTACCCATTTTTATCTTTGTGCTCTCCCAATTGTTTTTCTCAACATGTCAACCTAATGATCATCTCCCTCCTTTGCTCAACACCTTCCAATGGCTTTTCATCTCGTGTGTGTATTCCAAAGTCCTTTCATGACCTCAAGGCTTTATATGATCTACCTCTCACCCACTTTCTTGATACCTTTCTTAGCCTTCTGCACGCTTGCTCACTCCACTACAGGCACACTGGTGGCCACAGTCTCCCTCAAATATGCCAAGCACATGGCATTTCCTCTTTCCTCTGCCCGGAACTCTCTCCTCCCCAGATACTCTCAGAGCTCACTCTCATCTTGCCTTCAGATCTATGTTCAAACTCCAGCTTATTAAGCAGCTTTTGTTGGAGAGCCAATCCAAGAAGCCTCTCTCTCCACTCCCTTTTGTATTCCACTTAACATATTATATATTTGTTTCTCTGCTTAGTGTCTCTCTTCCAAGATTAGAGCCTCTTCTCTCTTAGGAGGAAGAACTTCATTTTATCCCCAGCTCCTTGGTCCTAAGATAGTGCACAGAGCAGGGGCTTAACAAATATTCCTTTTAAAAACTATTGAAAAAGTGAATGAATTAGTAAGTCAATTAATTGTTCAGCACACAGCCTGGCAAAAAGTAATCAATAAATGGTAGCATTGCTGTAATACCAAGTTTTTTTCTTAGATTTAAAGGGATGTTCATTTTTTTTATAAAGATTTTATTTATTTATTTGACAGAGAGATAGAGAGAGAACACAAGTAGGCAGAGTGGCAGGCAGAGGGAGAGGGAGAAGCAGGCTCTCCGCCAAGCAGGGAGCTGGACGTGGGGCTTGATCCCAAGACCCCAGGATCATGACCCGAGCTGAAGGCAGCCGCTTCACCGACTGAGCCACCCAGGAGCCCCGGGATGTTCATTTTTTTTCTATTTTATTCATAGTTGGGTTTTTATGCTTTTCAGAAAAATTGTACAAATACAAAATTAATTTCTTCCTCAGGTCTTTGTCACCCTTAACATGACTTTCTCTATTTTAACTTTTCATCTGTACACATTTGCTTCAATACACTGATTTGTCCTACATCTATCGAATGAGGTGGGAGTGAGATCATAGATAGAGAGGAAAGGAGGGGAATAATTTATAGTTCAACGTACTGCTAAAAGTGAAAAACAAAGTCAATGACCACATCTTAAGCTGAAAAGGAATAAAGAGATGTAAAAATCATAACCAAATATAATCATTTCTGCTTAATTAAGTGAATTTAAAATTGTTGTATGTGTAGTCAAGGCCTAAATTTCTTAAACTAAAGCAATGACAATCTCTATGACTAGAAATAAGATGAGATAAATATAACTCTTCTTTTTCTTTTACCTTATATAGAAAAAAACCCAAAGCATTTGCAAAATATCTCAGACTTCTGTTAGCACAGTATTCCACCTGATTTAGTTTGTATGTAAATAGGGAAAAAGAAATCACGTGCTGAAAATAGCCTAATCAGGGGTCAAAGGTAGCTCTGGAGTAGCTACTGTAAAACTGTAAAAAAGATATTAAAATGTGACTTTCAGTTAGCTTAGAAATGCTGACTATGTCTTCAGAAATAATACCTTTTATTCCTCCAGTAAATAAAAAGTGAGATAGTAAAGGGTAATTTAAGGCTACTCAAAAGATTCAGTGTCTGATTTTGTTAACTCCTCAACTAATTACTGGTACATAATGGAAAATTACTAGATACCCCTGAATTCTTGACAGGTTGAAAAAAACATTCTGGGGAATGCCTGGGTGGCTCAGTCAGTTAAGCATCTGCCCTCAGCTCAAGTCATGATCCCAGACTCCTGGGATCAAGTCCCACATCAGGCTCCTTGCTCAGTGGGGAGACCACTTCTCCCTCTGCCTGCCACTCCCCCTGCTTGTGCTCTCTCTCTCTGACAAATAAATAAATAAAATTTTAAAAAAAACATTCTGAAGAAATTGTGATATTAAGACTTATAATTCATAATTACAAGCATAATTCATTTTATGCTTTCTTTCTTCAGCAAGACCAAAATCCATTTAAATCAGTGAGGTTTTTGTTTGCGTGTGTAGAGGTGTGTGGGTGGGGGTATGGGGCAGTTGAGAAAACTTTTGCAAAGTCCACTGTTATATTAATGAACACATATTGTAAGATAGGATATAAATAACACTGATTTTTCAAAACACTTTGTACCTGCTACTTCTAGTGTAGAGTACTTTCAAAGGAAGAAGCTGTATGTTTGAAAACCACAATTACCTTCTGAGATGACTTGTGGACCAGATATCTCATTGTTCCATCAATTGTGCCCTGACAGTGATAATGGGAACTACTTACCCCACTCAGTGTTCCTCTCCAGTTGCTCCAACTAAATGGTGGTCAAGCCCCACCTAAGAGATGAATCTAGGTCACAGCCAGGTTGAACTTTCAGAGCACCATCTTAGGTGGAGTCAAGTGCAAGATATGCAAGGGGGACAAATTATAATCACCCAAAAGGAATTTCATTAATAAGTTACTAATAAGAGAGTTATTAATAAGTTAGGAACGAAAGTCAAGCTGTAGTCATAGGACAAGTTGGAAAGCAAACTTGAGTGTAAGGACTGTTTGACTTGGAGTACCCAGAGTCAGAGAGGATGCAGGGCAGCAAGGGATGAGAAAGATAATGAGGAGAGTGAGGAGGGGAAGGAGGAACAATGGGGCAAATGGACTTGAACATATGGTGAACACAAGAACTTGCTAAACATTGGCCTCCAAGTGTGGCCTTCTGCAACATTTGCATCAGAATCCTCTAGGAGGGGATGTTTCCGGACATAGATTCCCAGGCCCCACCCCAGACCTCCGGAATCACATTGCTGGAAGCAGAGCCTCAGAATTTAGACTTTTAGGGTATCTTGGGCACACTTATATTTGCATGCTAAATTCCTTACCTGTACTGTTCAGTTTAATCCTCTAACAGCTCTGTGAAGCTTGTGTACTATTATTATCCTCTCCTTAAACAGGAAACGGATTCAGAGAAGCTGACCAACTCCAGGCACAAAGCTTATGCGTGGCAAAGCCAGAATGCAAACTCAGACATTCTGATTCTGGATTCTGTCATTGTTAATCATTATAGGCCAGGGGTGCTCAAACTTTTTCTGTAAAATGGCCAGATAATTATCATTTATGGTATTGTCTGCTCTGTGGTCTCTGCTGCAGCTACTCGAATCTGCCATAGACAATACGTATACAAGTGGACATGGCCGGGTGTTCCAATAAAACTTTATAAAAACAGGTGCCTGTCTGATGACCCCTGCTCTTGCCTCAGAATTGCCTTTCGAGGTGTAGTATTCAGAATAGTAGCATCTTGGGAGCTTATTAGAAATGCAGAAGCTCAGGGGCGCCTGGGTGGCTCAGTCGTTAAGTGTCTGCCTTCGGCTCAGGTCATGATCCCAGGGTCCTGGGATCGAGCCCCGCATCGGGCTCCCTGCTCGGCAGGAAGCCTGCTTCTCCCTCTCCCACTCCCCCTGCTTGTGTTCCTGCTCTCTCTGTGTCTCTGTCAAATAAATAAATAAAATCTTTAAAAAAAAAAAAAAGAAAAAGAAATGCAGAAACTCAGCCTGCTCCAGACTTGCTGAATCAAAATCTGCATTTAACAAGGTCTTAGGTGATTTTTATGCACTTTAAAAGTATGAGACCCCTACTCTAGAGCATTTTCAAAAGACTTCCCCCAAAGCTGTCTTTATTGCTTTTTGCTCTCCCTCCTTTCAAGTGCATGACCTCGGCTTCTGACAGTGAGTGTGCTGATTGCCTTCCCCAAAAAAGTTTAGAAGTAAATAATAAAAATCTTTAATCGGGGGAAAAAAACTCTTTCAGTTACTCTTACTACTTCTTGTGCTGTCTTTATTCTTTGCAGCACATAGTCAGTGTTCATCTCCAAAAAGTGAGAAGAGAGTGGGAATGGGATTAGTATTTAACTATTTATTTGGTATAAACTTAGAGAAAAGTTGCAAGGATTATATAAAGTACTCTCCTATCCCCAAATTAATCAATTTTTACATTTTGACATTATTTGCCTCAGTATTATATATCTGTCTAGATAGAAAGATAGATAGATGATTGATAAATAATTTCTTTTCTTTCTCAAAACCATTTGAGAGTAGATTGCAGAAATCATGTCTCTTTACCTCTAAATACTTCAGTATGGATTTTCTTAAGAATAAGATAATTCTTTTACATAACTACAGTCCTATTATCAAAATCAGGAAATTTAATATTAATACACTACTATTATCTAATCCACAGCCTATATTCAGATTCTGTCAATTGTCCTATCCAGAATCATGCATTGTTTTTAATTGTCATGTCTCTTTAGTCTCTTTTAGTCTGAAAGAGTTCCTTAGTCTTTGTGTTTCTTGACCTTGCTATTTTTGAAGAGTACATGCCAGTTATTTTGTAGAATGCTCTTCATTTTGGCTTGTCTGATGTTCCCTCATAATTACATAGAAGTTATGCATTTTGGGCAGGAATATCGCAAAGGTAGCATCGTGATCCTCTTGATGTATCACGCCAGGAGGCACACGATGTCACTTTGTCCCAACGTTTGTGATATTAGTTTCGGCCACTTACTTAAGGTGGTCCTTGCCAGGGTTATCTACTGTAGAGTTACTATTTTTTGATTTGGAATTAACAAGTTATTTATGGGGAGATACTTTGAAAGAATATAAATATCCTGTTCTTCATCAAATTTTTACCACTAGCTTTAGCATTTATGGATGATTTTCTAATCCTGACATTCCTTCTATACATAGTAGTTGGCATTCTATAAGAAAGTGCTGTCTTTTCTCACCCATTTTTTTTTTATTCAACTATTAACTTACATCATTATGAACTCATGGATTCTGAGACAATATTTATATCAGTCAAGGTGATATTTGTATCAGTGCACCCCGAGTTTGAGAACCACTATTTGGATGAAGAAAGTAATGTCCAAAAGAGGCTAATTAGCTTACCCAAGGTCAGAAAATTAGTGGAGGAGTAAAGCCTTCTCTCCAAACTTAGTATTTTCTTCATATCAATAACTTCCAAATCTGGAGACTGAATACCTCTTGGATCATCTAAACGGGAATCACCTGGGAAACTCTATAAAATGCTACTTCCAGGTCTAATCCCCAGGGATTCTGATTTGATAGGTCTTATAGAAGGCCTTGCAATTTGTACCGGAAAACAAAACAAAACAAACAAAAAACTTAGAGTCCTTCCTATCTACTTACTCAGTGCTTTTTAAGAGAAAAATACATACTATGGTATTATGTCTTCGAATCAAAGATAACATGTATTTTAAGAAACACCAGCTTAATAGTAGTTTTAAAGCAAAGTAAGAATCAATGCCACATTGAAGATACACGATAAGTGTATATACTTTATATATTTCAGGTTTCAGAAAGATGGAAATATGAAAAATATGAATTTTATACTTGTGGAAATAAGAATATAAGATCTTTGGGGATAAAATGACTTTATGTGTGTAAAATAATTAGGTAACTATTCTGCTTCATAGCACTTATATTAGTTGCAGCTGGTTATTTGCTAAGTTAGGCAGTAATGACTTCCCCGGTGCTAGATAGTTCTATCAGGGAGTCTCTGTATTTAGTTAGCATCTACAGTTGTCCACAGCCAGTGTTCACCAGATTGCTCTATTACCACAATGGTCATATGTCTAAGCAGTGTTTCTCAACCCCTAGTGGCATTAGGAACCAGGTTATTTTTTGTTGCTGGGGACATTCCTGTGCATTTTAGGATGTGGAGCAGCATCTCTATCCCCTACATGTCAGTACCATCACCCACCCAAGTAGTGACAAGCAAAAATGTTTCCAGGCAGAATTGACGCTGAAGGGCAAAATCACCCTGGATTCAGAGCCAATTACATTGCATTGAATAGGGACTTCCAAAAGACAGTTTCACCAGGAACCAACTTGTAAATGTGACCTTACTTAGCAAAAGGGCCTTTATGGATGTCGTTAAGTCTCTTCAAATGAGATAATCCTGGATATATGTGGAACCTAAATCCAATGACTGGTGGCTTTGTAAGAGAGAGGCAGAGGAGTTTGGGGAGATAGAGAGACTCAGAGTGATCCTAAACACAGCGGCAGAAACTGGCATGTGCTGCCACAAGCCAAGGACACCTCAGCCACCAGTAGGAAGAAGCAAGGAAAGATTCTCTCTTCAAGAACTTGGAGAAAGTGTGGCTCTGCCGATGCCTTGATTTTGGCCTTCTGGCCACCAGAACTTTGAGAGAATAAATTTCTCATTTTAAGCCACCAAGTTTGTGGTTGTCATTGCAGCCCTAGAAAATGAATGCACCACTGGTCCAAGGGAAAGAGAAGGTTTAATTCATATTATGTGCATGTTTATTTAGCTGTAATTGTTACTTAATTCCAGATGAGAGAAATACAATTTGCACTAGCAACAAAGGGTATTCATGGGATGGATATCGAGGTATTTGAAATAATCAAGTAAGGACTGACCAGTCAAACTTTGCAAAAGTTAGAGATTCATTTAAGCTTAGAAAAAAATTGGAAATAGGTGTTTAGACCTTCCCCACTCTCCTTTTCTCCATCTATTATTCTCTCTTTCTTTGCTTCTCTCCACATAATGGCATGCTCCCCATCGCAGGGACTGAGGCCACTGATAGTCCCCAAGGCTTACACCTGGAGAGTTCCACGGGCAATGAGAGTCTGACTTCTTTGCCCTCAATTCAGTTTTTAAATTCTGGGGAGAGAAAACATTGACCTCACGTTGGTCAGATGCTCATTCCTAGAATAATCAACTATGGCAGGGGCAGGGCGTGGTTGTGTAAAAACTTTGTATTCCTTAATACAACCTTATGGATGGGATTAGAAGGACAATAGTTTCCAGGATAAAGAAAAGATTTTGAGCATCTAAACCCACAAACATCTACCATTGTACATAAATCAACATGATTAGCTTTAAAGTATAATTTTCACATCAGTATGTTTTTTTTTGGAAAGCGTGATGGCAAACAAGTTAATATTTCCTCCAGTCTGAACTTAGTCATTTGGCTAAATGTATGGATAGACACAATGGTAATAAATAAATAAATAAGTAAATAAATAAATAAATAAATAAATAAAAACGTGACTAGAACCACTCAATGGCTTTTAGTGTCATAGCAGTTCAATAAGTGAAAGAATAACTGAGTCTTCAACAAAATCCTGGGTGTGAAAAATCCCACAACAGAACTTTTTAAGAGTGAATGCCCCATCTTTGGGACCCAAACAAAGCCTGTAACGAATCATTCAGATGTCCTCAAAAGAGACCTATTTCCAAATTGATTAGAATGATCGAGGCTATTGTCATCCTATTTTGAATGAGATATAAAATAAGTACGGTGAAATTTTAAATTCTCCTCCATTTCTTTTTTATTAATCCATTAGTCCTTAAAGGCCCTGAACTTCCTGCCTGATAAGTTTTAGTACATCGGGTCCTTTTCCAGCCTATGCTGACGATGCAGGTCTTTCATCTCAGTGCCCTATTGGATTACAGAGATTACTGGATACGTTTGCTCTGATCAGTCTGTCTAGGAATTTAAAATGCACCATTCTACAGTGGAGGTGATGGCCTCCACACATGGAATTTGGCACCTTGCTTGGACAGTAGAAGTAAGACTATAATTGGTAACATCTTACTATCACTTCCTGCTGCAAGGAATATTTTCCTTGTAGTAGACTGTGGCTGAAGACTTTTTCCCAAATCATAGAAGTCAGCAAATAAGTCTGAGATTAAGGGAGTAAAAAGAGTGACATTTTAGAAATATGTCCTGAGGATGCTTTGCACGGTTGTCTCCTCTATTGCATAAAGAACCCTTTGCTCAATATTCAGTTCCTACAATAATGGACTGGAAGACACACTGCTGAATCAGAGTGGTAGACACCTGCTTCGGGATCCAGGGATTTACCCTTCCAGATGCTGGGAGTGCCGGATGCGGGCTCTGACACTTGAGTCCCTCTTCAAGACCGCCCTTGGCCCAAGGGGACTGCCTGGCCCCAGGGTTACATCCTGTCTGGGAGTAGCCTGCAACCCAGGATTCCTTGTGAATGCAGGGGCATGCCGGCCCAGCTGCCTTGCCTCCATGGGGATAACTCTGAAGGACCATCCTAGCTCAAGAGCTCCTGTGGAGGGGACGCACTGAGTCCCCAGTGACAGCTCCAGCACGGGCCACGCTCTCCCTCTGCCCTCTCCTGCCGCTCACTCACCCACACAGGTGGTGTTCCCACAAGCCCACCCCCAGCCCCGGGTCATATCGGAAACCTTGAAGCCAGAAGCAGTGGATCAGAAACAATTGAGAACGTAATTCTGGGAAAGAGTGTGTGCTCAAAAGGGATTCTCCACTAATGCTCTAGCTACTTACTAATAGCGAATGGGCGAATACTGGAAATCCTGCACCATCTCTGGTGCTCCAAAAGGGAAATAAACTGCAAAGGAAGGATGAAAGGGAGAGAAGGCGAAAAGGAGGGAAGAGGATGGGAAGCAAAGGAAAAGAAAAAAGTGAGCTGAATAAACCAAGTCTGCTTTGCAGTTTTACACTTCTGAGAGTTCTTTTTAAGTATTGCAATAGCTATTTTCAGAGTAGAGTTACCATTCACTGGCTGCCTATGATAATCTTGCTGCTTTACACATGCTCTCCCCAAGCCTAAAAACAATACTGCTGGGGGAGCTAATATTATCAGAGAAGTTAAGTGATTTACCCAAAGGGGCGGAGCTGGTAAAAGACAAAACAGGAATTTAAAACAACCCTTGGCACTAAATCCTGCTTTCTTTTCTCTGAGTCAGGTGCTACCTCTCTTCCCAGCGAGGAACACAGGCCCACGCCAGGAGCAAAGTTTAACTTTCTTTTGAAAGATAGCTGCCGTATTACTTGCAACTCTTTTCTCAGCAAGGGACAGAGACTCATTTCAAACCAGCTGAAACACAGAGGATAATTTATTATGAATGAGGATCCTGAGATATTTCATGGAAACTAAGAAAATAACATTACTTGATCTCAGGGAAAAAAAAAAAAATTGGAACCAAGGACAACAAAACTGTTCGGATTCACTTTCTCTTTGCCACATGTGGAAAACATTACAGTCTAACATCTCTGGAACTTTATAGCTCTGAATAGTAAGATCGGCCTATTTTCTTTGTCCCAAGTAAAAAAAAAAAATCCCACTTCATTAACCAACCCTGAACCAATCACCCCTGACCTGGGATCAGAGTTAACAATAGAATATGTTTGTCTTTACTATACCCTGTGGGTAGAAGCAGCAAGGAGAGAGTGAAGATTTTAGAAGGAGGAAGAGGGGCAGGGATGTCACTAAATATCACCATAGAGATTCAGCATATGTACTCGCAATTTACGAACTTGATACATGTGTACGCTGAGCAGCTTTCCGATTTTCTTGCGATATCTCTCAACCATATTACTACACAATTTGGCAATTCAATGAAGCCGGGCAGGCAGGGTTGGCTGGGAATGCACCCCCCCACGTCATACATATACTATTACAGAATTGTGTTGTTGGCGTTGGGCGCTCTGAAAGAAGGGGGATTGAAAAGACAGAGCAAGAAGTCAAGTCTGGCCCATTTTGGAAGCTAAAACTTTCCTCACCAAGGCAGGAAATTAATTTCTTCCTGATCATGATGGCTGAGGAGATTGACTAGAAAGAATAGGTGATGAAAAGGTTTAAGGTCCATTTTTCTGACGGCGTTGTTCGGCAGTCCTAAGAGAAACGGAGCAGAGAGTGTGTGCTCTCCGTGGAAATGAGTTAATAATCAGATATATACTTATTAACGTATGCTTCAAAACGTTTCCCCTCCAGACTGGTCAGAGAGGGGGCCGCCTGATGGAGCCAGGGTTTCTCTCCAGGCCCTTCTAAAAGACCCAGTGGCAGACCCACCTTCAAAGTACACAAAAGGACAAAAGGGCCTTTCATTCTACCCTCCCTGGAAGAACTTGAGCTTGAAAATGGCTTTTTGTTCCCTCTGCGCCATATATGTCTGATAATATGCATGGGCATGCATAATCGACTGCCTGCATTATGTATGAATTGGACCCCACTCTTGTTTGGCAACAGCTGGAAGGGGTTTTTTCTCTTCCAGATGCCCAGCTGCAAGAGGGCCCCTCCCCCTCTTCAGCATGTGCCTGTACCACCCCCCCACCCCTCCACATGGGCACCGGGGACAATTGTCCTAATTGACCAGAACCCAAGGACTATGATAGCCAGGGCAATGTGTTTTGGTTTGAGTTGCTTTTCTTTTTTTAAAATTTGTTTTTCTTCCATATTTCACCGCTGCCCTGCTATAATAGAACAAAGACTCTAGCCAAACAAGCACCCTAGTCATCACCTTGGTTCATGCTCACAGCCAAAGGCTTCTAAAAGCACTGTGTTTTCAAGCTGTTGGCTGGATGGTCTCCCTGGAGAAATGTTTGCCACTTTTTTTTTTTTAAAGATTTATTTATTTATTTATTTATTTATTTATTTATTTATTTATTTGACAGAGAGAGAGAGAAAGCACAAGTAGGCAGAGAGGCAGGCAGAGGGAGAGGGAGAAGCAGGCTCTCCACTGAGCAGGGAGCCCGATGTGGGGCTCGATCCCAGGACTCTGGGATCACGACCCGAGCCGAAGGCAGACGCTCAACCGACTGAGCCACCCAGGCGCCCCAATGCTTGCCACTTTTAAAGATGTGTTGAGCCAAGAGAAACTAGGATAAAGGAACCACTGGGTAGTTTTCCTTGTTGTTGTTTCTTGGTTTGTGATCCATTATCACCAAGTTCCTGATCTCTTTTGCTGAGAACAAGGCATTGCAGGGGGGATTTAAAAAAAAAAAAAAGTTATAAATATGATACGACTTATGCAGGTCTAAGTTGAAGTAGCATCTCAATGATACTGTTTTTTAGGACGAAAGCTGCAAAACCCAGATAAGTGACTGGTCATTTGCAAAATATTGGAATGAAATGAATATTAAAGCATTGGGGGATTGGAGGGTCTGAGTCATTGCCTAAATTTTGCAATTCCCCCTGGATGTTCGCTATCCTACAGAATAGCTTGTATGTCAAAGAAAGAAACATTATATGTTAGAAAATGTTATGGGGAGTGATGTAAGTTTCCTTCACTCTATTTAACAGAAGGGAATGTGTTTGTAGGCCCATAAACAACTTAATCTATGGGCTGAAAATATCCTGCCAAAAGTGACCCCTGCTACCATCGACCCCCCCCCCAAGAAAGCCTCCTAGAATAAGCTCCTCTTGAAATGTTTCCTAAAGAGAGGAGCCTTTGTACGGTGGCCTCCTGAATACTCAGATGAAAACATAATAATCTTTGATCAACATGGCTGCCTAGTGGAGAAAGCAATATGAAGAGTCTAATGACCGTTTTCTTGCTGAAATGTCCTCTATAGCAGAGGTCAATCATCCAGCCACTTTCTCCATCAAACAGCTCGAAAGAATAAGGACACACAGGTAATCGTCAAATTTCTGAGGCCAAAGCATTTATGCAGTGAGGTCCTTCAGTACCATTAACCGTGAAAATATCCAATATCAAAATAATTCTGAATTTCAAAACCAATTTGAGTTTTAATCTGAGTATTCAGGGTATTCACCCATGATATTGATGCATCCAACCACCAGTTCGCCTCAAATTGGCCAAATTGATGAGATCAGGGACGTTAAGTAAAAGACCACGATGTTCTGTCACCATTGTTTGTATGACTGTTTTTTGCTTTTCTCATTATTCCCTCAGCACAGAGCCCTGAGACAGGGCCTTGGCATCTATCACAGAACGTGGAAGCTTCTAGCTCTTTTTGCTCACCGCTTTCCTACCTTTCAGCAGTGGCGTGGGGGCGGTGGAGAGGGTGAGGATGTTGGAGAGATACAAGAGGAAAGAGCAGTATCTCGCATAAAGTGGAATATGAGATGGCTCTCATCAACATGGTGTTGAGCCAGACCATCCTTGGAATTAGAAAGACACATGTTTTAACTTCTAACTTCACTAACTTTTTAACAGTTTTCTCTTTGAGCCTCATTCCTAACACAGAGATAATAGCATCTTCCTTTTAGAGCGTTAAATGTGATGTTGGAAGGGGGAACGCCTAGCTTGGTGCTCAATAAATCTAGGTTACTCATTTCTTCAACTCTGTTCTGAACCCCAGCTTATTTGTCTAAGGCCCTACACCTAGCTCTAGGGTTTACACTAAGTTTTTGCACTTCTAGATGGATCAATCCCACAGGACGGTGCTGCCATTTTAAGAATCAACCTGGGGGGTGGGGCTGGCCTGGGTGGCTCAGTTGCTTAAACTTTGGACTCTTGATTTCAGCTCAGGTCATGATCTCAGGTTCCTGGGATGTAACCCCACATCGGGCTCTGGACTCAGCGGGAAATCAGCTTCTCTCCCTCTCCCTCTGCCCCTCCCCACACTCAGGCACACACTCTCTTTCTCTCTCTCTCTCTAAAATAAAGAAATAAATCTTTAAAAAAAAAAAAAAAGAATCAACCCAGAAGACACTATTGGTTGCCCCCCAACCCTCACCCCATAGCCGTATCCCCCTTCTTTCTTGCCAGTACAACTCCAGTTTGTTCAGATATCAGATAATGATGTATTCAAGAAAGACAAGTCTTCCCCAAAGTTCCAGGGGATTGGTTCAACTGGACTATGGCTAATCCATTCTCCTTTGCTAGTGAATGGTTGAAGGATGGGCATGGGACCCAGTTCTGACCAATCAGTTGTAAGAGGAAATCTGATAAGTGGTATGGGAAATATTTTTCTTCCTCAGAGAGAGAGAAAAAGATGAGGGCAACAGAACTGCCTTTCCTCCTCCTCTCACCTGATTTTCTGCTCTGCCCTTAGACTTTGCCATATGAGATTTAGTGTTCGGATCTGAGCAGCACAATATATTGCCACCCACTGTGAGGGTAATGGCCAGAGAAAACACAAAGAAGCAGGCCCATAACCCTTGACTTGATTGAGCTATTAAATTAAACAGCCTTGCAACTACCAGACTCAAGAATTCTCATTTTGTGGGATGATAAATCTCATTTCGTTAGGTTTTCTATTTCTTACAGCTGGGAACATCATAACTGACAGACATCCTGCATTCTCTGCTCTTCTTGTGATGTTGCTGACCAACAGGGCTCCCCTAGATTTGAGGGTGGTGTAGCATTCCAGGCTGTATCTAACCCAGCTGTACTTTGTTCACTGTTTCAAGATGCCTGGGAAATTGCTTTGGTCACCTTACAAACTTCAATCCCACGGTCACTCAAACAACTCCTAGTTAGGTTTATCATGAACTCCTTTTCATTCTTCAAAATACTTGATATACTCTTTTAGGAATCCATTGTGTTTAAGAGGATATGTAGAAATTTTCTTAATTCTCTTTTCAGTAAATCCTCAGTAGTCTGGCGTATTTGTCCAGTTGTGTAGGTGACACATCAAGACTAAGGGAGACTTTAAATTTGGCAAAATATGTAGCATAAAGCAATAAAATTTATCTCCAGTTAAAGAAGAAGTCAGGGAAGGGAGTCGTTAAAAATATTGGCATCCAACTTAATGAATACTGTTGGGTTTGTATGGATTTAGATATAATGATATCTGTGATTAATTAAACATGGCGGCAAAACCTTTGGCAGTTATTTATTTTGATCAGTAGAATGTGAGGAGAGTAATTGTATAACTTCTAAGACTGGGCCATAGAGATCTACAGCTTCTACCTTCACACTTGGAATGTCCTAACTTGGAAACCCAGCTTTAATATTGTAAGAAGCACAGGTCATATGAGGGACCATGTGGAGGAGAACCTAAGTGCTTCTATAGACAGTCCCAGATGAGCACTCCATCAATAGTTCATACCAACTCCTAACCATGAGACTAAGCTATCTTGGATATTCCTGTTCAGTGAAGCCTCTGGATGAGTGCAGTCCTAGCTGATACCACACTGGAGCAGAGAACCACCCAGCTGAGACCAGTCACTGCACAGAATATAACATGAAGCTGCTAAATTTTGGAGTGGTTTTGTTACATAGCGATAGATTGTTGGAACTCTACCCAAGCATGAGTTTCCAGTAATGTCCCAGGCAACTAGCTGTCAGGAGAGAGAGGGAGGGGAAACAAAACGAACCGTGATTGTAGAACTAGCCCATTTCCATGGTGTCAATACCACCCCCCATCATGGCTGATTTCAAGCTACCACCACCATGTCAACTGGCTCACATAATTCCTGAAACTTTAACAATCAGCTCTCACAAGCCAGTACAAACCAGCACGAGCCAGTTCCACCCCATCACTGACATTATCCTGAAATAAATAATACCTATTTTATTATAGTGATGCCCCAGACCTTCTCTGCCATGTAATTCAAAAAACATAATGTATCCCATTTGCGTAGTGTTTTATGTTTTATAAACCATCTATTTTATATATCATCTATTTTGATTTTCACAAGAACCAAGAGAAATGGTTATTGTATCACTCTAATGAAATAAGGATGCTGAAGCTTAAAGAATAATTGCCAAACGTGCACTCAGAAAAGATTCTTTGGAACTGCACAAATTTTACAAGATAGACCCCCCCCCGAATTCTACTCACCATTATAACCCTTTTCCTCCACATTTGTAATACTGAGTGTATAATGCCTTTGAATACAAAGGGATAAAAGGCTACAGTTCATTGCGTATATTGTATGAAGGTCTTTCTGGATAACCGTCCAAGGGCCAGCTAAATTCATTTACTAGTCTACTTGAGGCCAGCTTCTTATCCATTCTCAAGCTTAAAACATATTGTATTCTGAGCCCATGCTTTGAAGAAATCTAGTAATAAAGAGAGTTGTCTGTGGGAGGTCTGTTCCTTGTTGTTTCCAAATAATCATTAAGTGGACATATGGTGAATTGAATCCATACCAACATTTCTGAACCCATTCAATTTTTTTTTTTTTTAAACAGTGAACTAGAGGGTAACCAATTTGTAAGCATTTTCAGAACTTTCCCATTGAAATTAGGTTTTAATTATCCCAATTCTCATCATATGAATTAAGAGTTGAGTATAAAAGAAAATGGATTTTTGCAAAAAGATAGCCAAATCCAACATGCCAGGTATAGGGTTTGGAATTATATGTGTTGCCCTGAAGTTAAATGCTTTCAGTGGTGGCCTAGCGTTAAAAATTACAGTTTTCAGGGCACTTGGGTGGCTCAGTTGGTTAAGCCCCCCACCCTTGATTTCGGCTCAGGTCATGATCTCAGGGTCATGGGACTGAGCCTGTGTCCGGCTCCGCGCTCAGCAGGGAGTCGGCTTGGGATTTCTCTCCCTCCCACAGTTTTCACGTGGCTTTTCCAGCATTTGCAAATCACAAACATGACTTATGGAAAACAATTATATTTCAGTGGCTGGCTCTCCAACTGCCTATAATTAGATGATAAATGTAGAATATCCTTTCGTGGCTGAAAGTATGTGAGGAGAGAGGGGGATTGGTAGGAAAGAAGGCGGGAGCTATAGTCCATCTTTCCTGAGGAACCAAGTCACAAAGGTGAGCAGTGCCTGTTTACATTGACTTCGTCAGTATTTCAAAGCCTATATATCAAGGGGGGAATTTTCACCATCTTGATAACATTAGTCTCAGTAAATACTATTCCCTGTGTGCCCCAGAGGAAAAGATCAAATTACCCCAACAAACTTAGACAGTTGAAAGATTTTAGTAATTTTCCCATCTTATTTTCTCTCTTTCTCTCTGTCTCTGTCCGTCTCTGTCTCTTCCACACACAGTATAAATTGCTCTTAAGGAAAGTTATAATGTGATAAAATTAGGTTATACTTAAATAATAAATGATTATTCAAATCTTTTGGAAACATACTATTCCAGTGTACACAATACTAGGATCTTCTCCTTTGTGTTTCTGGAGAAAGGAAGAGGGCTTCTAAAAAAGCCATGGATTCCAGCCTTTAATGGGCTTTGAAAAATACCAGACTTGAGGGTAGTAAGTTGATGCCATTAGGAAAATTCAATAATATTCTTATTTTCCTATTATCATAGAGGCATCTGCTACTTGGGGAGAAATAATGAGATGAAGTTTTCTTTCCTACACATCAGCACCATTCTGAGAGCTTTTGGAAAAACTATTTCTGCAGTAAAGAACAAGTGTAAAGCTACAGGTCAAGGGCAGATTGGGTCCCGTGTAACCAGACATACTGACTCCTGCCTGCCTAATCTTGAAGCGGAAAGTTGACGCTTCTTCGACGCAAGTCCTGACCTGACAATGCAATATAATCTTCTCAGATTAGGTCAGAATGGCTAGAAAATGTCAGCTCTGTACTACTGAGCTGATTTTCAGAGCCAAAGGGCCTGTTTATTTTCTATCGACAAACTTCTTCCACCTTCCCTCCGTTCTTGGAAAATTAAAAAATAAATAAATAAATAAACTCGGAGAGGCTCTGAAACTTTTCCAAATTAAGAAAACATCCTTCTGATCTCGCTTTCTGATTTGCAGAGCCACATGGTAAGTTATGAATGCCTGTCTTTTAAAAATATCATCTCAACCTCACCAGAATTCCCTGTTTTCAATTAGAATTCCCAACACATCTCTTTCCTGGGGATCAGGTTTTAGAAAACAGAATAAATTAATGGCAGATACCAGTAAAAATTCTGTGTTCCTTCAGGATCCCAGTTTCCATAAAGTCCTCTCGGTGAAGGAATTAAACACACCTCCACATCACTGTGGTGGAAGAGACCTATCAGTACAGAAGAATCCCTGCTAAGGGCATTTCTTTTAATATGTTTGGAATTGTAAGAGGGAGAGGATTTTCTCTTCACACTCCAGCCTCACATCCCTTGGAGCTGATGAATTCTGCACGTCCCTGGGATTTGCGGGAGGTTACAGAACAAGATTACGCACCCTGGTGATGTATTTACTGCAAGGACAAGCCGGGCGCAGCTACGGGCTCCAAACCAGAAATGTGTAGAAAGACTGTAACCATGAAATACTTAAGGCTATTATTTCAACGGAGCATCCTTGTGTACCTGGGAAATGAAGCCAATCAATTTTGCTTTTTTTTTTTCATTGTTGTTGGCTTAATGTAATTTAGTCAAAGAGGATGAAAACTGGTACCTGACTTTATTATTTTCTCATGTAAAATCAGGGCCAAGAGAAAAACGATGCCCAGCGATAGGGGTTTTATGCAGTTAACTGATGAGCAAAGAATAACACGAAGACAAAGCTCTCGGGTTGTGCAAAAATGGAAGGATGGGGTTTTCCTGTCCTTTTATGATCAAGCTGCAAATGTCATTTAACACTGAATGGCTCTAGAAATGATATCACATTGAATTTCTCAAGTGACTTCCCCGGACTTTTTTTTTTTTTTTTTTTTGCCTCCCAGTTCCTAAATAATTATGCTGAGGGCCCTGTGGATGGAGCAGTTAGCAAAGCAGACAGTGACCTCATGGAGTCCATAACCTTGTTAGGAAAAGGACATTAAAAGAAGTAGAAGGACAGACATAATAATAGAGTTGCAAGCCTTCATAAAGCTAGCCCAAAGTACTCCAAGAGAGCACACTTACGTGCCTCACGTTTACATGTTTCATTGTCTGCTTTTCTCTATCAGTCAGTCTGTGAGATTTGTGATTAAAGCAGTGTGTTACTTAAACTATTTTTTCAAAAACCTCTACATTTTATCATTTGATTCCCAGGGCCTTGCCCAGTGCGTGGCACATGGAAGACACTTAGTGACCTTTACTAGTGATGTTAGTTGAGTAAAATGACAACTGCCGGAATTACTCATGTAATCCTTACAAAAATCACATGAGCTCAGTTTGGCGGGTATTCAGGCCCTCTTTTTACTGATAGGAAAGCAGGAAAAATTAAATGGTTTGCTCAGACTCTCTCAGCTAGTCAGAAAGGATGGAAAGAGGTCTTTGGACTCTGAAACTGATGGTCTCTAACCAAACAACACTGTCTCCCGAAAAACACAAAATAATGTAAAGGCTGAAAATAACCCTGATGAAACAAATGGACTATATGTGCTTGTTTGCCTATCAGTAAAGGGGGGGAAGAAAACAAGGAGGAAAACTTCAGAGTTATACCTGAATTAAAATGCATCCAATTCACCCTGAAATGAAAATGCTGTGGGATAAAAGCCAAAAACTTTCTTAGCTTTTTGTATCTCCAGCAACCTATATTTAAGCAGATGTATTTCTTTTTAAAGAACTCTCCTATTCAAGCTTTTGAAAGGGAAGATTTGCCTTGTAATGGGAGATCTTCATTCCATCGTGAAGATAAAATACAACTTCACAAGTTTGGTTATTTATTCTCAATTTTAGCAGACTTTTTCCCTAAACTACTACTTTTAGCATATAAAAAAAGATAGAGTCTACAAAAGATTTGAGGCCACACAGACTGGAAACATCCATAGGGGGTAACTAGTCTGGGCTTGCCATGACAAAGCACCATAGACTGGGTGGCTTAAACAACAGAAGTTCATTTCTCACAGTTCTGGAGATGGGGAAGTCCAAGATCCAGGTGTGTTGGCTGGTGAGAGTTCTCTTCCTGGTTTGCAAATAGCCTCTTTCTTACTATGTCTTCACTTGGCAGAGAAAGAACTCTTCTTTCTCCCTCTTCTTATAAAGCCACCTATCCCACCATGAGGGCCTTATCCTCATGACCCACTCTAATCTCAATCACCTCCCAAAGGCCACATTGCCAAATATTATCACAGTGGGGGTTATGGCTTTAACATATAAATTCTGGGAGACATAAACATTCAGTTTGTAACAGAAAGTGTAACCAGAAACTATTTTTAAGAAATGAAACTAATTCCATCATACACACACACACACACACACACACACACACACACGAGACTTTAAGCCACACTTTGAACCTTTGACAGGAGGACCAGGCATAAAGTTATGTCCAATCTTGAGGCACTGAATCTAAATAATAAAAATTAGAGTGACAATCCACAGCAGAAGAACAAATAAAGCTAATCAAGAATGGTTCATGCATTTGCCATTATTGCTAAAGAAATCAGAGATAGTGAAACGTAAATACATCAGCAAAAAGTCTAACAGTGATGTAACTGGTCCGGAAGAGCCTTTTGAATTTAACTTGAGCATCTTAGAGCTGTAAGAGCTGAAACATCCTTGTTTGAAAAGGGTGCAATGTTCATGGAGTCCATTTATTAGAAATTTAAAAGTATTCTATTGACAATGGCTTCAGATTTATTACTAAAGTGGAAGAAAATGAGCACATTTTTTATTTTGCTATGTTCTATCTAATGAGCAGAAACAAAACAAAGAAAGGATGAATTGTAAGGCTGTTATATTTCAGTCCTTATGAAAGAAGCATTGATGACCAACATAACCACCAACTACTCAAAAAGTTGTCTTGATTCATTGTCATATTAAGAATAAAAACCTGCACACAGTATGTATTTAGTTTGATTTGTGTCCTGCCTACTTTCAAATAGAATTTGGTAAAAAAATAAATCACTATATTTGTTAACCCATATTGGATTGCAAGGTCCAGAAAACCCCAAATACAATGGTTTAGGCACAAAAGGAAATTGCTCAGGCCCCACAGTGAAAGTCCTTAGGTAGAACCCACATTTAACACAACTAGATCCAAAGATTCAAAGAAGTCATTAGACATCAGTTTCCCTGTCTTCACATCTCAGGTCTGCTTTCCTTTGGGTTGGCTCCTTTGTCAGGCATTGTCTCCTGTGGAGCAAAATGGCCACCAGTAGCTCTAGTTTTTCGTCCCATATTCTTGGGCATTCTAGTGGAAAATTAGCACCCTCTTCACAATCATGTTAGTGAAAGCATTTAAATGTGCTTTGATACGTCTGACTTATGTCATATCATTAATTGTGGTTGGAGCAACAGAGCACAGTGACTGGCCTGACCTGTGTCATGATCCCAACTTTCGCTCTAAAAGACCAGGATTAATCCCCTCAAACCCACATGGACTGAGAACGGGGGAAAGGAAGGAACGAAGAAATAGTGACATTCTATTACCACAAAAAGGGGTAAATAGACTTCAGGTAGTTGAACACTACAGATGTCTACCACAATCATAGTACAATAAAATTGAATCATCGACAAATATTGAAAAGCAAAAGTCTCATATAAAGGTGGTAGTGGTCTTGCAGGATGTGGAGGGAAGGAAGGGGAGATGTACATCACAGAAAACCGGACTTCGAACACTACAGCGATCAAGTATAAAACTTTGTTCTGAGTTTCCTAGAAGCCAGGGCAAGGAGAGACACTCAATGGGTCATGTGATGTTCCTAATCCAATGAAAGGAAGCTCCCAGCTTGTTGGATGATACGGATCCTTTCCTGGCTCAGAATTCTGATATTAGCTTGTCTCCAAAGCCTTCAAATACTCAACAACATAATGAGGTACCATGTTTTCAAAAAGCAAGATGTCAAATAGCACAAGATTTCATTTTACTCAATGAAAGCAATAGAGTTACACTGTAGCTCTGTAAAGTCAATTATTCAAGAGGCTAGTGTGACAGGGTCCAACTAGGTCACTTGATGAGGGACTCAAAGGTAGAAAACCTGCAGTGAAATGGTAGCCCTGCAACTTATTAGCTCAGCCACCTTAGCTAAGTCCCTCTCATTCTCAAAGCTTGTTTTTTTAATTATAAAGAAGGAGTAATAATATCTATATTTTTTTACTATATGTGAGAATAAAATTAAGTAACATAGGAAAGTACTTTTAACCCTTTAACATATATTTGTAGATACATAAAGTATTTTCATCAGGCAAATGATATTCTAGGATCTTCTAGATAAAGTCAGGTGGTGTTATATGTATTTTATAACTGATCACATAAAATGTTCAGCCGATGAGCCATTCAATAGTAAAAAGCTATTTTCAGTTTTTGTGGAAGCTCTAATAAAAGCCTTTTTTATTGCCCCTCTTTCATTATTTTGCTCTTAAACTTCCTGTTTCAAATAAGTGAGGTGTCACCAGCAAAAGAAACAGTTGTTTTTATTTGTGAAGTATTTTAAGGTAGTGACTGTAACACTGAATAAAGCTTTGTAGACATTATTATTACCAATACAGTCATTCCTCCCACATTACCTCTACCTATCACTACGATTTATTGAGCATTTAGTATTGGCCAGACACAAAATGAAACACTTTTGCATACACTGAAAACACAGTCCTTGGACTAGGAATGAGGAGAAGCGTGGTTTTTCAAACACCCCTCAAGAGTGATAAAACATGAGCCTAACCACTCATCTCTGACTCTGTTTCTCCAGGCATAGAACTGCACATCATAAAGGCTTCCTTCCAGACTTCAGTATTCTATTCTTACTTTGCCAGAATCAATTTAATGGTGAAAAGGTTGCTTCTCACATTTGTGATCTACTACTACAAGCGCTGTTACCCTGGTTCTGAATTGGTACTTTTTTTAAAAAAGATTTTATTTATTTATTTGAGAGAGAGCACAAACAAGGGAAGCAGCTGAGGGAGAGGGAGAAGCAGGCTTCGCACTGAGCAGGGAGCCCGATGCGGGGCTCGATCCCAGGACCCTGGGATCATGACCTGAGCCGAAGGCAGACACTTAACCGACTGAGCCACCCAGGCATCCGGTACTTTTCTTATAGTGTTCTCTTTGGCAGTTTATCAGAAGCAGCGCCATTTCTCCCTCCAAAGAACCTGATGGGTGGTTCTTCCAGAAGAGAGAGCATGTCTTCTACAATTAGTGGAAATTTGTGGAATGTGTTTTCCTTAAGCATATAGTAAAGACCCAACAAGTTTGTGTTACTGTCTTAAACTAGTGGGTGGTATTGTGTTTCTGAGGGAAAATTCATTTTTTTCTTTTTTAATTTTAATGAATTACTTTAATTATTTTTAATTAACTATATTCAATTATTTTAATAAAATTTTATTTAAAAATTTATTGAGGTATAATGGATACATTATTTCTTAAGTTCCGTAATAGTTCATCAGTTAAGATCATAGTTAATATACCAAAATGGCATCTAGCAGTGACGTTCAGCTTTGGATACATGTTATAAATACTGGGGAGCTTTAAAAAATATTAATGCCTGAATTCCACCACTACAGATTCTGAAAAAATTGGCCAAGGGCAGCATGGAAATTGGATTTTTTTTTTTTTCTAAAGCTCTTCCAGATAATTCTAATGTGTAGACAAAATTGAGATTTCCTGGCCCATCTGGTGTTATCGGTGAGGAGGGCATCGCATACTGAAGATAAAATGTGCCAATCGGGATGAAGTAGTGGATGCACTGTTGGAAAAAGTCAGCAGGATTGACCAATCAGTCCCCAACCAACATTTACAAGATATGTGAAACCAGTAGCATACAAAATGGCTGGTTGTGAGACAGATTTTTTTATTTTTTACTTATGCATGTTATTTGGAGGACTTGTCAACTGAGGAAAAATAGAAATGTATGTCGTCTTCAATGGAAAAAGCTTATGTGAGTCTTTCTTTTCTTCTCCCCTGCCCCCTTCCCTGTTTTTAAATTGTCAAAATCTAGAGCAGACACCTGGGAAAGATGATCTGTATTTGCCCTCCCACCCCCTTTGGGTGGCACTAAATTTTCTTTTCTAATTTGGAGGTTTTCTGGACATGGTTTATAATACATTGTATCCCACAGGGTCTATTTTAATTGACAGAACCAAGAGACACAAGAAATCTTTACCAAAATGAGAAACCAACTTGAGGTAATCCTTTGGGAATTTCTTTGCTTTCTTAGATAAACTCCAACACATGGTCCTGTCCTGGCATGTTTGGGAAATTATGCCCATTATGTCTCTTTGTTGGCTTTTTAAACCAGTTTTTTTTATTTCTTGCAAGTTTTTCTGTGCAAAGCTAGATTATTCTGCACAGCAAAGATAAACTCCAATCCAGAAACTGAAAAGAAAATGTTTCTGTGGTTGAGGTACGTATTTATAGAATTCCTGATTGGGGGGTGAGACCCAGAGGCGCAGCGGTTCAGCTTCGGGTAGATACAGTAGCCCTTTTTCAGTTCTATGAGATGAGAGGTTTTCATCTCCACCATGAAGCTTGTCAGGGCTGGTCTACAGATGGCCGACATTTGTGCTCTTTCTTCTACTGCTTGTGACTTCTTGGATCAAATTTTGAGGTTAAGTGTACAAATAATATGGAAGGAAGTAATGCTTGAGGTTAATGTTTGCAGGAAAAACCAGGGAGGGGACTTTTTGCTAAAGGTTTTTTTGAAAAGCTACTCTACTTCCTACAGATTGATATAGCAACCCAAGATAAGGGGTTTTCACTAATTTTTTTTTCAATTTTATAATGACCACAAAAATGTATTTCATACTCTGAAGAAGAGAAAAAATATTCAAACTAGTCATAGTGTTACACTATTTTGTTTGTTTCCCTTTCTATTTCACAATATGATGAAAGAAAACGAAGATGTTTGGAAAATTAAAAGCACAGTGAAATAAATTTCCTCCACACTAGCATTTAGGGGTTAAAAAAATAGGAAAGGCCACTGATCATAATATATTCACTGATTACCTGAAGATTTCAGAGATTTTCATTTTCTGGTATTGATCTTCCTATTGGTAAGAGTCCTTAATATTTTGTTTTCTCATATCTCAACCTTTATCATCACTTAAATAATCTGTTGGGGGGTGTGTGTGTGTGTGTGCGTGTGTGTGTGTGTAAAGGCAATTTAGAAATGCAGTAGTGTTCTCATAATTAAATTATTCCTTGATTCAAAAGGTGAATTTTATTTTATTTTTTTAAAAGATTTTATTTATTTATTTGACAGAGAGAAAGTGCGAGCAGGGGGAGCGGGAGAGGGAGAAGCAGTCTCCCCTGCTGAGGAGGAAGCCCGATGCAGGACTCGATCCCAGGACCCTGGGATCATGACCCGAGCTGAAGGCAGACGCTTAACCATCTGAGCCACCTAGGCGCCTAAAAGGTGAATTTTATTAAAATATAGGATACATGGAAGAAATTTTGGCTGTCAATAATAGAAACCGATTTTGGCTAGTTTCAGCAAAAACCAAGCTTCGTTGCAGGGCTATCAGGGTTATTTCACGATACCCACAGGCTGAGAGATGTCAGTGTATTAGGCTGCTTTTAAAATGGCCCTCAGTGAGCCCTGACTGATATTTATTCCATGTCTTATCCCTTCCCCTTAAGTGTAGGCTGGATCTAGGGACTTCTAAGGAACAGAACTCAGCGCAAGGGATGGGATGTCTCTTCCAAGATTAAGTTAAAAAAAGACTGTGGCTTCCATGTTGTTCTTTCTCTTTCCACCCCGATGAAGGCAGATGCCACGTTGTGAGCTGCCCTATCATCAGCTTACATGGCAAGGGATCGAGGGCGGCAGCCTCTGGCCAGCAGCTCAAGAGGAACTGAGGTTCTTGATGTAACTCTTGGCAAGAACAGAATCCTGCCAACGGCTAAGAGAGCCTGGGAAACATCCTCTCTAGTTGAGACGTCAGATGAGACCATAGCTGTGGTCAGTGCCTGGACTGTAATTTTGTGAGAGACCTGGGTACAGAGGATCCAGTTAAGTCATGTCTAGATTCCCGACTCGCAGAAATTGTGGGAAAATAAATGCTGTTCAGTAATTTAGTTTTGAGTTAAATTTGTTACACAAAGATAGATAACTAAGATAGTCAGCAAGAAACTGGCGGAGCACTCGGGAAATCCATCAAATGCGTTTTTCTGCTCCTTGATTCCCTTTTATTTTGTGTGTCTGCCTCATTCATCTCTCTCATTACCAAGCCACTTTGCCTGCTTCTCAATGCCAGGAAGAGCAATGGCTCCTATATTGACCAGCTTTCAGTTTCTGTCCTACAGAGGGAAATTAATGCATTTTTAGGTACATTTCCAAACCTCTGATGGCAGGAGTCAGGTTGGATGACCTTGGACCAGAGGCCCACATTTGAGTCAGTTGTCAATGCCCAGGGGAGAAACATAGAAGGAAGAGGCTGCCTGACCCTGCCGGAGCAAGGATACTAACATAGCAGCACTCGGAGTAATTATGAAGACTGAGGAAGGTAGTTAGATTTGCAGTTTGTTCACTTTGGTCTATTGTTTATACAGTTTGAATGACTAATATATATTAGTAGTGTATTTGAATTACTAAACTAATATATGCCATCACTCTAAAAAGTAAATGTAGAAAAGTGAAAGGTCTCTAAAAAGACTTTCCACCTAGAAAATGCATCATATGAAACTTGAGATTAGTGCAAGGTACATGCCAAGAAGTAGAAAGTAATAGACACTGACATTCTTGATTATTCAGGAAGGATATGGTTTGACATTTAAGGCCAACTGAAGCTTCTTACCCCGATCGTATCGCAAGCTCCTTTGGGCCTCCACTCTCTATTTATTGTCCAACATGTGTGGAAAACCTGATACAATTCTGGCAAAGGGGGGAAAAATATCCCACTAAGATCAGTGGGTTGTACTGGGATAACAAGTGTTTATCAAGCTACAGGATTTACCGAGCTGCCCTGTGTAACTGTGACAACTGACAAGGTCCCTTCTGTGTAAAAGAGCAGAACAATGACTGTAATCAAACAATGGAGACAAAACAGGGTGGCTTTGCTGCTGTCTCACTGGGATCCAGACTGAACAAATGGTGGAAGGTTATGTGACATACAGTTTGACTGTCAGATTTGCTTTGTGTTTCAAAAGCATTTTGTAAAACTTAGCTCTGGAATCAGAGAAAATAAGCATACTTCACTGCTATTTTGGTGTACTAGGAGTATCCGTGATAGAGTGGAAGAAAGCATTCTGGGAAATGGCCATGGTGATATAATCATGCACGTAGGATGCTGATGGGCGGTTAGCACGCACACGGGTTGTACCTTGGAATCAGAGACAGACATGGCCGCGCATGAGAGCACACACTACCCACATACCATAGAGCAAGTCTCTTAAGCACTGGGCTTTCTAATCACACTACTTGGATTCAAGTCCTGCTTTTGCCAAGCACGAGAGATGTTGGGCACATAATTTATATTCTGTGCCTTCTTTTCTTCATCTTTGAAATAAGGAAAATTTTAAGAGCACCCACCTTTCTAGTCTTGTTGTAAGCACGAGATAAGATAATTCATATAAAGACTCTGGTACAGTGCCTAGCGCATAGTAAGCACTCAAATGGTATGATTTTTATGCACTTTTTTTTTAAGTTTATTTATTTACTTTTAAGTAACTACACCCAACATGGGGCTTGAACTCATGAACCCGAGATCACGAGGCACATGCTCTTCTGACTCTGCCAGCCAGGCGCCCCTATTACATACTTTTGACACCAGTTATTTATTCTTTCAACCTCAATGTCCTCATTTATCAAATAGGGAAGTGATTTTAGCAATGACACATATAAAGTTCTGTGTATAACCCAGCACATGGCATTACGCACTCACTCAGTCTAATACATTTTTTTTATAACTCTCTGGGAATGAGAAGGGAAAGTGAGTTAGTAGGCCCTTTGTCATCGTCTAGGATCACAGCTGTGGACACATTTTGGCACATTAGTTTCCTAGGGCTGCCATATAAAATTGCCACAAACTTGATGGCTTAAAACAACAGAAATTTATTTGGAGGCCAGAAATCCAAAGTCAAAGTGTCAGCAGGCCATGCTCCCTCTAAGAGCCCTCGGGGAGCCTTTTTCCTTGACTGTTTCAGCTTCCGGTGGTTCCTGGTGTGCTGTGGTCTGTCGCAGCAGGACCCCAATCTCTACTTCTGTCTTCACATGACCTTCCTTCTTCCCCAGTGCATGCCTGACTCCCAGTCTCTCCTTCCTTTCTCTTAAGAGGACACCAGTCGTTGAATTTAAGCTCGGCCTACATCTAGGAGTATTTCTTTTGGAGATCATAAATTAACTACATCTGTAAAGACCCTATTTTCAAATAAAGTCACATTCTAAGGTTCCAGGTGTGTGGAGGGGGCACTATTCAACCCACTACAGGGGTGGTGTTTCCAAATGCCTTCAACTCCTCCATGCCATTTACCTGATTCTGACTTCAACCGATTCACTCAACTCACGTTTTGGGAGTACCTACCGTGTATCATCAGATCCTGGAATGCAAAGTTGGTTCCTTGAAAAAGTTCACAATATTTTGAGAAAGATGCACACAGAACAGGTTCTCTGGGACTATAGTAACAGAGAGAGAAAAATGGTCTTTTATCCATAAGTGGTTAGAGTGGGCTCCCTGAAGGAACTAAAACCTGCAGTTCTTTACTCATCTACTCAAAGCATAGATGCCAGATGAAGGTATAGGGAGAAAAAAGAAATGGGCCAAGCCAGACAGACCTTTCTTGCCCTCTGGATTTAAACAGAACTAGGCAACTTCCTTGAGTGCCCAACCGACTTGCTTCAGATAGGATTGCATCCAACATTCAAGGTAAATGAATATATCAGGGTCTAACAAATTAGAACCCTGAACTGTAACATTTAATTTAAAATAAAACACTTACCTGAATCTTCTATCTATGAGAAATACAGTTTAATTTAAAATGGGGGAAGTGTACTATAAAATGTATATATTTATGATCATTAATTCACTGGAACAAAATAACACTGATTTCTAATGTAATTGGTTATAGATTGTCCTATGCAGTGATGTTCAAGCTCCCTTTATAGTTATGTTTCTTTTAAGGGGATGTTTTTATAAATCTAATTTCATACATAAAATAGTTTAACATACTTCCCTGCAGCTAAGTGGTAACTGAAAGCTAGATGTTAACTTGTCATTGCACCTTGTTTTGTGAGAATAACTCTGGAGGTGCAAGAACACTTATTTTCAGCACTTGGAATGTGACAAATGTGTTATCTCTAGATTTCGTGAAGTTCACCTCCACCTCCCTCCACCCCACCTAAATTCTTGGTGAGTGTAGGTGTTATGTTTTCCATGATAGGGGCTTTGTCCTCAGACAGAAAACCACACGTGGAAGGTATGTCACAAGGTTTTGATTGTATTTCTACCACAACCAGTTCTGCTGGCAGGTGCTGGCTTAAGCTCCATCACCCCGGAATCAGGCTCTGAAGTGATACCGAAGATGCCTTTGCTTTTAGAAAGCCCTGGTATCTACTAAAGAATAATTATTCATCGGAGGTAGTTAAACAGAGGGGACTCACTTGAATGAAATTATGAAGTAGGTAAACGTGTTCATTATCCTCGTACTTCCCTTTGCTAGATGCTCGGTGTCTGAATAGACAAATAGAACACAAAGATTTTTGAAGTGGTTCAATACATCTTGATATATTTAAAACTTGAGTTAACATTTTAACTGCTTGAAGGATTAGAAAAGCATTGACTTCCCCTCATAAGACATTCATGACACTTATCTGTGGTATGGTATGGGGGTATGGAACCAATATATAGCTGCCACGAAAAGAAATGCAGCGATGACGTCTCACGTCTCACTGCTTCCGAGAGCAAGCAGAGTTTTCCACCCCTGTCCCTCAAAGTCCGGTTTTACCTATCCAACCTTTGGTCATAGCCATCCACATCTTTAAAATGTGATCAAAGGTATGGACCTTTCCATCAAAAGAATGCATAATACAATATACAGGTATTTTCAGTGGATTTTTAGTAGAGTTACATCTCCCTTCCCTAGAAACTGGGCTCATTCTCCTACTGTCCTTCAGCTCAGACTCACCCTTTCTTGGGTTGGAATGGGGTAGCCACTGGACTGGCCATTCTTCTTCCCCCTTCCATACCAGGCTAGCTTCTGAATGTCTTCTTCCATGCTGTCACTCTGCAGACAGACCCACTGATCCTTCTTATTTGAGGGGCTTGTCTGTCAATCACTATGAGAAAACACTATGGGGAAACAATTGCGGGGGCTTACAAAAATAACAATAGGGCCATTACAAAGCTTAACTCTTAAGGCCCTCATGCCCTCGCTGAGAAGGTTATGGGGACCCTGTCCTTCAATGGCTGCTGCTTGTTTTTTCTTTCAAGTTGATCTCTTCTGATTAACTTGTTGGTTGAATTCTTTCTCCTTTCTAGGAAAATCTCAGAGTGTTTTGAAAGTTATCCTGGGAGTAGATTTATCTCAAGCAGGTAATTTGCATCCTTGAGCTCCTGTGGACTGTGACAACGCAAACCTGGGTACTTTCTCACTACACAGATTCCCTGATCTTTTCCCTAAGAAACAGATAAGTGTCATGAATGTCTTATGAGGGGAAGTCAATGATTTTTAAGAACCTTGTAAGGGCATTGGTAAAGGGAGTATCATTAAGGAGAGGGTTCGTTCATTCAAAAAACACGAGACTAATCTACAACGAGTGAGAGACTGCAAACTGAGAAGACACAGATGATTAAAAAGGAAACTGCCCTTTCAGAGCTCACAACCAGGATTTTCATTGTTTTCTCCTATCTTTTCGGGCTTACATTCTTATCTCACCCAACTTCATTGTGCTGCAGTCCAAATATGCCTTCAGCTTTATGGGATTATTTTGAGTTCTAAAAAAAGGTGCTCAGCACTCTGAATTTCAGAGCTTTTCTCCTCACTGCTTATACTCGTTTCCTCCATAACTCCCCTACCCAGGGTGGCCAGATTTAGCAATAAAAACATCTCTGAATTTCAGATAAACAGCAAATGATTTTTTAATGTGAGTATGTTCCAAATGTTACTAAAAAAATATCGTTGTTTATCTAATGATGATTTCGCTAGACTTCCTGTTTTTTCATCTTGCAACGCTACCCTTACCCCAACCCATCCCTCTAAAATGTTAGCCCTCAAATTTAGTGACACCCACAGATTTAGAGAGCATCTTCTTTATTCTGTAATCCTGGTCAGGGAGACAAATGCTAAAGGCCTCATAGGAAACCACTCCCTGCCAGGTAGCACTGACTTGCTCTCCTCTGACCTTGACCCTTTCAGCTGAATGGGACACTTCAGCCACTGCTAGCCTCATATAATACGTGTCACATCTGGAGAATGTTTTGTCCCCTATCTCTCACCGATTTGAATTTTTGATTTTTTTTTTCCTTCAAAAAAACAAGTCCTGTGGGCCTAGTTTGTCTATCACCTGTCCTGGCTCCGGGTTTGTCCTTTGTTTCTGAGATGAAACTAAACGAGGATCAGGTTGGGAATTATCACACACCGATTCCCCAGGATCCTCCAAGGCAGGAAAGACTAAAGTCTACCAGTAACTTCAACCTAAATTTTAACCTCCTCTAAAAAGCAAAGAAAAAAACCAGAGGTGAACAACTGATCTGGATGTCACCTCTTTCACCTGCTCGTAGTCTTATAGGATTTAGAATGGATGCAGCCTGGAGAAATGGATTTCAGATTAGCTCCTCTCTGACTGAGAGTTGGCTGCTCTAAGCTCAACGGACACCACAGTTATCATCAGATTGGTAAACACCAAATGTGCAGTTTATTTAATGCAAGACACAGGTATACGGTCGTGCCACCTAATACCGTTTTTTAACCTCAACCTGACTGAATTGAAATACGTTATCACTAATACCCAAAATCAACAATTCCTAAAGTAGTTTAGTATGCAATTGCTTTAAGATGTGCCTACATATTAGCAAAATGTCAGAGCCTACTTTCAAAGAGAGCTGTTTTCTGGGACACCATTTATTCTCACTCATAACTTTAATACAATTACCTTCCACCAAAGCAACCTGGTTTTCTATAAAATTCTAAAGAGAAGTTATCCACAGAAAAAGCTGTAATATTTCCAGTCAGCACGACCATCTCTGAGACAGGTAACAGACACGGAAACTTCGTGACACCCACCTCCAGTGTCCATTGCTAAATTAATGAAACAAGGAGGCCATTAGACTGAGGTGGTTCTACTACCTTGCAAACCCAAACCTAAGCCTGTAAATGCTTCAAGGTTAAGAAATCAAAATCTAAGGACAATCAATCACAGCCAACTAGGATTTTCCCAATGAACACAATGGCTTAAGCTATAGCCAGTTTAATAATTTCTTTGTTTTGCTTCTGCCTCTTTTCTTTATTATTTTTTAAAGATTTTATTTATTTATCTTAGAGAGAGAGAATGAGAGAGAGAGAGAGAGAGGGCAGGGGCAGAGGGAGAAAGAACCTGAAGCAGACTCCACAGTGAGCACGGAGCCCAACTCGGCGGCTCGATCCCATGACTGGGAGATGTGGACCTGAGCCAAAACCAAGAGTCGGATGCCTAACTGACTGAGCCACCCAGGGCCCCTCTCCTCTTCTCTTTAAAAGTCTAGCTCCTAGCTTCTGATGGTGGAGGACTCTTAACCACTTCAGGTCTGGTGCTGCCCTATTTGAATGGATTTTTGTTCAAATAAACTCTGAAAATTTTTAATATACCTGAGTTTATGTTTTAACACTATAAAGAAATCATTTATGGACCTGGAATTTGTATGCATACAGATTTGGATGTAGACCAGATTATTATTCCGCAAGAGCTGAATCTAAAATGGGATGGCCGTTTGTACCATTGGTATATAAAGCCCACTTTTCACGGGAACACACAAGTGTTTCTGAAATCTGCCTGTGACGCCTTAGGGGTCAAGGGAGAGTGCAGGATACTTGCAAACAGCAAATCAGAGTGCATAAGCGTTAGGCTAGCCAAAGGGAGCACTCTGGGGCCTGAGACTTGAGGCCTCGAGACCTCACTTTATAATCCTGGTTAAGAAACATCCCTGTGTGCCTGTCCCCTGCCTGCCTGTCGTATTGGTTACCCAGGACCAGTCGCATTGACTTCAGTTATTCCTGAGTTAGGCCTGGCTGGGGGTGGTTCTGTACTGTTTTGATTATATCTGCTGGTTCTGATGATCTCATTACTTTGTTAATTAAATTTTTAGCTTATTTTAATCTCCTTTTAATGGTTCACTTTTAACGGTTGGGAAAGAGGAAGTAGCACCTCAGAGACTAGGGTCTGCCCCAAAGGTAGCTCCATAGCCTTCCTTCCTGTGCTGCAAATTATATCCTCTTGCTGGCCGGCTGGAGAACCCCAGAGACGCAAGTTAAAAATAAACATCCGGGTAGTTTAGGAAGACCACGGGTGAAATTGCCCTCTGGGGAGAAATGCAAATAGCCCTACGGCCTCTGGGAAGAGTCCCTGAGGCTGCTCACTGGCCAAAGGTGAGGGCTCTCACTTCATGTGTCCTGTGTGTGTGTTAAAGTGGGTTTTCCACATTATTTATCATTTGGGATATAACAATTCCTTATGTGGTCTCTTTGGGCACAGGACAGACACCGAAAGGAGTCTTTTCAGATGTGATTATCTGTAGTCACCTATTCTTGCTCCTTTGTCTATACAGTGTTAACGTGGCGAAGTTCCCTGAACACTGGCCCTTTTAGGTAAATGGAAACCTCGGAAAATGCCAGCTCTTTGTTTATTCTGTCTAGCCCAGTCCCTTAAGGATCTCAGCTCCGTTAAACTTTTACAGATATTTTTGCCTCGTTGTCATTAGTGTTTTTTTTTTTT
>NC_138373.1:134606666-134654979 GCF_054177405.1 Leptonychotes weddellii | reverse complement strand
GGGACTCCAGGATCATGACCTGAGCCGAAGGCAGTCGCTTAACCAACTGAGCCACCCAGGCGCCCCAAGAATCCTTCTTTTTGTCTTCTCCTTCTTTCCTGAAAAAGTTAGTCCTAAAAAAATGAAGTAGAATTGAGCAATGAGCTTCAGGGCAGGGTTGTGGGGACAGGGGCGCGGGAATGCCAGAGCTCAAGTGAAGTGACAAGGACATATATCTACCTTCACTATATACTTATAATCATTAGCTCATGGTCCACAGGTGCAGCAGCATATTTCGTATTCTTACCAAGAAGTTAATTATTGAATGAGAAGTCTTTGTTATTTAGGATGCTGTTGGTTACAAGGGATAATAACAAGTTAAACTAGCTTAAGCAGAAAAAAAAAGGAACTTACTGGAAGGCTTTTGGGGTCTCTCACAGAATCTAAGGAGAAGGTGAATGGCCAAGTGACAAGAAGGGCCAGAATGCAGCAGAACAACTCAGTTCAGACACTTACATGTCCCCAGGATGTTCTCTATGCCTTTCACTTCTGTTTCTCTTTGTGTTTTCTCTTTCTCTAGAATGGTCTTCTTCACAGAGTAGGAGAAAACTGACTGCCACTGGTTTCAAGATTTTACTTGCAACACACACCACTACAGGAGAGAAACCACCTTAATTTCCAGTATTTCCAAGTCCAAAAATCCCAGCGAATGGACTCATTGGCCGAGCTTAGGCACGTAGTCATGGCTGCTCCTGCACCCGTGGATGGAAATGGGAGAATAAGGACATGAGGGAGTATTGGAGGGATTTCCCAGAATAGAGATGCTGGCCATAACCCCTAAGTATCTAGGAGCTAGACCTTCCTGCTTCTTTCCATCTCTTAGGGGTATAGGTCAACAGTTCTCCTTTAAACTTATCCTGACTTAGCACTGTTCTCTGCAAGAACTCTACCCTCAACTCCGATGGTGAACTCAAGAAAATGACATTTATAAGAAGTGAGAGCTCCTCAGTTGGTGTGTTGCCTTCTGTGTTTCGTGGACAGTGTAAGAGATTGTCAAAAGTGGGATGTCAATGTGTAAGCATATTTTTAATGAATAAATTTGACCAGTTACTTTCTAAAAAGATTGTAGCTAATTGTACTTCCATAAACAAAGTATCAGAAATGTCATTTCCTTATAAACTTATGAGCACTGGACATCATTAATCTTTTAATATTCATCAATCTGATAGGTAATAAATGGCATATTGTTTTGTTTTGCATTTTCCTGACTACTAATAAGACTGCACATCTTCTGGCGTGCCTGGGTGGCTCAGTTGTTAAGCATCTGCCTTCGGCTCAGGTCATGATCCCAGGGTCCTTGGATCAAGGCCACATCGGGCTCCCTGCTCCATGGGAAGCCTGCTTCTCCCTCTTCCACTCCCCCTGCTTGTGTTCCCTCTCTCGCTGTGTCTCTCTGTCAAATAAATAAAAATCTTTAAAAAAAAAAAAAGACTGCACATCTTCTGTAACTGTGATCCACTCTCCTTTGTTCTCAAATAAATTGCCTGTTCCTATATTTTTCCTAGTTTTCTCTTGTTCGCTTGTTTTCACCTTGTACGATATTAATTTGTGTTAAGATACTAATTTAACTTATTACGTTTTAATTTTTATTTACCATACTTAATGTTAATATTAATCTTTTATTTGTCACATGTCACTCTTTTTTTTACCCATCATTCGTATCAGCTTTATGAAGATTCTTATTCAGAAACAACATATATATATATATGGTCATATGTATTAATCTTTTCCTTTATGGATGCTTATTTTCCTAACTTATTTAAGAAAGTTTTTCTACCCATTCTAACTCTTATAGCTCCACACATTTCCTAACTTTTCTTCTACTGGTTTTTATTTTTTCAGTGTAGTCCACGTGGATTTGATTTTGTTTATGATGTAGCAGTCTGTTAGCTGGAAAGCCAGTATTCACGGTATATAAAATAAATAAATCCCCGCCTTTCCAACCATAACCTCAGAGGAGTACACATTTGATGTTAACCTCGGACTTTCCCTGTGCACATAGAATTCTTTGAGCTGTGTGTGTGTATGTGGGTTTACATGAACACACACATATGCACACACAAACACTCTATGTAGAGCATAGTCCATTTTTATTTTATTCTCCTTCAGTCTGCTTTCTTTGCTTAAAAGTCTGGGAAGGAACTCCAAACCAGTGGTATATGTGGCTCTAGCTCATTCCTTCAGAAGACACAATAGCATGCTATCTTAAGAATTGACAAACCTAATGCATTAAGGCATAACCAATTAATTAACTGCGTTCAGCTGAAGTGCCAAGGGTAAACTCTTCAGCTGCTCCAGCTCTCCAAGTCCTGCTCTGAAGAGTCCAATTTCCACAAAGTTCTGTACTCAACTCTCCTAGGACAGAGTCAATGTCCACCTCTATCTTCAAAAAGGGTAACTTTCTCATGTGCCTCCTTCAATCAGTCCCCTCCACAGACGCCCCACATTCTGAGCCAGCTTTCTTCTTAGTGAGTTGCAGGTCTGGCTTCTCCATTTAATATTCTGCACCACTGTTCTCCTGCTGACCCTTTTGATACTTCTTACTCTATGGGGGCTTTGACGGTGGATATAGTTAAAAATAAATGAACACTCCTGCAATATTTATGGACCTCTCATCAATCTTTGATTCCATAGGAAGGTACCACTTAGCCAAGCCGTATGATTTTGATATTGATTCAAGGTTTTTCATCTTCCCTCAACGCTTCTACTGCCACAGAATCTCAATCGGGGTTCATTTCTTCTTCAAATATTGTATTGATGCCACACTTTACCAAACACGGTGTTAAGTGCTGTGGATTACTGGTGAGCAAAATAGTCACAATACTGGGTAGTTATGGACTTCTTTGAGCAAATTCCAATGCTGGATGGCATTAAAAACATTCTTTGTCCTCGATTCTCCTTTGAAGCATCTATCCAAATATTTGATACAGATTTCGCCTTCCTTATGTTCTTCTGCCATAAGAAACAAGCTCAGCATCTTTTGCTATCTAGAAGACAAGGCGTTTTATGCCATAGGTTTTACCATGATGCTCTTCAAACAAGTTTTGTCTGAATAGTTTAGTGTCTTTTTTAATGAAACCAGTATTGTTGCTATGGGTTAATGATCACTTGGTTTTCAAGAAATAGTTATTGAGCCCCTATTATATGTAAGATACATGGTGATCTAGATCTAAAATCAAGATCCAGAGGTTGTTTTTTGTACCATGGACCCCTTTTGCAGTCTAAAATCTATGAACTCTTCCTCAGAACAGTATATATATTCTTTAAAGATTTTGTTTATTTATTTGACACAGAGAGAGAAAGTACAAGCAGGCAGAGTGGCAGGCAGGGAGAGAGGGAGAAACAGGCTCTCCACTGAGCAGGGAGCCGGATGTGGGGCTCAATCCTAGGACCTAGGGATCATGACCCGAGCCGAAGGCAGCCGCTTAACCAACTGCGCCACCCAGGCGCCCAGAACAATATTTTTATAAATACATAAATTAAGATACATTGGATTACAAAGGAAGCCAATTGACCTAAACGTTGGTTAACAATGTTAATTCATTTCTACAAGCCCTGCTCTTAAGTCTTTAAAGTAAAAAATAAAACTATCCATTAATTTTAATGGGAAAAATTATTATGTATTACATCTTATCCTAAGACACCCAAACAATTTTCAAAGATTTTTTAAAAAAATGTGTGTGTATATGTGTGTATATATATACACAACTCCATATATATGTATATATTCACACACACACCTGTAATAAAAGTAAGTTTGCATAAAAAATAGTAAGGAATTTGAAAGTAAGCAAACAGTGATCCAGTGAAGGTTTATTGTACTCACCAAAGGAGGAAGAGATGACCAGATGATGAAACCACTTAAAAGCATAAAGTTGAACAAAAATCAAAATGGCTGCACTAATGCTTCAGTGACGCTCAGTTTTTAAAATTTCTTTATTTAGTTTTTAAAATATTTTATTTATTTTACTTGAGAGAGAGAGAGGGAGAGAGCACAAGCTGGGGGAGGAGCAGAGGGAGAGGGAGAAGCAGACTCCACACTGAGCGGGGAGCTGACGGGGGGCTGGATCCCAGGACCCCGGGATCATGACCTGAGCTGAAAGCTTAACCCACTAAGCCACCCAGGTGCCCCGCAAAGCTCAATTTTAAAGTAACCTTTTTCCTCTCTTCCGCAAACCTCCCCTCCTCCCTTCTTAGTCTTTGTTTCAGGAACCCGGTACCACCCTCAAAACCACTAATGAGGCTGGCAGCACATACACAATTCCTGCCCAAACCAGCTAGATCCTGTATTTCCCTGTAAATGCCCTTCCCCCCCCCCCCAAGCTCCCTGGGGTGTGTGTGTGTGTGGCGGGGGGCGGGGGGGCTTGTAGCTTTTGAAGGCCATAGCCTGCTGCAGCCTCCTTTGCCCTGCAAAGCGAAAAAGCTATCGTTCCTCTTCATCCCAAACTCTGTTTTCTTTGGTTATATTTTGGCTCCAAAGCACGGAGGCCGGTTTTCGACAATTGTGGGTGATGTACGTACGGGTAAGAAGTGAGGGAGTTTGACATCAGAAAGCTCCCTTTTCTTTCTGCATTATTTTCTTCACAGATTTTTTTTAACCTTTTGGGGGAACTCATTAGTATGGATGTCAAGTTTTGCTTATAATAAGCTTGAAAACTTCTCTCTAGAGCAAAAATAAAAGAAAAACACAAACAATGCAAACTGTGTGGAGGTGTCACATGCACACAACAGACCAAAGGATTTAAGAAATGAAGGTGGTGTGTCTCCATCTCTTGCTTGGTGTCCACAGGCAAAGCAAGCACATTTAGGTTCATCAAATAGGCCATCCAATTTAAATTCGCTCCCTGTGGTCCCTTGATTACAAAACTCTGCCGAGTGAATTAGTGAGTGTTTTTTTGTTTATTTTTTGTCTGAAATTGTAATATTGACGCAATGTCTTATATGTACTTAGTGTGTTCTGGGTAATATTTTTCTTTATACTGTTACAAATGAAACCACAGGTCCAAAATGGAGTCACTTAGGCTATGTCACCAAAGGGCTTAATACTAACCTAGCAGCATTCCACCCTCCCCTAGACATGTAGTCTTAACCTGTCAATCAGGAATTTTCTAAGCTGCACCAATGTGGTCATGCGGGCCCTCTCCATCCCTCCCCTCCACCAAAGGAAGATGAGGTAATCCACCTAGTAAGACAGCCTGCCTTTCCCCCTAAGGGAAAGTGACTTCGCTGGAAACAATCTTTTCTTTTCTTTTGCTAATAACTTCTTGCCCCACCCTCCTTCTATAAAAACCTTCCATTTTGCACAACTCCTAGGGAGCCTCTCCCTATTTTCTGGTTCATGAAATGCTTAATAAAGCCAATTAGATTTACTAGGTTGAATTTTGTTTTTTATCAATACTGGGAATAAAAAGTTACCCAATAGTCATATGATTTTTGAAGAGTTTTATCGCTGAAAACTCATTAACCAAACGTTCATTTTAAAACTGAACGTTACATTTCTGAGCATATTATCCTATAGACAAAACTTGAGGATCCAAGGACTCAGCTAGGGGATTAAAAAACAAACAAACAAACAAAAAACCAACTGAACAGAACAGACATAACTCCCTGCCTCTGGAGCATATATTCTTCACAATCTACGTGGATGATCATTTTGTTCACAAGGTAAATTCTTTCAGGGACACCTGGGTGGCTCAGTTGGTTAAGCGTCTGCCTTGGGCTCAGGTCATGATCCCAGGATCCTGGGTTCTGGTCTCATCAGGCTCCTTGCTCAGCAGGGAGCCTGCTTCTCCCTCTGCCTGCCGCTCCCCCTGCTTGTGCTCGCTCTCTCTCTCTGACAAATAAATAAATAAATAAAATCTTTAAATAAATAAAGGTAAATTCTTCCAGCTCACAGAAGGTGCATTTTTGTCCCTAATATATAGTCCTATCACAATGCAGTGCTCATAATCAAAGCCCAAAGAGAGTACAGTTATCCCATTAAAGGTTTGTTTGCTTAGATGGTTATCATATCCTCCAAAATCTCTGTCAAGATTACCACTTTAATGTTTCTTGATCTAGGTCAGAGATAGGCAAAGTATTGCTAAGAGCCAAGTCCATTACCTCCTGCTTTGTAAATAAAGTTTTATTGTAACACAACCATGCCTGTATTGTCTATGGCTGCTTCTGTGTAGAGATAAGGAATTGGAACAAGTATCTTCTTGCCCACAGAGTCAAAAATATATACTGTCAAGCTCTTCATAAAAATTTTTGCCTATCACTGATCTAGATTTCTGGGGCTTCAAGTATAGTATTATTGAGCATTTGACCAGATCTAAAGAACCTTCTTAAGAGATGTGGCCTTGGTTACAGATATTCTTATAGCTCTCCTATAAAGGAAATAAGAGATAGAATTTTGTAAAAATGGATCTTCACTTTCTAATTTTCATCATAATACCAGAATACCCATTTCCCCAGTGCTTAGCAGGTATAACTCTTACTGTGCAAATCTGTCACTGCTTTGCTTAAAATTCTAGGGTGACATCTTCCTTATTCTTTGGATAAGATTAACATTTTTAAATGCAATCTACAAGGTGCCTCAGGCTCTGACCTCACCTATTTTCCCAGCCCTATCTTTGGTCTCTACCCTTACTCTCCCTACTAGGACCACAGGGTTCTGCTTTAGGCACAGTTCTGTGTTCTTTGTAAATTCACCTTCTTAGTCTACAGAGCAATTCTCCTGCCCCCAGACCCCACCCAGCTTAATTCCTACTCATCCTCAGACTTCTGACTAAAGACACTGTTGTGGGAAAGATTTCTTTGATGATCCCACCAACTAGGTTCGACTTTCATAGGTCCTGTGTTTTTCTTTCACAGCGGATTTTCAGAGTGGCAGATACGTACTTAATTTTTGCTACTTACTTAATTTCAGTCTCCCTCCAGATTCCGTTAAGTGTGGGCCAGGTCTTTTCTGTTTGTGGATGTATCTCCGGTGCTTAGCCATTACCTTACTAGTCAATCAAATTTGTGGAATGAATTTATGAATACCACATACATCTGACGTTTACCAGTGAACTTGTTCTCAGCTCTCATTGGGAGAGTCAAATCAAGAATGCACTGCCTGTTGGGGCACCTAGCTGGCTCAGTTGGTTAAGTGTCTGACTCTTGGTTTCGGCTCAGGTCGGTGATCTCAGGGTTGTGATCTCAGGGTCGTGATCTCAAGGTTGTGAGATCGAGCCCCGTGTCTGGCTCCGCTGAGTGTGGAGTCCACTTGGGATTTTCTCCCTTTCTCCCCATCTGCCTCTCTCCGCACTCTCGCTCTCTCTCTCTCTCAAACAAGTAAAATCTTAAAAAAAAAAAAAAAGAAAAAGTACTACCTGAACCATGTTTCCCTGAATGTTTTATAAAATTATGTAAAACTGTTCTATATTATAAATTGATACATTTATTAGAGTTTAACACTAATAAATGTTTTTTCTTTTGATAGCACCTTTTTTTTTTTAAGTTAGCAAAAGCAATGTACTTGGTTGTGTTTCTTCTTCCCGGACGCCAAGAAGCTCAAAAGTAATGCATTGCTTATTCATAGCAACGTTCTCCAAACCCAAATTCTTGGTAAAAAATTCTTCCTACTTTCTTTACATGGCTCATTAGGACTTTCATTTATTTTTTTAAAAATCTATTAAATATTTGCTTCATGTCAAGTTGCCTCGACTTTGCATAAATATATCTTGATCCTGTTTAAGACTCATAACTTTTCCCTTTGGAGTAAATGTAGAAAACTATACAAACAGCGCCTCTTTGGCCATATCTGAACAATTGGTGAGAATGGAAGCTACAATCGGTCGGTCGCAGGAGGTTCTAAGAGTCCTGATTAAAATTATATGACCGCCTTGGGCTGGAGAAGAGGGGATGGGGAGTAGGTTATCCACTGCTCATGAAATTCAAACAACCTGTGAATACACTGCATCAGCACCTAGGCAAAACTCAGCTTCCTGTGCCATCAGTTAGGGACGCAGCCTAACATGTATGCAGTTTGAAAATGAGGACCTCCTGGGTCACTTCTTGCTCCTCTGCAGGTTGGTTTTCAGGTCACTTCTCCTGCCTCCCTAAGTAAGGGGGGGAGATAGGAGGCAGGAGGTGACTTAAAAGAGCTCATCTGTTTAGGAGTTGGGGGGACGTAATCATAAGTTTGCACTTTCTTCAGATGATTGATTAAACAATGAGTGTTTATGAAATCAAGAAAAATGTGTTTTCCCCCAGAAGTTTCCTTTTCAAAGACGTCTCTGTGCACTCTGGCCAGTTTAAAAAGAGCCCCATAGGGTGCTTATTTTTTTTACACATATATTGCCAAAGTAGTTCCTGTTTTGGTTTTAATGTGTTCCTTCTTTTTAGTGGGATGAAAGAGAACTTTCTTTAAAAAAGACCTGTCTGCTGATCATGTTTGTTTGAATGAGCCTAAATAAAGCTTCTGTTAAGAGTTTAACTGTTTAGCTAAATCCTCTGGGCTAAATTATCTGGCAGATTTTCGTCCTTAGTTGGACTATGTAACTAGAGTGCTCTTATTACGCTCTTTCTAACTTGAAATTCCTGCCTCCCCCAGGACTTCTCTGAAGTTAATGTCTTGAGGAAGGAGCTCCTTCTCTCAATCTAGTTGACTTATTTTTTTTTTTTGCTTAAAGATACAAGTGCTCTTGACTCCGGTCCCTACCCGCTCCATATTGCAAGGGCAGCTTTGTTTCCGCAAGGCAGAAAGCCATGAAAAGAACCCTTCCTTGAGTGCTCTAAGGCTGTGTCTCTGACTATTGCTTTACAGTTTGAAATTGACTCATGCAGTAACCAGTGGGGCCAGACATTAGAAACAGCTCGGAGACCATTCTTTGAGTTGGAAGGTCAGCTGCACAGTCAAGACTCAAATTGGTTTCCAGAAGATGGAAATGTTTTCCTACATTGCGCTGGATGAAAAGATGTAGAGAAGAGGCCCCTACTACAAAATATGCAAATATGGAATGCTTTCAACACAAGCACTAAAGCCAGTAAAGAAGCCTTGGCTTTCATATTCAATTAATTCGACCGAATCAAACTGTAAATATTATCTAAGCCGAAGATTGCTTCCTCCTCATTTAGGGAAAAACAAGTATTTACTAAACAAATGGATAAGAGCACAAGATAATGAGAAGCTTCTTATGTTATCTCCTTCAGAAAATAAATGCAATTTGACATGCAAATCTTAACCTTTTTTTTTTTTTCTCCCAGAGGACTTTCTCTTCTTGGCTAGAATAGTCTTTTTAGGAATTTAGATCAGTCTAACTTGCTATGTGCCGTAGATGAATACGTTCTAAGTTCAATTTTCCAAGGGGAAATTCAAGCTGAAGTACATCCAAATCCATGATAGTTTTCACAGTCATGTTGGGCATCTCTGTGTAGGGCCTCTATATTTATTTGTTTATTGCACTTCTTTTTGCCATTTGAATGTTCCTTGGTTTTAGTTGACTATCTTGTGTCAAATGAATGATGTGATGTCACTTCGTACATGTAAATGCTAATCTACTTTGAGATTTTTACATTCAATTCCCTTAAAAAGGTCAAGTTGCTGCTTTTCTTAGAAGTGAAAATAAAACCATGGACTATGCCAACATTTGGTTAGATGATTATTTTACCAAGCTTCCTGAGTATTATCTTCTCTCTTGAGAGTAACATGTGGACATCATTATCTGTTCTGGCTTGCCTAATGTCTCAGAAGCTGGGAAGAATGCATTTTACCCAGACTATAGAACTTCCGGGACGCAAGTAACAACTCACTTAAAACTTAGTTGATACTTAAAGAACATTTTTACCTATTAAATTGGTATCTTGACTTTTTTTCTTTTAAGAGACAAATTTTCTAACTTGAGATAGTATATGCCTGGATAAAAATTTCATTGGTTTTAAGTTCTAGAATTTTGCCACTACTTTTTAAGTTTAGTTCTTTAAGTAATCTCTACACCCTACATGGGGCTCAACCTCACGACCCCGAGATTGTCACTACTTTTTAAAAGCAGTCTTTCTGAAACATTAGTGTCTAGATAGCTGGGCCCTACCCCTGGATTTTTTTATTTAGTGGGTCTGGAGCCAAAAGTTTGCATTTCTGTCGGTTTCCTGGGGCGATGCTGGGGTAAGGATGGGGTGGAAACCACTGAGACATCCCAACCCCCTGTCCTATTAGTTCGAAGGGAAGCAGAGATCCATGTGTTCCATTTTCAGAAAGTTAAAAAATATTATAGGCTGGGATGCAAACTTGTTAAGAACTTTGTAATGATTCTTTAACGTTCACAATTTTCCGAACTTGATCTTATCATCTGTCCCTTTCCCCGTGACTACTGTTCAGCCTTAACACTGAAATAGGTCTTTGGTAGCTGGGGAGATGCAGATAAACATCCAATAAGCCTGAACCCTGGAGGAGACAGAGTATATGGTGGTAACTTCACAAAGAGCAAAGTAAATGGAATCAGAGGGTTCTGCTAAAAGGAAGGAAACAAGGTCATGGAGGGAGGCCTGGCTTTGAGAAGTGGCCCTGGCGCTTAACAATAGAAAGTTCAAGGAGAATTCCTGGAAGGCCAGCGATCAACTTCCAATGCCCTGCTGAGATAGACACAAAACCAGCCCTTGTAGCCACCTTCCTGCTTCTTCCACCTGATGCCTAGTGGGCTTCTCTCAGTTGCTGGGGAAGGGGGACCGTGGGGCTGACCCCTCCCTGGTTCCTCCTGCCAGTTTAGGCCAAAGGATAAGTGAGGTGCTTTGATAGTCTGACATGGAAGGCATTTTTGCTGCTTTCTCTTAATGGCCCCTAGGGATAATTTTCATTCCAGTGAAATTATTTTATCTGGCAGATGAATGTTTTAATATGTCCTTTGATTCATTTTTCAGGGAGCCTTTTAATGAATGTAGCTGTTTTTTCCTGGGTATGTCAGCCATGAGAGGTCTCCTCAGCTGCCTCAGGTTTTGTTTTTTCTTTCTATTGTCCCTGCTCATCTCGAAATGGTCTTCTAAACTTCATAGGGTTTTCTTTCTCGCAGTCCCATTTAGGAAAGGTAGTATCAGGAGCACGCCAACAAGATTTTGAGTCCATGACTTGAGAGTTCAAATCTGGTTGCAAGACCCTGGGTAAACTACTTCTTTTCTTGAGGACTGAAATCTCACATGGTTCGCTGCCAATTAGACCTCCATGGTGGCATTTCTCCCTGGTGGCATTTCTTGGAGAACGACATAGGAATGCGTCTGCCGCCCTTGGCCTGGTGTGTGCTGCCCAATGATACGTGACCATTGCCCTTGCTGCCAGTAGGCAACATTTTAGTCCCCTTTCCTCCCATTCTCTCCAATCTGAGTTGCTTTAACAAGAAACAGGTTAGCCCCAAATCTGCATGTGTCACCCTCTGATTCCTAGCCCTGTTGTGTTTTCTGAACTTGGATTCATACCTGCCCTTGGATTCATACCTAAGCAAAGCAAGGCAGGGTGCCAGATGGGGAGGCTGCTAAAAGCGGTCTCCTTCCTGTGGGCAACCAAAAAGAAGAAGAATAAAAAAAGACAGAGGTCTCTGTTGAAGAGAGAAGCCCACGTGCAAGCTAAATTATTTAAAGATTTAAGTAAGAAGGGAGACAAAAATAGAAGTCACATCAACATTACCTCTTTCCAATCCATCATCCTCAGGGCTTTCCAAAAAATAAATCTGATCCTATCACACCCCTGTCAAAAATATCCCCCCTCCGAACATCCTATGCCTCACCCCCACCACCAATTTTTTTCAAAAATACTTATTTTCCTTATATTGGTTTAAGAATTTAAAATACTGCAAGGTCAGGCCCCTCCTTTTCTTCTTTCTAAAGAGAACTAATTATGGGTCAACTTCATAATTTAGCAGAGATTATTTCTGCTTTAGATTTATTAGCAGAGATTATTCACTTCAGCAGAGTTTAGCAGAGATTATTCACTTTTGGGGCTTTCTTATCTCCTTCTGTAGCCAAACACACACAGGAATGAATGCCTTGTCTCTGTGTGCTGTTAACCCTATAGAGAACTCTCCCACTCCCCCCTGTACTTTTTGGCTAAGCTGTGAGTTTTCAAAGCAAGCACCGTAGACACCTAACATCTGGAAGTAAGTTCAGGACAAATACAATTTTAGCGAACGCAGCTAGCTGACTGGGAACAATGAAGCCACCTCCAGCTCAGCCCGGAAGTCTATGGGTCTAACTGCGCCTTTGGGAGAGGGATGGTCCAGATCGGGAACAAGACCTTGGCAACGTGGGATTACTGTATACAGAGGGATGGTGGGCAAAGGCCTTCCAGACAAACTTGTGAACTGCAATACAGCCATTAGAAAAATTCTGGGCCTTTCCCAGCAATAATCCAGGAATCCTGGATCTCATGAATGAACTGAGAGACCAGAGCATAGGAAGGACACCTCCTGAGCAACTTCAGGATGGAAGGGCAGTATGAGAGAGTGGTACATAAGCAAATGACACCATGGCTAACCAGATAGAAAAATACTAAAACATGTCTACATAGCATAAAGGGATACAAAGTAAAAAATCTGAAATGTTGGCAATGTGGATGTTACCACAATATTCCTGAGCAATATATCTAAGTTACTTTGGCCTCCATTTCATTTGCTCTGGAAATGCGGTCTATCCTAGAACAATATTTACTTACAAAAGCAATTTCTGCAATAATCTAACATGGCAGCCAGGGAAAAAAGTGCCATGGAGTTGAGTTACTTATCTTGTCCTCTCAAATACTGACTGTCCAATTTTAAGCCACAAAAACTCTCTCTATATTATTTTTCATCTGACAAATTGCAAGTCATGGTTTTGATTTGACTCATTTGTATTTTGATATGTCTATTTAACATCATTCAAGAGCATTGGCTATGCGTTGGGCATTAGGCATTGGGGATACAATAGTGAATTACATAAGATGCCTGTCCTCAAAGAATTTACAGACTAGAAAGAAAGAGAGACTTGTAAACATAGTAAATCTAGTGTTTGCTGAGTCCCAGAGCCAGGGGAAGGGAAAACAGAATACTGTGGACATTTACTCAAGTGCAAAGAGTCACAAAAGCTTCTTGGAGGGTGAGCAGAAATTAGCTACGGAAAGGAGAAAGGGAGAAGGTATCTCAGGCAGTGGGACTAGCATATAAAATGAATAGCATAATAGCTTAATTTAATTTAGTGTTATCATCTTTATAGATTAATAGTTTAGATGAGTTCCCAAATGCAGACCATGATGGCATTCAAAAAGTGGCATTTAGTGACTTGAGATTTATTCAATTAAAAAGACCATGCTTTATCCTAACATGGATACCTTTCCGACTTTGAGGATGTTAAAATGTCATCCTTTTCCCAAAATGATAGTGATAGCAGATGGTAATGTGATTTTTTTTAAAAAAAAATCTTTGGCAAAATAAAACATTTTCAACCTTGTGTTCATCCTTAAATTTCACTAGTCTATGAAATAAAGAAGTTCATTCTCCTACCCTATGTAAATGTTCATTTTTTTTTCTCTTTCTCTTTTTGGTTAAAAAACAGAATACTCAAAAAGTGTCCAGGTTGCTCTGATTTGTTAGTCCAGAGCAAACTGTTCTAGTAACAGTTGAGCTGAGGGATGGGAATATAAATCCCCGGCCCTTTGGAATTCTAGTTAGTTGTCCAATAGTTACCTCTATAGATAGAACTTTCTGAACTTCTAAGCACTCTTTCCAAACACCTGACGTTTGTGCTTTTACTTGCAAACTTATTTTGAAACCCAGGTTCATTTTCTGGATTTGCTTTGATAGAATTCCCAAATTTTGTTTGTCTGTTTGTTTTTAGTGCTTTGATTTAAGTTTTTCTAGGTTTGGGAAATAAATTTAATATTATCAGATTGCCTGATGACAATATAAGCCAGCTAATATATATATTTGGGTGCTTCCTTAGTGCCAGAGAGAGTGCTAAATAGTCTCTATAATTATTCTACTTAGTCCTCACAACAACCTTTAAGTTTCTGAAGGAAATAGAATGCAGAGAAGCAAGTAACTTGCCTCTTACACACAGCCAAGAGAGTTGGGTTTGTCAAGACAGTTGACCCTTCAAATACACAGGTTCGAGCTGCGCGGGTCTACTTATAGGAGTTTTTTATATACTATACTATATTATAAATGTATCTTCTCTTATGATTTTAATAACATTTTCTTTTCTCAGCATTACTTTATTATAAGAATACATTGTATAAAAATATAACATACAAAATACGTGTTAATTGACTTTATGCTATTGGTAAGGCTTCTGGTCTGCAATAGGCTATGAATAGTTAAGTTTTGGGGGAGTCCAAAGTAATATGTGGATTTGACTGCTTGTGGCTCTTTGCCTCTAATACCTGCGTTTTTCAAGGGTCAACTGTAGTTGAGACTGCCCTATAGTTTAACCTAACAGCAAAATGAGAAAGTGCCTTTATAATTCAAAAGCTGTTGAGAAACACCAGCTTGCTTTATAGATGGGAAGAACCTGACTAAACCTCTGGAAAAATACTATTAAACATATGTATGTCCAGAATTGAAAACTGTTAGTAATTAACATTGTGCACTATCTAAAGCTTGCATTTAGGACCAATATTTATTTCCAGTTCTTTCTCTGAGTTCTCCCTAGACTCCCCAGGTAGAAGAGTAATTTCTTAAATCCACTTGTCACTTCAAAGAATGATTTAAGGAGGGAAACATACACATATGATAAAACACAGTGTGGGGGTGAGTTTAACTTTCTGGTAACCCTATTCAACTGATTTTAAAAAGCTTTCAGAAGGGGTCCAGCCACTGCCTGGGAAGGCAGTTAAAAGTGGAGAGAATGTGCCCTTGGGAAACAAGTCTGAGTTCAAATGCTAGCATTTTGTTAACTTCATAAATTGTTTGAATTTCAGAGGAGTCAAATGAAGCTCAGAATTATCAGGAGTCCAAGTTGGAGACCAGGCTTGGAGGAGAAAAACCTTCATTTGATTTCTCATCTAATGCTCAAATGACTGATAACGTGAAGGAAATGAATGGAGCAGATTAAGGGTGGGTGGAGTTAGGAGGGATATCAGGAGATCTTGTGCTAGGACTATCGTGATTTTAAGAATTTACTTCTGTTTCCCTGTCTCCTTTTTGAGTAGTAAAAGAGGTTTCATGTCCTCAGTGAATTACCATGACGCCTATTTTAAAGCACAGTTCTATCCGAAAAGTCCTCAAAGGAAAAAACGTACCTTATTTACCATTATTTTTGATGCACTCATCCAAAGAAAATTAAGACATTCACAAAAGTCAATGCTTTTAACAATACCATCTTTAAAGTATTTAACTTAGGTCACATGTAACTAATTATTGCGTATGAATGAAAAAAATAATCTATAAGTTGTTCTTTCAAACCCAGTTTTAAATATTTCATTTAAACAATAAAACGTTTTCTCCCTCTGCTTTATAACGTCCTACTTTTGCTTCATTTCTATACCCTTCGGCTCAGTATTTTAAAAACACACACACACACACACACAACTCAAAGTGGTGTGTTTTGCAATACTGATGACCAACAAAACTCAGGATATTTATTTCCATCTGGTAGAGTTCAACTTCTGCCTCTTGTTTGCTTTCTCCATCTGCCCCACTCACCATCTTTTTTTTTTTTTTCTTCCTCCTCCTTAATGGAGTTAGGGTTAACCCTCTCTTAGGCTTAATCGTTTTAGCAGGCTCAAGCCATAGTACAACCGTCACTTTTATTTTCTAGTTTTGCAAGTAAGGTTTCCAGTAAACTCAAACGTCTACGACTAATACTTTCACAAGCTTCAAATTTAATCTTTATTTTCTTCTGTTTTTATAATGAGCAGCAGAACTCTAAGGGCCCGACAGCTATTTAGACTCTAAAAAAAAGAATCTCTGGTTAGCGTATACACGGTGTAAAATGCATTATGCAACTCCCCTCCGCAACCTCCTACAGCTTAAACTTTACAGAATCCGCGTTACTACACTTATCAGCACTAAGTTGGATCCTGTAAGGTCTCCACTCCTCGTTTACCTCCAGAAGTTACTGAAACAGCAACCATAAAAGGCTTACTAACCTTTTATTTATTTTGCAATTAAACTTTACAAAGACATCCCCCCACTCCTCCCTGAGGGTGGAGCAGGATCGGCTCCCTGGAGTTGGCAGCGCTTCTACTACGAGACCCCGACTCCCTGGGGTTGCAGAAAGACCCGCAAAGGTCCGCTGGCTCCACTTTCTCCGCACCCCGGCTGAGCGTCCCCGCACCTTTGGCACGGGGACCCGAACCGCGCTGCCCCGCACAGGCCTCCAGCTTGGAGATCCAGCCTCTTAGACCGGAGCGGGGACGGGATCCGCGCGCGCGGACAGCCTAAGCAAAGCGGCTTTTACTGCCCAGCACTGAGCCTCCCGGCGAGCAAGCCCAGGCAGCGCACTTTCGCAGAGGATGCCCTGGCGCTGGGCCCGGAGTTGCGGAAGCGGGAAGGAGGAGCTAGGGCTGGGGCGGGGCTTTCACACGCGCACCCTCGTTCGGCTCGGTCCCCTGGCCACAGCCCGCCGGTCTCCGGCCGCCGCTCGGGAGTTTATTTGTTTACAAGCGGATTACGTCAGCTCCTCCCTCTCTTCCCGGTCTCTGCATCCGCCCCCTGCTCTCTTTTCCCGCCCCCTCCGGCTCCGAATCTGCTGCGTCACAATGGTGCGATCTCCGGATTGGCTGCAGTCGGCCGTCATACTCCAGCTACGCCACTTCCTTTCCGCGGCGCTATAAAAGCTACTGCACGGCGCCTGGGTGTCTTCGCCCCTCCGAGCTGGAAATGCAACTGTTGGGAGCTTCGGAGGCTGGGGAGCTGGACGCGGAGGCGGCTGGGGAAGTCCGAGCGATGTGACCAGGCCGCCGTCGCTCGTCTCTTCCTCTCGCCTGCCGCTTCCTGTCGTGAAAATAACTTTTTTACTATAAAGGAGAAAAAAAAAAGTAGCTGTCCGCCCCTCCCGCCCTCTCTTCTTCTCAGCCCTCTGACCTGCGAAGGAGCCCGGGGTGGCCGCTCCGCCGTCGGGGCCGCGCCGCCGAGCCCCGGCCGCCCCGGGCCGCCCCCGCCCGCCGCCCCCATGCATCCCTTCTACACCCGGGCCGCCACCATGATAGGCGAGATCGCCGCTGCCGTGTCTTTCATCTCCAAGTTCCTCCGCACCAAGGGGCTCACGAGCGAGCGACAGCTGCAGACCTTCAGCCAGAGCCTGCAGGAACTGCTGGCAGGTGAGCCGGCTGCGGCGGGAGTGCGAGGAGCGCCGGGCGGACGCGGACCGCACACCCCGGGCGGGAGGCGGGCCGAGCCGTCGGGGCCGCGGGAGCCACGGTTCTGCCCCGGGTGGGCAGCGCTCGGGTCCCGCCGCGGGACCCGGGCTGGCGCGCTAGGTGGCCGCTAACGGCGGGTCCCGGCGAGGGTTTGGGGGCTGGGCCGAGGGCGCCCCCTCCCCCCACGGCTGGCCCACCGAGGGGAGAAGGAAACAGGCGCACAACAAAGAAACTACAGGCACTGAGGCGGGAGCCGCGGTCCTCGGACCGTCCGCGGATTTGGGGACAAAGGAACTGCGGGGCTGGGGTTGGTTCGACGCCCCCTCCCCCAACCCCCTCCAACCGTTGTGGGCTCGGCGGCCCGGCCCGGGGGTGGGAAACCGCGCCGCTGCCCCGGGGCCAGCCCGGGACGGACGTGCTGTCTCCCCGCGCCTCCTACCTCTGACCATTAATCATCGCATTTGTCACCGGTTCAGTTACGGCCCTGCCCAGAGCGTGGTTTAGGGTTGCTTGTTTTTCTTCCCTTCGGGGTTAACAGTCCGGTGGCGCTTCTCCTCCAAAGCCATAAACCCCATTGTGTGCGGCTGGGGTGGGGTGGAGAAAGTAAACAGGTTCCCGCCTGGCCGCCGGTGCCAGCCGGCTGCCCGGCCAGCCGAGGCCGCGCGCCCGATTCCTGTTTTGGCGGCTCGACCGGTTGGTTCCTGGAGATTGTTTTGTCCCATGCTACTGTGTTATTTCTAAAGCCTTGCCCGCTCTTTCCCCAGCCCCGCACACGCACAGCAGCGAGAGCGATGCTGGGCATTTTTAAAAGTTGATAGTTTAAATTTTTCACTTCTCAAAGGAGCCAGCGGAAGAAGGAAGCTACAGCGGGATCTAACAGTAACGATCTAAAGCATTGTTTCTCTGTTTTTTGTTTTTTTTTTTTTTCCTATAGAACATTATAAACATCACTGGTTCCCAGAAAAGCCGTGCAAGGGATCAGGTTACCGTTGTATTCGCATCAACCATAAAATGGATCCTCTGATTGGACAGGCAGCACAGCGGATTGGACTGAGCAGTCAGGAGCTGTTCAGGCTTCTCCCAAGTGAACTCACACTCTGGGTTGACCCCTACGAAGTGTCCTACAGAATCGGAGAGGATGGCTCCATCTGCGTGCTGTATGAAGCCTCACCAGCAGGAGGTAGCACTCAAAACAGCACCAACGTGCAAATGGTAGACAGCAGAATCAGCTGTAAGGAGGAACTTCTCTTGGGCAGAACCAGCCCTTCCAAAAACTACAATATGATGACTGTATCAGGTTAAGATATAGTCTATGGATGGATCATCTTATAATGGATGGATAAATTTGATTTTTGCTTTGGGTGGGCTCCTCTTGGGGATGGATTATGGAATTTAAACCATGTCACAGCTGTGAAGATCTGGCACAAGATAGAATGGTAAAAAAAATTTTTTTTAAAGTGACAGTGCCATAGTTTGGACAGTACCTTTCAATGATTTAATAGCCTGTGAGTCCAAGTAAATGATCACTATTTGCTAGGGAGTGAAGTCCTAGGGTGGTTTCAGGTTCTCCCAGATGTTATACCTAAATTTTTTCCATCAACCCCTTTAAGGCAAATCTGTATTTCAAAGAACCTTTCTCTGCAGTAGATCTTGCAGAGGAAATTTGCACTATTACACTTGAAAATTGTTAACTTTTTTGGCAGCTCAATAGGAAAGCTCAACATTTTAAACATGGTAGTACTGGAAATTTTGACAAGACTTTTACCTAGCACTTAAATATGTATAAATGTACATAAGACAAACCTAGTAAGCATGACCTGGGGAAATGGTCAGACCTTGTATTGTGTTTTTGGCCTTGAGAGTAGCAAGTGACCAGAATCCGCCATGGCAACAGGCTTTTAAAAAGACCCTTAAAAAGACACTGTCTCAACTGTGGTGTTAGCACCAGCCAGCTCTCTGTACATTTGCTAGCTTGTAGTTTTCTAAGACTGAGTAAACTTCTTATTTTTAGAAAGTGGAGGTCTGGTTTGTAACTTTCCTTGTACTTAATTGGGTAAAAGTCTTTTCCACAAACCACCATCTATTTTGTGAACTTTGTTAGTCATCTTTTATTTGGTAAATTATGAACTGGTGTAAATTTGTACAGTTCATGTATATTGATTGTGGCAAAGTTGTACAGATTTCTATATTTTGGATGAGAAATTTTTCTTCTCTCTATAATAAATTGTTTCTTATCTTGGCATTTTAATCAATCTCTTGTCATGATTATAGAGGTTCAGCTATAAAAGATATGTTTCTCAGAAGACTTAGGTTCTATAAGCTATGTGAATGTCAGTTGCACACTGGTCATGCTGAAAAACATTTGCTAGGAGTGAAGATGATCTGTGTATACATATTTAGGTGTTAGAGGAAACACAGGGTAACTTTTTTTTTTTTTTTTTGATCTCTAAAGTCAAAACATGGACACATTCCCAGGCTAATCTCATGAAATGAGGATAAGAGACAAAGGTAACATCTACCAAACAAAGTGATACTCAGAATTTGCATGTCATTGCTTCCCCGTTGAAGTGAAGATCGTTGGGTCCATTCTGGCCCACCTTTGAGAAACAATTACTTTGCCCCATGGAATTCTTGTTCAATTAGAAAATCCTGGGGCAGATGACCCATAGTCTTAAAGAACAGACTAATAATCACTGCAGGGATTGGTTGCTTTTTGCTTTTCATCAGCTGCAAGATTTACATAAAAATCACTTAAGCTGGAATTCAACAAAAGGTATGTTTATGAATTTTTATTCTCAAAAGTTGAAGTGTGAGTTTTTGATTCCTCATTTTCAGATTTCTGTTTCAGATAAATTCTAAGAACCTAAATGAAACATTGAGTGCTGGAGTGTAGATCACTACCGCATATGATAAAAACTTGTTGGTAATTCTTTGGTTGTAGAGGATAACATGGTTCTTCAGTGGAAATTGAAAGTGGGGAATTTTGAGTTTTTCTCTACACAGTTAAGTGACTTACCATAGAATGGCTTTTTTGGGAGCTATTTATGTAAACATGTACACGAAATATTTCACAATTTAGGTTACTTGAAATCAATTACTTGAAATCAGTAGAGCCAAATTTGGGGATTTATTAATGACTGATTTTGTAGACTACACAGGAATATACAGCTGAATACGCAGGTATTTAGAATACAGGCTATGTGTGTGTACTTTATAGGCCATTCTTGGGCATTTGCATTATAATAACCACAGCACATGGAACCCCCTTGCCAATTATTATGGTTTTATTTTTCAGTGTGTTCTTTGAGAAAGTCTCCCAGTTTTTCAGATTTGAACGTGCAGTAAAACAACTGGTAGTATTTACCCCGGTCTCACCCCAGTTCTGATGACCGGTGTTTGCCAACTGCATCGCATCTGGTAACTCCTTTGAAGCCAGGTGATGGATAAAGTTCTGCATACTAAATCATTGGAATCAAAGGCGAAGTATCCAGAGAGTTGAATATATTCTAGTACCTAAAACTGTGTCATAGAACCTATTCTCAGATGGAAAATAAGTTTTGAAGATTTTGACATCTGACTTTTAGGTGCTTAAAAAGAAATGCGGTAGGAAGAACACTTAATAAACATTTCATTTTAGAGTTTAGGTGAGGTCTGGCATGTAAAGAGCTGTTAAGTTCCTCTTTAAAAAGGCTTGCAAGCATCCCTGAGACCTAGCATCCGGCTGTTTGCTGTGACCTTAACCTTATATTGCCCAGACAGTTGTCTACAGTACAGTAGCTGTTTGTTTGAGATGTCTCATTCATTGCTTCTGGGGAGTGTTTTGCCTAGCTCTTTTGATGGAAACATTTGTGTGTCTGCTGTATGCACACGCAGGTGTGTGCCAGACCTGCACATGTCGTCATTTCTGTGTGCTTTTAGGAAATGCAATAGTGATAATTGAAAAGGCTTTTATACTGCCTGAGCGAAAAGATAGTTTCTCAGAAATCCTTTCAAGAGAGGATGACTGCTTTCAAAATCATTAATTGCAATTGGCACCAAGCGTTCATAATTATTGGCAATATGTTTAGGGGTGTTACTTTCTGAATTTTAATGGGTAGTTTTAACAGTACTTCCTTTTCTCCAAATGTAAGTACTGTCTTGCTCCATAATGCTGAAGCGAGGCTTCCCCTAGTTCATGCAGGATAATGTGGCTGTCTTCCTCTTCAGTCTGGAACGGGAGTCCCTTGTCTGTCCGTACCCTTCATTGACAATATTTCTACATTAATAGACTGCAAAGGCCGCTAGACAATGGCTTTCTGGTACAGTTGCACAAATTATTTCCTCAAGTCACTGTTAGCAGTTGCAAGGAATTTTGTTTTGTCTAGGGATTACAGATCTTGGAATTGGCCTTCCTGTTAAAAGGAAGCAGTATTCCTGACTATTCTGGTGTTTAGTAACTAAAGGTTAAAACAGTATACTGTATATTAAAGTTTAAAGATCATTCCTCTCCCCTTTGCACCCCTGATTCAGCTAATGTGATAAGATGTTATTGATAAGCTGTGGGGAGAATTTACCAATAGTTTTGTTTCGGATTGTCTGAAACAATAGATTTCTTCTTTATCTGAAGGCATAGGGACTTCCGATTGTTCAGTCCCATTTAAGTCTGCACCTGAACTTTTGTACATGGCTTCTGTTAAAATACGGTAATCCTTTATTTTTCATGTTTGGAACATAATAACAGTATGAAAAACTTTTGTAGTAAAATAGTTTGTACTACTAACCAAACTAAGCTGCTTAACTGAATCCTGAAGTCATTTATATTAATGCAGATAGGCCAGAGGAATTTATATGTGATGAGTTACAGTTTCTGGCTATTTCCATAAATCTTGAGATATATATACATATTTCTTTTTTCTGAGAAAAGCATAAAGTGAAGAAACATTAAACCAGATGTTACATTATGTAGCTTTACGGTGCTCCTAAGCAAGTAAGCCTTAGGTTGTATCAAGAGTGAGGACTGACACCATTTCCTCAACAATTAATTTGTGGACCAGTCTTTTGACCGCAGTTTTACCTTAGCTAGCTCATTTCTTTTGGTATTGTTCAATGTGTCAAATGATAGAAAAATGATAAGGCTTCCCATTTAATTTCCAGTTAAGGATTTTCAATTTTTGTAAGTGTTTTCTGTCATTTCGCAGTTGAATAATCTCACAAGGAATATTTTGGAGTTCAGCTTCTGACTTTTATAGGAGCCTTTTCATGATAATTTATCATTTTAATGTTGAATATCGAGAGGTTTGTGCAGCAAAGTCATTTGGCAGAGAGTTTGGGAAAAAATACTATTATTGTAAGGATTCTGTAATTCATGAATCTGGGACAAAGTCTGCACTGTTTGTGAATATGCAGGTCAAAGTGGTAGTAAGGTTTATGGCCCATGCTAAGTGGAAACTGGGCTTGGGGGAGGAATGGATGGGAAGCAAAAAGAAACCATGCTCCTAAAGGCATTTTTAAAGAAATTCAAATATAATGCTTAATGTCTGTCTATGTATTTTATAAAGGGAAAATATTTTTTAAGCTGTTATAAACTACTTGATTATTAGCCTCTTTCCTTGTACCTTTAAGTTGTGAAGGCCATTTGTGACCCCACTCCTGAAGACAGAAGGGTGATTAAGTGTCGGCCAGACTCCTAACATCACGATAGAGACCACCAGGCAGGAAACAACAGTGGAGTTTACTGCATTCCTGTCTTTGGAGACTATCACATCAAACTAATTATTGTTTCAAAAATCCTAACAGAAGACATGGTCATTTCTGGGTATATTTAGTTTTAATAATTCTCTAGATAGGTGATCTCCAGAGTACCTTTATGTCATTCTCTTAAAGTATTTTTGCACGTGTGTGTGTGTACAAGCACATGGTATATTTTATAAACAAATACACATAGATTGGGGATGTATTCTGTTGATAGGGGTACACTGATCAAAAACGTTTAGAGACTGTTTCTCTAGATCATCACTAAAGCAGATGAGTGCTCTCTTAATGACTTGTGATTATTACATTAAGTGATAAGTCTTCAAATAAGAAGCCGTTGTAGCATTTCAAAGAGGGTTATCTTGTCTAATTTTTGCTTATCTGCTTAGGTCCTTGTTTGTAAAATTAAGACCTCTTTCACAGCCAACAGAAACCCCAAGTTAAGTGTCCTATCAATTCAAAGTCTGTGTGCTCCTACATATTAAACTAGGTACTGCTATGTGTCAGAATCCACATTTTATGTTTTTAGAAATTTTCTTTTTAAATGTTAGGGCTCTTGTAACATTTCCTTTATTTGCATGCATAGTGGTAAAAGAATGGAGTTAACGTAGTCGCCCATCAGTGATTAAATTAGCTTTAGCAGTTATGGGTTAGCCAGAAGTCTCTTGTATCTTTTCTCTCTGGTTCTGAGCAATCTCTAAATTTGTAGGAAGGAAAGATGACTGCAAATTGGACTTTATTTGAGAAGATTCTGTAAGTGGGCATAAACCTAAGATGACAAGGTTTGACAATCGCACTATAAACAGGATTGGATACATCTTCCAGTCTTGATTTATGGCAGTGTTGTCCCCTTGAGTCAATAGACTAAATGGAATTGTATTTCCCATAAATTACACTTGTGAGCCTTCAAGTTACCAACATACATTTCTCATTTGACCTCCCAACAACTGGGTGAGGTTGGCAGATAGGTAGGTCAGTATTTTTTAATCTTCATGTTGTAGATGGGAAGCTGAGGCTTAAGGAGTTTAAATAATTTGCCCCAGAGTCAAATGGCTAGTAAATAGCTCATTCATAATTTGAACTTGGGCCCTTTTGGCCCCAGAACCCGAGCTCTTAACTATTGTTGTATTGAGAAGTATGATTTATTCACGGTGTTTCACAGTGTTTGGAACATGCGGGTTTTAATTTCTCCTTGCTAAGTAGCCTTCTTTGGTCATTTTTAGCCTTGAAGCCCTGTCGCTGTCCATGCTCACAAGGCATAGAACTGTAAAAGGAGGCTTCTTTCTTCAGGAGGCATTTGGGACCTAGTATAAAGAACACTAGTCTTGGACTCTGAAGAATGAGCTGGAATGCAGTGTGGGACTTTGGACAATTTGCTTAGCCTGAGCCCACCACTCCATATGTGAAATGGGATACAAATAAGTCCGTTAAACATGCAAACATCTAGCAAAGAATGGTTGGATTCTTGGAAGTTGAATAGTCTATCTCATGGAGGCAAATTAAGCAGATTGTTTTCTTGGTTTCTTGAAGATTTGACGTCACTGAGATTGTTTAGTTTCTTTGAAGTCCGCTTCAGCCAATAGCTGTAAGAAATGTACTTGTGTTTTTGAAATACCATGGGAAGGAAAATGGACCCCTTTTTAAAGGGGAACTACAGACAACCCAGGCATGTCCATTTATTTCGCAGACTTTCCTGAGCTGGGTCCTTAACACAGTGCTTTTCAGTATGGGCTGTTTTCTCAGTAAAGGGCACAAAAGAAGGCATCCCTTCAGCCCTTCCGTCTGTATTGAACACCTTACAGCTGAGAGATGGAACCACCAAGCGTGTGTAGCCAGGCAGCTCCGTGTGGTGCACGTTTGTGTGCTTTATCTGGTTTAATCCTCGCGTCTGTTTGCTGTATAAAGTTGACTTTTCCCAGGGTTTGCAGTCCTTCAAGCCATTGGTATTTGGCCATGCTTTTGTTTCAAACAGTGGTTTTCAAACAGAGCTCAGTGGTTCTCAATCTCTTCTTAATCTAGAGTGGTGTGAGTACTTCCTTTACTGCAACGAAAAGCAGCCTCTTAAGTTATCAGTCTGGGTTTGAGTTTCTTGGGGTGTAAGCTGATGCAACGTTTGCTTGAATCACTAATAATGTAATTGACTTCTTGTAGTTAGTCATAAATGAATGAGCTACCACGTGTTCTTTTTAGTTTAAACTCAAGTCCCTTTTTCTATGTGAACATACCTTCATTGAATCGCTTGATGCTGGGTTGTATAGCATTACTGCAGACCTCAATGAAGTAGGTACTCAGCCAGCAGAGCTTCTTGCTAATTTATTTTGAAATAGAACGGGAAACAAAGGGCCCCATTCTTAAAAGAACCTCAAGAAACTTAGAAGCATAATTCCTCTGACCCTTTCAGAAGTCCTGCATCTTAAATTCCCTGCGTGGTTCAGGCCTGCTTGGAGTTGTGCGTAGCCTTATAGATTAGTCAATGTGTTCCTATAATGTTTAAGATTGTGATGGAAGAATAATAGGAGTTTGGAACTAATTAAAACAAGGTTAAGGTGGCCAGTCTGTGTTGTCAGAACAGTTATCCCTTGAGACAGTAGTTACGGTTATAGAGTTAGAGATGGAGCCTTAGGTAATACTAAAACGTTAGGCACGAGCTCTCTTCTCCTAACTCCCAGATTCTTGCATTTCCCCCATTACTGTGTCCTTTATGTCTCCTGGGATCCTTTCTTTTCTTCCTTTTTATTTTTTTAAAGATTTATTTGAGAGAGACCAAGAGCGCATGCGGGGTGGGGGAGGAGCAGAGGGAGAGGGAGAGAGAGTCTTAAGCAGACTCCACGCCGAGTGTGGAGCCTGATGTGGGGCTTGAGGTGGGGCTTGACCTCACAACCCTGAGATCACGACCTGAGCCGAAATCAAGGGTCGGGCTCTTAAATGACTGCACCACTCAGCCGCCCCTCCTGGGATCCTTTCTAATGGTTAGAATATGATTGGTGTTTTGTCCTGTATCTACCACATTCATTAACTACTTATTAAGTCCCTCTCTGTGCCACATACTGTGCCAAGCTCAGGATTCACAAATGGTCACCATCTCTGCCTTCAAGGGGCTTCCAGCCTAGTGGCGGCAGAAGTTACCAAACGTATAGAAAACCTGGGCCTGATATGCACTAAGGGAAGGAAGTGGTGAATGGGGTGTCCTAAGAGCTGTAATGGACACGGCGATATCTTACAGATGCCTCCCAGAGGAAGGAACACGAGCTGCATCTGTAGGGTGAGTGGGGGTTTGCGTGAAGAAGGCGGAATCCAGAACAGCACGCAAAGTCTGGCTGGAGAGTCCATGGTGCTTGGGAGGGATGGAGTGGACTGGAGGGGATTAAGGAAGGGAGGCCACACCATGTGAGGCTTTGAAGGTAGGGAGCAACCAATGTAATTTGGTCAATAAGTTTATCAGGTGAACTGTGACTCTAGAGAGTAAAACAGGGTGCTATTAATCATTAAGCCCAGACTATAAGCACATAGAACAGTCTGGCTTTTATAGCCCATGTTAAAGTATTATCTCTTTGAGTAAGGGCCCAGCCACCAGCAACGTATCTACTTCCTAGTAAATGCGTCAAGGAGTTAGAACACCTTTTCCCGTCGGAAAGGAACCCAAACAGAACTCAAGAATGTTTTTCAGAACAACTAGGTTGTTAATGATTTGTTTTGGTACAGACAATAATGACTTTCATGTTCTAAAGGTTTAGCATGGAAAGTTGGGTTTTAGTGTGAGCTACTAGATTAGAGGTACTTTCACGGCATATGAAACAGCACAGTTCAAATTCAAACACATCTTTGGTAATTTTCCAGTTTCTTCTTGTTACAGTCCTTGCCATTTTTGCAGTGTTTATTAAGCAGAATTAAAAACAAAACCATTTTAATTCTAGGTTTATATTTCCAGTGGAAGTACCTCCTAGACATAACTTTCAGGGTGTGAGCTACCAACATTTTTTTTCTTTAAATTGATGTAAAAATTTAAGATAGTTAAATGGAAAGAGTTCGGTAGATTTTGTGCACCTGTGTGATCCACACTCCAATGCAGAGAACATTTCTACCGCCCCAGAAAACTCCTTTTGGGAGCACTTAAAATTTAACTTAAGAAATACGGTTGTGGAGCCAGGCCTCAAATTAGAAATGAGTTGTTTTCCCTCTCCTCTTCTTACTACTTTATTTTTGCTTCTTAAACATGCGGTAATGGTTACTTTAAACACAAAGCAAATTGTCGCCAGAAGAAACCGTTGCCTTTCAACTAGTTATGATTTAGTGGTTACTAATATTGTACATCTCTGCCCAATTTGCTATGGCTTTTAGTCTGTTAGAGTGAGTAGTAAAATTTGAGTCATATCACTGACTCACAAGCTTACTAAGGATTGCCTGATGTTTGTTACTAGGCTGGAACTTCAGAATCTTGGTCAATTGAAAAAGATTGTGATAATGTCAAATTTACATAATGCCCCCCCCTTTTTCATTTAGCCTGATTATGCCACTATCGTAGGTTTTGCAGATAAGAAGAGACGAGTGGTAAACCTGTCTATATAGCTGAGTCCTAGCCTTGAGTGCTTTCTCCCATCTCAAAATTCTCAACTCCCAATTGCCAAAGAGCAATTAGAATACTCACCTAAGTTACAGCACAATGAGTTGTGAAACTGATCGAACCCGAGAGCTGTGTGTCACTGTCTTTAAAGATTCCTGAATGCAGGGATGGGAAGATCTGTCCAAAGGAGACTGTTAATAGTTTGGGATCTACTGAGGGAGAGGGAAAGGAAAAAAATACACCAGTGATTAAAAAGGGGATTTACTCCTTGTTTTCCCTGTAGACTTAGTGTTCTGATTTGGAACCTGATCTGGAACCAGAGCTGGAATTAACTCTTTCTGAGAAGGACAATATGTTCTGCCTAGCCAAACCTCTGTTGCCAAAGCAATGGTGGGTTGTGATGGGGATGGTGGCGAGTGGCAGTAATACCTAATATTTCAATGCCAAGTTGGACTTTTTCCCCTGACACTCCAATTTAGAGAGGATGGCAACTCAGTGGAGATGTAGGGAAGGTTGAAGCCAGATTGGGTTACTGGGAGACTTGTCAATAACCCATTTCCGGTTGGAGAAGCCCCTATCCCAAATACGCATTCATTTCACTAGTAGATTCAGTCCTCATTTTAAAAAAGAAGTTTCATGCATTAAGCACAGGAAAATTCAATATGGCACTTCACTCTATGCATGGTGAAGAGGATTTTCATTTATTTCAGGCTCTGTCCCCTTACTGACGAGCATTCCCAGCAGCACCGGACAGCCTTAGGCCCTCTGCTCTGCTCATCTGCGGCTCTCTTCTGTAAAGTTCTGACCCGAAGCGGCAGGCACCTCCTGTAGATTTTCTGAGTATCAGCACTTGTGGGCATCCCTTCCCTGGCTCCTCATCACAGACCCGTAAGACTAGATATGTGCTACTCTAGTCATCTCCAAGTCAAGAAGATGTGGTCCGGGGAAGTTCTGTAATTCGCCCAAGGTCATAGAGCTATGGGACAGTTCCAGGCTAGAATCCAGGTTTGTCCTCGATCAAGCACCAGCCCCTGACCAGTATCTCATCCCAGCGCACTGCTTTCTGATCCCATCCTATTGCAATTGTTTGCATTCAGGTCTGATTGTCCCATTAGACAGGAAGACCTTAAAGTCGGGAACTCTTAGACCAGAGCTTTAGAAGATGCTAGAATTAGTTAATCTGTCCGTAAGTATTTGCTGAGCATCTACTATATGCCCAGCATTGTTCTGGGCACTTGGAGATACAGCTGTGAGCCAGACAAAAATACCTACCCTCAGAGAGAGGGGAAAGCCAGCCAGTAGAAGGCGTACATCAGATGGTGAGGGTGCTAAGGAGCAGGCCTGCCGCGTTGGTGCTGTGAACATTGGACCAGTTGTGCAACGGTTCATGGGCCCAGCAGAGAAGAGCGCGAGGGAGGGCTGCGGGGGTGGGGAGCGGGACACCGGTTGCTATTTCACGTAAAATAGGGAAGGCCTCACTGATAAGGTGATATTTGAGCAGAAACTTGAAGGAGACCAGAGAAACAGACTAGGAGATACCTTGGAAAAGAACATTCCACTCAAATAGTTGAGTGAATTCCAAAATCCTCCCAGGCTCGTTTCTCCCCAAATACATAATTGTAATTTGGAGCTCTTGGACACTATGAGAAAGTCAACAAACCTGGTTTCTGGCAGCAGTTTTCCTGACCACTTTTTTCTTTTTTTTTTTTAAGATTTTATTTATTTGTTTTTGAGAGAGAGAGAGAGAGAGAGCATGAGCAGGGGGGAGGGGCAGAGGGAGAGGGAGAAGCAGACTCCCGGCTGAGCAGGAAGCCCGAGGTAAGGTGGGGCTGGATCCCAGGACCCCGGGATCATGACAGGAGCTGAAGGCTCCGACTGAGCCACCCAGGCGCCCCTCCTGACCACTTTCTACTTCATTTCCTGGTTATTGTGTGCCATAGGAATCAACTGAGCTTTGATTACCAGGAAACCCAGCTGGATTTGTTTTTTCTCTTCATTTTAGAGAAAACTATAAATCATAATAAACAGACTGATAAGAAGGCCTGAATTTGAAGAAAAACGAAAAAAAAGGTCTGACTTCTTTAAACTCTCTAACCACAATGTAGACCCTGAGTTGTGAAATGAGAATCGGTGTTCAGGATGATGCGGGCCCAGCAAGAGGCTCAATATTTTGTTAGGAGGGATAGCTAGGCAGGCTGAGGGACAGCACTGAAAACAGAAAGGCTCTTCTTGCTGACATTTAGAGACCTGGAAAATCCAGTTATCTGGAAGGGCCTATCCTCACAAAACCTGAGACTATAGTACGAGACCTGTTATCATTCAGAGCCAGTGGCCTTTTCTTTTTATGTAGGAGATAAGAGCAGGGGTAACATTAACCTTCATCATCCATTCACTCAAAAATAACGGAACACTTGCTCTTTTTAAGGAGCTGGCCGGTAAAAATGGAGATTTCTCTGGTTCCACTTGCCTTCTCAAAGATGAATGAAAATGTGCTTTCTCAAATATATTTCCCAAGAATTCTACTCTATCCAAGCTCCCAGCCCAAGGAGTAAGACTGTCTCCTTCCAAACAGTTTGAAACTAGCTGTACCTGCCCAGTTTTAGTCGCCTTCCTTGGGCTTAGATTAAACTTGGATAAGGACTTCAACATTTCAAGGTTGAGTTCAGATCACTCAGATAGGGTTCTCCATTATCTGAGAGTCCAAGCAAAACTAAAAAGGAAGCAGAAATCTCAGTTTCTGGATTTAAGAAAGACTCCCTCTCAAAGCTCCCAAATTCAGCCAGATCATTCAGGCCATTTGACTAAAATTGGCAGGGTGAGACTATGGGGAAAGGGTAAGCGAATGAAGAAAAAAGGGAAAATACACTTTGAAAAGCAATAGTGATATTACGGAGCATTTCATGCAGAACTAGAAATGTTATCCAAAGCCAACATTTACCAAAGGCACCATGGGACTTTTTGTGGGGTCAAATAAGTAGACTCTTAAACCCTCAGATTTGTTCCTGTAAATGCTGACCATCCTACACTAATAATCCTAGAATCATATATATATATATATATATTTGCCTATTTGGGAACACAAATAAAATAACCATGTTAATTTGAAACTTGGTATCATGGATACAGACAGTGATTATAGCCTTGTGAGTCTGCTAATAATATTTATGGCAATAATCTATGGCATCTCTCCCAGAAGATTTCTCAGATTCATCTGTGTGGATTAAAGTTCATTCTTTTATCAAAATGCTGGCTATGAATCTCTGGCTCTGAAAGGTGTGTTTTTGCCCTTCTGTTTTCATGAGGAAAGTCCTGCCTTCATTTCTTAAGGAGTGTCCCTTTGTTTTTCTTCCTTCCTTCTACTCAATGCTGAACTTGTCAACTTAGGAAAACACTCTACTGTGTAGAATAAAATAAAAACAGTTAAATGTGTGGTTGGACAAACTTATTTTTAAACTTAGTCATTTGGTGTAACACTACGTTAGGCAATAATTAAAGTTCTGATAAAGCTAAATGAAATTTAGTTATCAGTTGACTTTTTCATAGTTAAAAGGTTTTAGGGTATTATTAGAGTAAAAATATATTTCAGTATCTTGGGTACCAACTCTGGCTTAATATAGCATTTTTTTTTTCTGTGAAAACTTTCATTTCACTAGAAATTGATTTCAGGGGAACAAAACACAGACTTGTGTTCCTGTGTGGGTGGGTGGGTGTGCTACATATGTGTTTCCTGGGAGATTAGAATGGGTAGAGTTAGCACTGAAAAGAAGAGAGAGTAAGATTTAAGAAATGGTAAGAAAGGAAAATCTCCATATACATGTGAGTGTCATGTGTATGCCTATGTATGCCCTTCTTAAATTAGTGCAGGGAAAGAAATACACTGATTAGCTTAAAAAATTTTTTTTTAAAATATGGTTCCTTTTGATGCCTGGCCACTGATTTTAATAAAAGAACGTTACAGAGAAAGAAAAAAAAAATTTCCTTTTCCACTGTCATCACACCGAAAAAGGATGCCCCTGTGTAACTAATACTTAAAACCTTATCCTTTTTGGTTTAGGGGAGCTCCCCTGGCAAAACTGATGAACCGGAGGGTAGGTTTTTCATCATCTTTTCCAATCAGCCACAGTTAGGGCTTGCCTATTGTGCCAGAGACTCTCTTTGATCAGAAGTGAGGTTATCTATTCCTGTTGGAAACAGCTACGTACACAATGGCAAACTGCAGGGTCCTAGCCACACATTGGTGGTGGAGAATCCAAACCCCAACATTAAAAAGGGACAAAGTAGCAAATCGAGCCTCCCGTTACAGAAATAAAGGGTGATGTTAAAATCCCACTTTTAAATTTGGACCTAGATGAAATGCCCATTTTGAATTTAGCACCCCGGAGAGTAGTGAGGATGCCCTGGCCATAGGGTGCAGCTGCCCACGTTTGAAGGCTGAATCATAGAGGCTGTGCCCATGTGAGACTCTGATTTGTGTGGGCTTGATTATTTTCTGGCCAGAGTTTGGCCACCAAGCTCAAGTTTAGCCCTTAGGATTTCAAATCAAGAATGCAAAAACAATGGGTCTCAACCCTTTTCCTGCTTTGATAGGCACCACGAGAAACATTCCTAAACCACACACTCCCACGGGCACTGGAGGGTTCTGTGTCATCCAGGTACACTCCTTTCTCCCCTGGGAGAAACCATATTAGACTGTAGGAGCGTAGGAGAGGCACACGGAAGACGCTGGAGGTCTGCTTGTAAGCAGTCAACTATCCACAACCTGTAGTTCCTAACGTCACCCGGCTGCAGACTGCAGCGGGGGTCACCCTATTCTCGAGAACTACGTTGTTCAAACCCCCATTCTTCTGTCCAGTGTCATTCTCAAGTTTTTGCACATTACTGGGGAGCACACCCTCTCCTCTGAACTCCGCCCTTGAACCCCTGCCTCTGCTGGATTAGGTCAGTTTAGAGACCTTTTTACCAGCTGAATGGGCTGTTCTTTTTATGCTACCCAGATGTGTAGCTCGGCCTCACTTCACGTGGGCAAACATCCGCTGGTTGAAGGCATCCCTTTATGTGGCCGACTTTACCAAAGGTGTGTGAAGATGAAGGACACTGGCCTTTCAGCAACAGAGACGTCTCGAATTATTAGGATGTTTTTAATGCTTGAGTCATTTCTTTTTTTTTTTTTTTAAAGATTTTATTTATTCACTTGAGACACAGAGGTACAGAGAGAGAGAGCATGAGCAGTGGGAGAGGCAGAGGGAGAGTGAGAAGCAGACTCCCTGCTGAGCCAGGAGCCCGATGTGGGGCTCGATCCCAGGACCCTGGGATCATGACCTGAGCCGAAGGCAGATGCTTAACCATCTGAGCCACCCAGGTGCCCCTGCTTCAGTCATTTCTGATCCCAGGCTCCAGGTCCTTTCTCCCTTCCCCTTCCCTGTCCTCCCACTGTCCCCCCTCCTCCCTCTCCCTCCCTGCCCCTCCTTTCCCCTCCCCCACCCCCCAGCTTCTTCTCGGGAGCAAGACTCCAACTCCTAAAGGAATAAGGGGACCAAGGCTGGAGCTGCCTCTTTCTGCTCTCACTGAAGGAAAAACAGTGTTTTCCTTTTTTTCTTCTCTCTACAGTCATTCTCCAGGTGAGGTTGCAGAGAAAGGCAAGCAATGAGGAACAGAGAGGACGGATGAAGTCTTCAGGACAAGCAGAAAGACTGCAGAGGCATCTGTGTTCACTTAGACATCCAAAGAAAGCCTGAGGGGCAGGAGAGCAGGGTTTAGACACAGGCTCTGGAGTCTGAGATTTCCTGCTGGAATCTGGCCCAAACACTGCCGCCTGTGCCAAGAGGCGATGCACTTTATCCTCTCCCAGTTCCATTTTCTTTGCCTGTAAGATGAGGTGATGATACGTCCAATCTTCAACTCCAACATTCAACCTCTGAAAATGGGTTTTTGGTGGGTTTTTTGTTGTTTTGTTTTGTTTTTTTAAATCTAGGTTTGGCAAAAACCCTTCTGGCAGGAAGAAGTAGGCTTCCTCCTCCTTCTGTACCTGTCCACACATTTTGCTGCAGGATTATGAACACGGTTTTGTGTCCCCCCCCCCCATTGGGGTGCTTTGGACTGCGCTGTGCACACGCCGCATTGACTCTCTCCAATCTGAGAAATGCCGAATTGCAGAAGTGCGCATGGCCCTGAGTGTTTGGGATAAGGTTATCCACCGCAGAGGCTGTTTGGGATCCTGAATGGGATAGATAATAGCTGTGTGGGGGTTAATGTAGGGCCTGGCCCAGGAATGACCAGCCTGTAAGTGCCGGCTGTTGTTACTACCTCCTGTGGTCTCGAATGAGAGCATGTGTGTATGTCTGGCTCCAGGAATAGCTACAAAACTTTTGTGTTAGGAAGTGCATAAGAGCCAGGAGTTTACACACTGGCTTATTTTATATCTGTTGTTTATATCTATCTTGAGTGTTGAATTTGCTTCCGATTTTCTTTTCAGATGACTTCTCAATGCCTTCTGACTCCATTCTTTTATCTGAGGGAAAATAGCATTTATCTTTCTCTCTCTAGCACTCGAATATACTTCTCCTCCGATCACGGGGGAACCAGAGAGCTGTTCCTGGTGAAGCTGCCTTTCTCCACAAGTGGTGATTAATGGCCAAAAGATGCTCAACGTGAATCAGTAATTCAGGAAAGCTCTCAGGACATTTGCTCAGGGGCCGGGTGCTAAGGACTTCTCAACAGGGACAACTTAGTGCGGGAGATGGAAAATGAGCACATTTGACATAAAACCTTTGTTGTCAGTGTGGGATGATTTGTGGGGAATATGGTGGTCTTTTCTTTGCTGTTTTCCCCCTTCTAAGGCCTGTCGTCTACAGCAGGTAAAATTCTTTTTCCAACACATAAACTCAGGATGTTGAGTGTGAGGAGGAAGAAATGGGTCTAGGCTGGGAGAGTTTGATTGAAAGAAAAAAATAAAAACTTTTCTCCCATTGTGATAAGACAATCACAAAACATCCCTCTATTGTAAGAAATCTTGATGTTTAGTTAAAAAAAAAAAAAAAAAGCTAGCAGCAAGCGGTGGATTCATTTTACCTGTCTGTGCCAGTTTCCCAAACTCTGGCTGAATGGAGACTATGTTTTGAGTAGGTACTCCATGAAATATTTTAAATTGCTGGAAGGATTTTTTGTTATTGCATTTTGTTTTGCTGTTAACTTTCTGGATTCTTGGAACCTAGTCTAAAGATCTGAATTTCTGTGTTGTGTTCATTAAAAAAAAAAAAAAATGAGCGAAATAAATCATTCTAAGGGAGAAGGAGACAAACAGAGAGCGCTGAGAACCTAAAATTTTAATAACATTTTATGTTTACTTCGTAAACTCAGCTACAAGTCATTTCTTACTGACAGTTATTTTAGAGGCCAAATAAATAAATGTCTTGTGCACCATTGCTATGAATTTTTTTACAGAATCCACATTTTTTCCTCTTTAATTGCCTTGGTTTTCTGGGTTCTCTTTCTGGGCATGACACACACAGCCCCTCCCCCCCATCATGATGTCTCAAGGCAGAAATAGAGAATTTGTATAAACTGAAAGCATTCGCGATTGAGGAGTTAGGGGAAAAGAAGGAAATCACTAAAGGTCTTGCCTCATCCTGTAACAGAGGAGTACAAGTCCCCCTTATTCCTGGCCTTCTGTGGGGCGCCCATGGCCCATGGAAGCCGCTTGAGAATAAATTTATTCCGTCACCAGGCATGAAGTCGGATCTTGCCCTCAAACAAAATAGGATTTAACCCATTTTTGTTTTTTTTAAATCTCTTTCCGAATTTCTAATTTTTTTTGTTGTTGTTTAAAAAAATTGTTTTCATTCATTCAGTTATTGTTTTTATTTTGATTTGAGCTCAAAGGTAAATTTAGCCCCTGGTGCATGCGAACTTCCTGAAGAACAAGGAAAAGCATGGCTCGTTCTTGAGTGGTATGTTCAGTAAAAGAAGTTAGGATCTGGAGAGATCTTATATTTGAAAGGATCTGGAATATTTCTTGAAAGGAGGCTTTAAGGTTTGTAAAACTTTGTTTTAAGCTGGTTTGGGGTCAGTTTTAGCCAACCCAGGCACATTCGTTGTGTCTAAACCTCTTCCTTTTCTTTCTTCTTATGCATTTAGTATCTGATTTTATGAGCATCAACCAATGTGCAGGATTCAGCTCAGCTCTAATGAGAAGACAAAGGTCATGAAGACATAGTCATAACCACCCGGAGTTTACAATCTAATAAGAAAAGGGACTGCTAAAATCTAACAGTAAGACAGAGCATCTTGTGTCATTATAAAGACGCAGAGTAAAATGTTGAATTTAGGGGAAGATTCATAAGAACAGTGGTGTTTTAATGAACCTGGGATGGGTTGAGGGATGCCAGAAATGGAAAGGGAATGATGTCACTCAAGACTGTAGAGCGTAAGTTCAGTGAATAGAGCATTCCAATGTACCTAGAGTTCAAGGTGTGTGTTGAAGCTAAGGCCTTGTCCTAAGAAATATAAATAAATAAAAAAAAAAAATGACAGTCTAGGTTGGGAGAAATGCAGATAAACGAATGAGGATATGTTTCTCTCTCTGAGTTCTGCACAAAGGCCTCTGGAATGGAGAGGAAGAAATCTGAACTCTGGTGATGTTTGGGGGGTGGTTGGGAAGCATCAAAAGATTCAGAATCTTGAAGTAGCAGAACTCTGCTCGTGGAAATAAGAGGGAGGCGCAAGTTCCCCTTATCCTTTCGACTTATAAGGATACAACTTTTCTGGGGCTTTCTAAGGAAATTTTATTTCAAGATTCTGCTAGATGGGAGGTCTCTCTTCTCTAAGTTGAAGTGTGAGGATGTGTTTTCTTTTCTCACTGAGTTCTCTTTTGTTTCCTCTCTCCATGCTCTCATTTTCCTTCCCTCAGTAGAGCTCTATCTCCTTTTCTACCTGGAAGGAAGAATATATGCTGTCTTACATTTCAGAGGAAACTCCCAGGCCATCTTCCCCAACATCCCTCCAGTTTCACTAAGCAAAAACCTAGTGATTATAATCATGGGGGGACCCTTGCTTTCTGTGGACTAGCGGAATAACAGCCTCAGGTTTGCACTGGGAGAGATGGTGTTCCAAGTTGAGACTCTGAGGTCAGATTGCTCAGTGCTGCCCCTGGCTAGATGTTTAATCTCAAATAAGTCATTGAGTCTGGGCCTCAATTCCCTCACCTAGAAAATGGAAATAATACAGTCCCTACCTCAGAGCGTCATGAGAGTTAGATGAGGTACTCCATGGAGAGCATTTAGTGCAGTGGCTAGAATGTAGTCAATATTTTAATAAATATTCACTATTTTTAATATTTTGGCCAGCCAGTTAGCACCTTCTTGCTTCACAGGCCGCATGATTACAGCCTGTGATGGTTCATTTCATGTATCCACTTGACTGGGCCACGGAGTGCCCAAATATCTGGTTAAACATTTCTTGGTGCATCCATAAGAGTGATTCTGGAAGAGATTAGCATTTGAATTGGTAGACTGAATAAAGCAGATGGCCTTCTTCAGTGTGTGTGGGCATCATCCAGTCCGGTGAGGGCCTGAATGGAACAGAAAGGCTGAGGAAGGTTGAATTCTCCCTCTGCTTGACTGCATGAGCCCAGACATCAATCTTCTCCTGCCCTCTGTGCTCCTGGTTCCCAGGCCCTCAGGCTCAGACAGGAATCTACACCATGGGCTCCCTGGCTCTTGGGCCTTGGACTACACCATAGGCTTTCCTGGATCTCTAGCTCACAGACTGCAGATGATGGGACCTCTCAGCCTCCATAACTGCATGAGCCAATTCCTCATAATACACTTATAGATAAATATCCTGTTGGTTCTGTTTCTCTGGAGTACCCTGACTAAAACACAGCCTTTCTAATCAAAGTGTGGTTTGCAGTCAGCAAGCTGGGCATCATCTGGGAGCTAATTAGGAATGCAGATTCTCAGCCCTGCTCCTGTAGTTTTAGCAAGATCCCCGAGTGATTCACATAACACCAGAGTACACAATCTCCTTGTTCCCCATGAAAACCCCAGGTTTGTATCAATGCTCCATCAGCTGGGGACCAGCCCCAGCCTCGTACCACAGACTCTGAACATCTGTCTGCTAAACAAGGACAGTTCCAGCAAAGACAGCGTTAACATAGATCCAGTTTCATTTCAGTGGGTACAGTTATTGGGAAATAAATTTTGGGGCTTTAAAGGCCTACCTAACATTTCTCAGGGGGCTGAGGATGGGTCCCTACTCTGAGCGTACTTCCACCCCACAGAGGAATAAGGGAGCTGGAGGGGAAGAAAGACCTGGTAACCGGGGACAGTATTCTTTACCCTGTTTTTAGAAAGAGGAAACCTAGAAGACAATCAGGGGAAGGGGGAGACAGTACCTGAAAGTCAAAAATCTACTGAGAAAAGTTGACTAAACAGAGATAGTAAGCAGTAACCATTAATAAAAGGCCTTTGAGCCAAGGGCTCTCACACTGACCTGGTTTCCTATGGAGTTAATTTTTCACCATGAAGGGCAAGAGTGACAGGAATTTAAGAAGTGTTTGTCTTAACGGGATTGGCTTGGGTGAGAATCAAGACATTTGTTGGGAGAGTGCCTATAAACGTATCCATACGTGGGCTTTAGCTACTCACCACCTCTGTCTACCTTCTGTTCCCGCCTCAGTTTTCTGAATGACTACAAAAATATTACAATCTTTCAAATGTCCAGATTTCTAACCCAAGTCCTAAGGGGCCACTCAAGGGGACCAGGTAAACATTGAACAGATGTGATGGTAATCTACCAATTCTATTGGGCAAATATCAGGACCAGATGAAGTTGTGCTCCATAAAGTTGAATAAGAAGCAGGAAAAATGGGATTTCCTTACAAATCATTAAAAAAAAAAAAAAGAAATGTGACATGTAAAAGAAAGCTGCATTATGTGCATTAGAATAATAATTACTTCAGGAAATAAAAACAATAGACTCAATTTCCTTCATCCTCTCAAAGGACTGAAAATCATAGTGAGTGGAAAGGAGAACTGGCATACTTAAGAAAGAAGTTCAAGGGGAAAATATGATCAGTTTCGAAATGAAAACTGCTTGAGAATCAAAAAGAACAGAATCAACATTGAAAAATGATCAGAGATGTGGAGGGTAGGCATGAGAAAAACCACACAGAAGACAGTGGAAAAATACAAAAGCAATCAAAGAAATTAACTAGGAACTCACAGATGTGGAGACCCAACACAGGAATGATGTGTGTACTGGAAGATGAAAAACTAGAATGAGCTGGCACTAAATGATGCATCAACATCTTGTAAACATACTATTTTCTAAAATAAAATGAACAAATGGTAGAGGAATGCATGCAGATTTTTATTATTTATGTAAAGCTTAAAAACATTTCAACATTTCTATGTAACACGCTGTGAGAATATAAAGCAATGGGTGAGAATGGTAAACTCCTAACTCAGGAGAGGGGCTACTTCAAGGACTGGAGGCATGGAATTTAGAATGTATTCAGTGAGTTTCACCTGTGCTGGTTATGTTTGATTTTTTTAAGGTAAGGTAGTGAGAGGATGGGTTTTCATTGCATTATTACTTGCAGTTCTTGGTTTTGTGCTGGTGAGGACAGGCCTTCTCATACCTTATAAATGGAAGTCTGAATTCTATTAAATTATTTCAGGAGCTTATTGGGCATTTAAAAACTTTATACTCAGGAATTCCTTTATTTGGATATTTTTCTTCTATTATATCCTAAAATTTTATATCATGAAGTATTTAATGTATACAACAAGGTTTAAAGGAAAGCTTTGAAGTTCTTATCTTTGTTGTATTAAATTTATGTTCTGATTTGGAAGGATTAACATTTTAGTGATATTAAGTCTTTACATCTAGGACAATTTTATCTTTACATTCATTCATATCTTGCTTCTTTACATATTCTTCTCATGTTATTTTCTTGTTAAATATATTTCTAGATATGTTTATACTCTATATCTCTACTGTATATGCGATAATTATGTATGTCTAACTCCATAATATAATATAAATGCTTTGCCAAGTTTTCCCATTAGTCTTTTTTTTTAAAAAGATATTTATTTATTTGAGAGAGAAAGAGAGCACGAGCAGGGGGAGGGGCAGAGGGAGAGGCAGAGAATCTCCAGCAGACTCCCCGCTGCAGAGCCTGCTGTGGGGCTCCATCTCATAACCCTGAGATCACGACCTGAGCTGAAACCAAGAGTCAGATGCTCAACCAACTGAGCCACCCAGGTGCCCCAAGTTTGCCTATTAGTCTTAATAATTTTTAGTTATATGTCTTGGGATTTTTAAACATAAAATATAAAATTTGCAAATAAACATAATTTATCTTTATACACACTATTGTTGTCTTGCCTTATTGCATTATTTAAATCACCCAAAATAATTTTGAAAACTTATAATGATAAAAGGAATTCCGGATCTGATTCTGATTTTAATGGCAATGACTTTAAAATTTTCACCATTTATAAAATATTTGTTGTTTTTTATTAAAAGTTCCTTAATATATTTAGTTATATTTCTTAAGAGAAATATAAGACAAAAATATGAATGAATATATTTAGATAAATGAAAGATGATAATGTGTTCTTATTTTATTCAGAGTTTTTATTAGGAATTTTTTGTGATATTTATATAAATATATTTCTGCATCTATAGATATTGTATTTTTCTTTTAAATTGTTACCATAAGGGGTGCCTGGGTGGCTCAGTCGTTAAGCGTCTGCCTTCAGCTCGGGTCATGATCCCAGGGTCCTGGGATTGAGCCCTGCATCGGGCTCACTGCTCGGCGGGAAGCCTGCTTATCTCTCTCCCTCTCCCACTCCCCTTACTTGTGTTCCCTCTCTCACTGTGTCTCTCTCTGTCAAATAAAATCTTTAAAATAAATAAATAAATTTTCACCATAATAATTATAATTTTCTAAAATATATCTACATGATCATGCTATATTATTCTTTTGTGACTGGATGTATTCAACATACTAATATTTTGAGAACATTTGCTTTTATAAGAAATTTTTTTTCTTTTTAAAATTATTAATTTGGGTAGTCTTATGTTAGCTTAGTAGGCCATCTTGGTAATTTTAAATCATTTTTGGGAGTCCAGAATATTTTGAATAAGATAAATAAAATAGGAATTGCAAATATTCCTTCAACATTCAAATTTATTTGGTACCTGAGTTCAGAAAGCAAAAGTTCAGAAGAGATACCACAAAAACTGATCATATTTGGTCTCTGAGGTTTGGATGGTGAGTGGCAAGAGTTCAGAAACCAAAGGATCTGTTGAAATTTTCTGAATATATTCAGCTCCTAAGTTGTATAGTGAGAATTGAAATAGAGAGGAATACTATCTAAATTTTTATTTGTTATTTTGAAGGTTAAATCTGCAGTAAAACTAACTCAGCCTAGACCCTTTCTATTAGTAGGTCATTCATGATATTCCAATTTCTTCTTTGGTAAAGATATTCCAATTCTTACTCTACAGAGTAAAGAAGAGAGCGAGAATGTTAATTTTTTTTTTACATTGTCTTTTTTGTACTATTTACATTCTCTATATCCTTGCTTGTTTGTGTCTGCTTGATCCATCAAGTGATGCAAAATTCCCCACTATGACTGTGATTTTTTATGATGGTTATACCTCCTTGTCAGAGTTTTGTTTTATGTGTTTTGCTGTTGTAGTTTGTGATGTACAGGAGTTCATTAGCTGTACTTACAGATGTCATAATATGCCACTTTTCCCTGCTTAATGGTCTGAATCTTGAATTTTTCCTAACTGATTTTGAGTCTGCCATTCCTGCTTTCTGTTTGCATACATTTGTCTGGTGTAATTTTCCACATGCCTTATTTTCAAACTTTCTTTGTTGTTCTGTTTTAGGTGTGTTTCTTGAATACAGCTTGGAGCTGGTGTATCCATTAGGATAATTTGAGTTGCAAATAATGCTCACTGGCTTAAAAAAAAAATGCTCTTCTAAAGTTGCAGGATAGGTTTCGTTTCAAGCATGGCTTGTTTTAGTGTTGCTGCTTGATTTCTCTCAGGTCTTTCAACTCTGTGTTCCTTTGTGTGTTGGACCGCTTCTCTCATGGGAGCAATATGGGCACAGAGGTCCCAGGCCTCCCATGTGTTTCTACCTCACAGTCCAGAAAAAGAGAGAGCTCCTCTTCTGAAAACCTTGAAAACTCTTGAATTACATGCCAACCCACCCCTGCCCTAAAAAAAATCATGTGACTGGTGCTGTGCAATTCCCCATTGAGTCTGGGCCAGTGTTACTCATCTTTGAACCAATTGCTTTGGTGAAAAGATTGGTATTATGATAAATGGTCAGTTTGGGTAAATTAAGGGTCAAGCCTAAAACTGAAGTTTGAGATTCATTCCAGCCAATGGATGTGTCATTATTCAAGAGAACAGAGTAAGGAATATAAGTATTGTGAAGAAGTTAGTTAGCACAATTCTCACTACTAGATAATAATATAATTCTCTATCTTCAAAAACCAAATGAATCAAATGAGAAAGCACACCAGAAATAATTAAAAATAATAAGTAAGGTTGTTGTTACAATATTAATATTAATAATGGGGAAAATCACTAGTTTTCCTATTACAATAACTGATTAGAAAATATAACTGAAAAAAATAATTCATTTATAAAAAGTATAAAATATATTAGAACAAGTTGATTAAGAAACATATAGTATTTATATGAAAACATGAACTTTAACTGAGAGATTTAAGATGTTCTTAGCTGGGAAACTTCAATATTATAAAGATATCAATTTGTTTAAAAATACTCTCTGAAATTATTGCAATCCTAATGAAAATCACAATGGGGTTTCTCTCCTTGGGTGTGTATTTGGGAAGGGAGGTTTGGTAATTTAGAAAGAATATTTTAAAATCTATCTGATAAAATTATGCATGCTAGGCTAGTCAAAAAAAATAAAACAAACAAACAAAAAACAAACTAAAGGTGTAATGGGCCTATGTGGAAGGAGGAAGCCTTTTCTCAGCAGAAATGGAGACATAATATAAAGCTACAGCAATTAAAAACAATGAAGTACTGGTGCAAAAATAAATAACAGTAGAACAGAATAGAAAATCCCAGAAAAACCCAAAGTAATATAAAGGTGGCTTAGCACATTAATGGAATGTGTGTGTGTTTATGTGTATAAAATTCAAGAGAGGACATGAATTATTCAATATACCAAATAAGTGATTTGGGAAAAAAGTGAGCCAAATCCTTATCTCACAGCTCATACTAAAGTCAATACCAGGTAGAATTTAGCTATAACTTAAAGTAGAATAGACCTTTTTATGAATGACGGGAAAAGCAATCAAGAAATATGACTATGTAAATATTTAAAACTTCTTATATGTGAAAACAAACATATTAGCAAACAGTTCTTTCCCTCCTGCTAAGGAAACTACAAATTCTGAACAAAATTTTAAGAGGAAAACAAAATATTTAAGTCAACAGAGAGCTATCAAGTCTAGGAAAAACCCAGAGAAGTTAAGCTTTGCATTTGGTGCTGCTTTTTCCCTAGAGGCATCTGCCAATTTTGGAAGTTAGAAGGGAGACAGAGAAGGTGAGCTGAGCCTTTGAAAGACTTGCTGGATTTAGGGAAGGGGGAGGAGGCCAATGCTGCCAAGGAAGGAAGTATTGGTAAGTTCACAAGTTTTAGGCTGGGACTCCAAACTAAAGGGCTACAATCCATGAATAAGTGTGGGCCTGAAATAGATATTCACCAGAAGGGACAGAAGCCCAGCTTCTAATCATATCATTTTGTGATTGAATTAAGATAACTTAGGGTTGCTAGTATTCCTAGCCACTTGTCAAGCAAACAAAACCCTCTCTGAAGAGAGGTTACATCTTAGTCTCAAATTATCTATGCCATTTTTCATACGCAATATCTGACACTTGATCAAGAAAAAACAGACACATAAGGAATCAAGATAGTGTAGAAGCAACAGACAGTATAAGAAACCCATCAGGAATCTTGAAAATGGAGTTTTCATACATGGATTTTTAAAATAAGTATGATTAATATATGAAAGATAATAAAACATGAGATTTATAATGTTAATAGATAATAGTAAACTATGAAAAGATACAAAACAGAAATTCTAGAACAGAAAGAAATATCTAATGAATCAGTAACCCAACTAGACAGGTTTCACATGAGGCTAGACACATTGAAGAGGAAATTAATGAACTGGAAGATAAATATGAAAAATATACAGAATAAATCACATAAATATGAAAAGATTAAAACACACACACACACAGCAACACAGAGGACAATGTAAGAGACATACGGGAACTAGTGAAAAGTTCTAACCTATCTGTTAACAGAGTCCACAAAAGGAAAAGAGAAAGATATTAAGGGAGACACAATGTTTGAAGAGACAATGGATGATAATTTTCTTAAAAAAAAAAAATCTATGAACCCATGCTGGATAAATAACACATTCTCCAATAAACACCGAGGGAAATCTTGCACCCATGGATCCATACAAAAGAAAATACTAACGTGTACTATTCTGGGACAAGAAAATTATTCCAGATGAAAACTTAAAGATATAGGACAGATTTAAGAGCCTCAGAAATGATAAATATTTAATGTTAATATAAAACTGTAATAATAATATCTTGTAGGGCTAAATGTATTACTAATAACATGTTAGTATAAAAACGTTTAAAGGGTTCTAAGTTTCTTGCATTGCCTGGGAAGAGGTAAATATCCTCATTTAACTTAGACTACAATAAGTCTTCTATACGTGTTGTAATCTCTAGTGTAACAAATCATAGTAAGAGAATGCATAGCTACCAAGTTAATAGGAGGAAATAGAATTATAAAAAACAATCAACCAAAAGAAAGGAAAGAAAAAGAATACAGAGCAATTAGTGCAGATAAAAAGCAGATGGCAAAATGGTAGAACTAAACCCAATCATATCAATAATTACATTAAATATAAATTAACTAAATATTGCAATTAAAAGACCAATATCCTCAGACTGGATTTTTTTTTTTTTTAAGCAAGAAACAACTATATGTTATTTATGAGAAACACCTAAAATATACAGAAGAGGTTGAAGCTGCAAGGATGGAAAAGTTATATCGTAGAAAAAAATAACCAAGAGAAAACTATTATCACTATATTATTAAGAATAGGCCTATGAAAAGTGAAGAAGAAAAAGTTGTCAGAGGAGGTGGAGAGAGAGAGAGACCAGGCAAACAGTGTAAGCAATGTTTTCAAAGTAGCTTTCCTTTCTACCGAAGGCAACAGGAAGGGTGGTGTGAAAGGGCTGGTGAATGTGGAGCATGTGTGCTAGAAACAAGTGGGAGAGAACATAGGATTGGAAAGATCAGCCCAGATTAGGGGAAAAGCCTGCATAGTACATTCAGTGGATTTTATATGTCATAGAATTGGTCATGGCTTTAATCAATGAGAAGCTGTTATATCTGTAGTTAGTGGTACTGAAAAATAAAAATTTAAAACTTGTCACTATCAACCCCTTTAACAGCCTTTAGTTTATTGGAATAAGTCTATTATCTACTATAAATTTTTTTTTTTTTAAAGATTTTATTTATTTGACAGAGAGAGACACAGCGAGAGAGGGAACACAAGCAGGGGGAGTGGGAGAGGGAGAAGCAGGCTTCCGGCAGAGCAGGGAGCCCGATGCGGGACTCGATCCCAGGACCCTGGGATCGTGACCTGAGCCGAAGGCAGACGCTTAACGACTGAGCCACCCAGGCGCCCCTCTACTATAAATTTTAAAGTCTCCTTTATCGATCACAGATAGCATGGTGGTGGTGGTTATGAACTCCGGCTTTGTAGAATTTGCCTGTGTTGAATTCTGTCTTCACATTCTGCATCCACTTCTCCATTGTATGACCATGGGCAGAGACTCTTAATCTCTCTCTCTTTTTAAATATAAAATGAAAATAATAGCACATAACTAATAGACTTGTGAGAATTAAATGAGTAATGCACATGAAATATGAGAACAGTGACTGGAGCATAGTAAGTACTCAACAAATAGATGTTATTTTTAAGATTATAATTATGACTTTTGTTTCAGATATTGTTTTGGTATCTCAATTAAATGCTGATGAGGTAAGCCTAAGGATAATAAGTCTAGTCTTTTTTTCTGGTCTTGCTCTGTCCTCAACTCTGAACCAGGAACTTATTACTGTGTCATGGGTCTGGTCTTTCCTGCCTGAAATTGGCAAACAATGAAGAATTGAGTCCTTCTATGTTCAGGTCCTCTGGCTGAAACTGGGAATATTCTCCAGTAAGACAGGGCTGTACCCTTGAAGGAGCTCACAAACATGTGAATAAAGGATTTGCACGCAGTGGGATATGACTAATAGGAAGAAGGGTGTATCTCAGCACGTAGGATGAAGAATGTGCTTTGGAAGCAGAGAAGGAGGATATTTTCTGGCTGAGGAAGAAGAGGAAGGCTTCGTAATAGACCTGGAGGGAGAGGCAGGAGAGGCTATTCTAGGCACAAAGAACAGCAGGCATACAGAAGCAGGATGGCATGAAAGTACAAGGCATACTTGGGGAATGGTTCATTGCCCACTGTCCCAGGTATGTCAGATGAACAGAAAGGAACAGCATTTGCGAAGGCTGGAGAAGTAGACCGGAGTTGGGTTGTAACTGCTTTTCTATGAAATTTAGAAGGCTTCCGAATTATTTCAGAGGCAAATCTTTTATAGCAAGCCTTCAAATAAAGTCATACTTAAGGTATAGTTGTGCTTTGTAGTTTATAAAAGAAATTCCAGTATGAGTATTCCCTAAATGGCCAAATAAGCATTGATAGGAATTTAGGAGTTAATAAAATAAAATCATTCTTTCCTAAACTAAGTTATCTATATTATGACCAACTAAATGTGAACTTATACGAGACCAGTGCTCTAACCCCGGAGCTACGGAGCCTAAATGTGAACTTATACTTGCTGAATTGTTTAGTAATGGTTATGCAAGCTATGACAATAATCACAGTGGTAAAGGCAATAGCATGCGTACTCATAGCGATACCGTCTTACACTTATAGAAAGCGTTTTATGTGCCAGGAACTACCATACAATCTCTTAATTCATTAGTGTATTGAATGTATAATCCTCATAGCACCTCTCTGAGGCAAAGCTATTATTATGAATATCAGAAAACATATTGTAAATGAGGAAAAACACTAGGCCAATGATAATGACAGGCTGTGCTGCGTATGTGTACGCTGGGCTTCTTCTGCCTCTTATTTTCCTTACATGTTCATCTTTTCTCTAGTTTTATGCTATAGTCTGGAGGGAGGGACAAGAGGAGAGAGAGAGAGAAACAGGAAAGGGGAAGATCTTTAGGAAATTGTTATTCCTAATGAATTGCAGTTTGAGTTCTGTTTTTGTTTTTAAAACTCATTTAGAGAGAAAAAAATAAAGACAATTCTATCATGTAAAAATATTATTCCATCTTGCTGATTTTGTGGAGGTTGAGACTGGTGGGTGCTGAATTAGAGATTCTGGAGGATATGCTGGGTTTCAAGAAGGCTGAGAGTTTGTCTTCTGTTTCTGCCTGTCAGACTCAACTGTAAGCCTCAAAATAGAATATCATTCCCTCCCACTCATTACATTTGCACAAGATCAGTACCAACTCAAGAGAGTCACTAACTTTGCACCTAGGAATATTTACCTGGTTGTGGGAAAGATAGGATAAGCAGTTGAGACTCTCAAAGAACCATCAGGAAGATGTCAATGGACAGCCCCTTAAGACTGGAATTAATTCCACAGGGAAATTACGATGGAATTATCAATTTAAAAATTTAAAGCTTGGATTGAGATTTGAAAATTTTGAAAAGTAAACAAAAACCAAAACCCTTGCAGCAGCACGGATCTGCTTAAAGTTCTTTTCAATCCCTGACAACTGTGGGTCTAAGATTTTCACAAAATGAGAGGAAAGAAATTATGTGTAATTTTCACATCGGAACTAGTCTTTTTTTGCCCACTCCCTTCCAAATTTCGGCTACTTAGCATGTCGGCCAAATCCTACAGTGAACGTCACTTTAAGAACAATCTGGATGCGAAAACCACAGTGCCCCGCTTCTTTATACACGAACAAATCCAGAATAATCAGAGGAAGCATAAAACAGATTACGTTTTACCTAAAGTGGAATTTAAGACATGCCACAAGTAATTGATTCTCTTTCTAGGGTAATTTAAGAACAAAGACTTGACTTTTTTTTTTTATTTTTTTATTTACTTACTTGAGAGAAAGAGAGAGAGCATCAGTAGGGGGAGAGGCAGAGAGAGAAGCAGACTCCCCGCTAAGCTGGGAGCCGAGGCGGGGATCGATCCCAGGACCCTGAAATTATGACCTGAGCCAAAGTCAGATGCTTAATGACCGAGCCACCCAGGCACCCCTATTTGACTTCTTAAACATAATAGCAAGTCACTATTCTGCAAAGCCAGAACAGTGATGGTATTTTCTGATATAACCGATCTATTGTTTTCTTTTCTTTTTTTTTTTTTTTGCACTAGATATTTATTTATTTATTTTTTATTTTTTTTTATTCTTATGTTAATCCCCATACATTACATCATTAGTTTTAGAGGAAGTGTTCCATGATTCATTGTTTGTGCATAACACCCAGTGCTCCATGCAGAATGTGCCCTCCTCAATACC
>NC_138373.1:134573006-134606166 GCF_054177405.1 Leptonychotes weddellii | reverse complement strand
CTGATGAGAGAGTTGTGCTCTTCTTTTCTTCGATCTCCTGTTGAGTTTGTAGGTGTTCCAAATGGTTTGATCCCTATCCAGCTGAATTCCTGAGAGGAGACGAAATCCAGGTCTCCTACTCCTCCGCCATCTTGCTCCGCCCCCTTCCCGATCTATTGTTTTCTATTTGCCACCTTTGTACTGCTTCCTCTATTTTAGTATCTGTCGCTCTTTCTTGAGATTCTTAGTTTATATGCCTATCTCCACTATTTTGAGTTCCTCGAGATCAGACATCTCTTCTTATTTACTCTTATAAAAGGTATTCTCAATATTTGCCACTGTATCGTGCATGGTAGGCAGTCAACCAATGCTTGTTGAATTCATGAATGAATGCATGCATGCCATGGTAAAAGCAATACATTAATTAATAGCCATTAATAGTTAGAAGTCCTAATTCTGAGTCCTGCCACTAAGTTCCTTTGAACTGTTGATGTAATGTTTCTTCACTTATAAAAGATGATTTTGAAAATTTCGTCCAGCAAACCTTTATTTCTATAACAAGAGATTCATAGCATTTTTATAAAGTGTGAAGTGTGAAGCCTATATTATCAATGAAAAATTCAAGTTTTGACACCTGACCACCAGCTTTGGGAAACCAGGCTACCATGTACTCTTTTATCTCACTTTGCCAAAAATTTCAATTATACTCCCTTCTGGTTTGTTTTGTCTCTTTTCCACTGATTCGTATGGGGAGAAAAGGAGTGAGTAAAACAGTCATAGTATTGAGGATATTTGAGGTCGGAGAACTTCGTTTGTAGTGCTGGCTGCTAGGGTCTTCATTTCTCTGACCTTGATTTCAATGCCAGCCTAAAATAGCAACTCAGACCCTTACGTGTGTTATAATTCTACTACAACTTACGACAGTGAGGAGAAAAACAGTGGAAGAAGAGAAATCAGGCTGGATTTTCTGAGAAGATTTTGAACCATACGTTGGTCTTTGGGTAACATCTATCTACTTATTTTTAAAATCATCTAGAGCCTTGCAACTGTGTACAGCCCATATTTCCTCTAGAAATTTTCCATGCTTTTGAAAAGCTTACATAATTGCTTATGTGGCAATTGCAAAATCATCCCCTGACATGAACATAAACCAGAGAAGTGTCCTGCTCACAATTTCAGGCTCTCCCTCCTGCAGAGAGGGAAGGGGGGTGGAGAGGGAGATTGGCAGGAAGATAGGAAGAGGGAGGAGTTTGTGTAATGAGTGGGAAAATCATTGAAGAGTTTGTAAACAATTGCAGTGCATGGAGGCAACTACATCTGAGACTGTGGGAAAAAAAATTACCATAAGCCCGATCATTTGCCCTCATTTCAGCAGAGACGGAGATTGTCCATTTTGTGTTTTGTCCTATGTTTTGGAGATTGATGTCAAAGTAAAAACAATGAGATGCTCACAGTATTTGCTTTCCTAATTTGTCAATTGAAAATCAACTACCCAGAAAAGTGGGAAGTGTACCACAGATGAGTTTGTGAAGATCCTCTCTTAGCTATCATTTCAGAGAGTTTTTTCCTCTGTCATTGTAAGAGAGCAATGAAGGACTCAGTGAGAAATCTGTTACCAGAAATCAGTCTCTGATTTGGGGGAGAGTTGGTGGTTTATGATCTAAAACCCAAGCCAGAGAGATTTTCCTAAATCACTGAAAGCAAGTTGGTGCAGGAGAAGATATTAAGCTGTTAGGGGGTTTCAAAGCCAGCTCTTTGATGTTTCCCTAGAAAGTCTTGAAGCTGGAAAAGGAGAAGCCTCTAAATCCCAGCCCTTGTGTGTGTGTATGTGTGTGTGTGTATTTGTTAAGCAATTACACAAACAAAAAGATAAACGCATTACCTTTCTCTCTCCTCCCTCCTGGATATCCAACCCCCCCACCCCCACCCCAGGCCATCTTCTGTGCAACCTCACTTCTGCAGGTCCCTGGCAGCTTGGCCTGTGTCAGACAATAGATATGCAAGATAACAACAGGGCAGTCGTTCTGAGGCCTTGGTCTTTATCAGGATTAACTGTTACATCAATAAGCAAAACAGGGAGGCAGGGTTTTTCCATCCCTGGCCTTTGCTGTTCCTGGGTACCAGATGGCATTTATAGCCATGAAAACAAAATGCTGCAAGTTAGAATGTTGACTAGGAACTCTTCCACTTGATCACACTGTCTGGGGCTCACTTTGATGTACAAAACCCTCCTACGATAATGAAATGCATTGGCAGCTGGCTAATGGCTGGGAAAGTGCAAACCCTGCGCTGAACTCTTCCCCGAGACTATTCAATGGCAAGGTGGTGTCAGGCCCGGAGCTGGAGAAGGAGCAAAGAGGCTCGTTGCCAGGCAGGCCCGGGACTCTGGGGCAAGCAGCTGAGGAGAGACTGGTATTTTTCCCCCTTCAGTACAAGCGGTCTGTGCCTGCAGCAAATGAGCAATAAATCCATCAAGGCCAAGCTCAGGCTTATTTTGAACTGGCTGCTGGAATGTGTAGAAGAGCCTCTGCACACACAGGTAAACAAAGACCGGCTACCCGAGCGCAGGTGATCTGAGAGTTGTTAGTTTTCCCTCGTGCCCACGGAGGACCTGGCCCTCATCTTTATGCAAGGGGAAAACAAAAAAAAGTCTTACGAATTACATTTGACTTTGCCGCTGCAAATCTTCTCACTGGCCTGATTCAAGGGAAAGTAGAGCGCGCATAATTGGGGAGGGAGGCGTTTTCTCACCCTTCTGTCCCTTGATGCTACAGCCCACTCCATGGAGGTACCGCCTGGGTACCGGCCCCTGTGGAAAGTCCCCTGTGCCCCTGTCCCCTTCCGCCCCACAGCCCCACCCCAATCCCAACTGACTTGCTGGCCCCCGAAAGTTCTTCCAGCACCTGGACTCCCCCCATTCTAAGCAGACACTCTCCTCCGATTCTCTAGTTCGCTCTTATCTCTGTGGTTAGTTAGAATGTGAGCTTAGGGCCGTAAATGCTTTTGGACCAAAGGCCAGGTAACTCTGGGCCAGCCCCTGGCCCAGATCCAGCCTGCCGTGTGTTTCAAGACTGACAAGAGTTTTATGTTTTTAAATGATTGGGGGAAAAAAAATCGAAAGAAGAATATTTTGTGTCACACGATAATGCTATGACATTCAGACGTGAACGTCCGGAAAGTCAGGTTTTTCTGGCACACTGCCCCTCGGGTCGCGCATGCATTGTCTCGGCCGGATCTGCAGTACCGCTGGGCAGCTGAGTCCTTGCCTCAGAGCCTCGGGGACAGGCTGCAAAGCCTAAAATGCTTACTCTCTGGCACCTGAGCGAAAAGTTCAATCCCCTGCCTTAAACTTGTTGCAGAACACAGAGTAGGTGCTGAATGCCCCTCTCTGACCATTCCTGGTTTTTGAAGTTTGAGAAGTTCAGCTGGGTGGGAAGTTCTCCACAATCCCAGTGTTTCCATCACCTTTACCTGGAAAAGTTGTTCGTGCCACCGTGGGAGACACTTTCCTTCCACAGAACTTCCTTCTGAGCTTAAAATAGAACCAGCTTTTGAAGTTCTTGCTAAAGTTTCCTTTCTGGGCTTTGTCTCCCCACAGTCAACTCCTACGTTGGCATTTAAACAAACACTTCCGGGTCAAAATGTCCCAAGGGTGTCTGTTCAGCTTGAGTGGAAATCCGAGGGGAAACTTTGGGTGGGGGGAGGGGGTGGTGGTGTCTGATGATGATGCTTCGTACCCTGGCATTTTCCCTTTCCAGACGCCCTCTGCCAGTCCAGAGTCGGTCACAAGTCAAGGCTGGAAGCTTATCTGAGCCAACAGAACTGGATCTGCCCATCCCATAGCTGGTGTCTGTGTTTCTGCTGGGAGCTCTGCCTTTGTCAAGTCAAACAGTGTGTTTAAAAAAAAAAAAAGTCATTGACCACGTTTTTGTTTCCTCCTCATCCTGTTTGTCAGGGGGTACTGGTGTGTGGTCTCTAACTTCCTATCTACTCCACTTTGTCTTACGGTGCTGGGACCTTCTTTTTGAACTCTGGCTTTCATGAGATTGTTGGCCACAACCATTCTGGGTCTATTGAACATAGAATCTTTCTTGGCCAAAAGTTACAGTGGTTGGCTCTACGTGATAAATTATGGTGACTGTTTGTTTCTTTGTACTTTTCTGTGTTTCCCAAGGGGAACATGTATTTCTTTTATATCAAAGAGAAAAAAGGGTAAAAAAAAAAAAAAGGTCGTAAAAGTACCAGTGTAGTAGTGATCTCTACTTACTGGTGAGTGTGTCTCAATTCCTTCCTTTCTTCCATCTCTTCTTGAAGTGCATCCAGATATGTACAGATGGTATGTAAATCCATGGAACTAGATAAACCAACTCTTGTAAGTTATGACTTCATTTAAAAAATATGTATGAGAGATGATGTCTGAGAGTGAGTTGTGTGTGCATATATGTATACATATACATACATAGGTATATATACATATACATAGATACATATATATACATACACACACACACACACACACAACCCAACTAGATTTCCAGTTTCCAGGTCCAGGATCTAAGGGCAATAAGTAAAAAGATGAATGACTGGAAAAAAGACCTGGAATGATATTCATCGAATTATCAACAATAGTTCTCCCTGTAAGTAGATTTAGGGGTAATGCATGCTTTTACTTTATGCTAAACTTGTTGGATTGTTTTAAATTTTTAACTGTGATGATGTACTATATTTGTAATGATAAAAATACTTGAAAATAATGAAAAACTCCAATCCCACATATATCTTCCACAGACCTTTGAATATCCATTGTCCGCACCTACATCTGTTATTAATCAGCCCCTTACTTACCTACCCCCTCTCATGGCAAGAGACCCTGACTCTTAGAACCCTATATCAACCTCCATGGAACAGTTGAAAAATGCTAGTGTTCTGGCTCAGCTGGGATGGGTAAAGGGAGTCAAACTTATTTTATGGCTTCAGATTTTTGGGTTATGCATAGAAAGGCTTTTTTTGCTCCAATGTTTTATATATATATATATATATATATACACACATATATATGTATGTATATGTATATATGTATGGTCTGCTATGTTTTTTCTAATACTTTGTTATTTGTGCTTATTGGACAATTTTTAATCCATCTGGAATTTATTTGTGTGTGAATTGTGAGTTAGGAATCTGATGTAGGATGTTTTGACCCCACCAATATGTAATCAACACAAATTAAGGCTGACAGTTACAAGTGCACATGGTAAAATAAGTTATTAACTAGTTACTTCCAGGAAAATAAATCTTTTTGGCAAATTTATATCTGCAGTATTTGACTTGGGAAAAATTTTGACTTGATAAAAACAATGGTCATAGGAGAAAACTAAGAGTGGCAGAAGCTTTACTTGGTAAGATTTTCTAAGGATAGAACAATTTGCTATATAAGATTTACATTAAAAAAACTTGGTCTCAGTGAAAATAATTTTGGTATGGAAATGATGATGATTAGAGGAATATTTTCGTTATCCTATCTAGCCAATTGGTCAAGGGAAAATAAAAATAGTTTAATTCCAGAATGTTTCTCAAGGAAAATTCATCAGTGTTGGTAAAATTATGGTATTAAAAATTGTTTGAATTGATAAAACCAGAGTGAAAAGTTTCTTGGGGCCAAATCAGTGAAGCAAAGATTATCCTTTTCTTTGGAGATCATACTTTATTTTTCTAAATGGGCTGCTTATTATTCTGACACCATTTATGTAGGCAACTGATCAATTCTTACGACTGGTCTGAAATGAACCTTTTTCATTTACTGAAATCTCATACTTGGGTCTCTATTTGGACTCTTTTATTTCTTTGATGTGCTTGCTTAATCTGCACTGGTTTTAATTATTGTAGATTTAAAGTAACCTTGATAACTAGTTAAGAATCCCCCATTAGAATTGTTTTTCACCATTTTCTTAGTTCTTCTCTCACATTTACTCTTTCAAGGACCTTTAGCATCAACTAGTTCAATAGACCAGATTTTTAATAAGCTGAATGATTATAGACATTTTACATTTTAGTTGTAATCTCCTACTTAATTTTTTTAATATCTTGGCTCAATTTTATATATACTTATATCTATCTATCTAATCTTTATATATCCATATCTGTACCTACAGATGTAGATGTAGATACCTGTGTGTATACATATTTGTTTGGTTTTAGCCTTTAACTTAATTGAATTTATTTATTTTATTTTTGTTTATTTTGTTTAAAGATCCTTTGCTGTTCATTCCTTCTGAAGATAATTTCTGTTACTATATTATACTTTGTCCATTATCTGCTTATTTCCAACAATGATAAGCCCTGAGAGACTTATCATTCCTGCAGCTGCAACACAAGATGGGTTTGGCAGTTTGGCAGTAAAAATGGCAAAGGTTTATTTTTTTTTCCTGAAATTCGGTATGTACTCCGAGTGTTGATGAAGGGGCAAGATGTTTAAGTGTCTTTGCTAGTGGGATTTCCCTGTACCTTCTTTCTCTTTCCCAAAGAATAAGAATCTATTATTTATCCTGTCCTTTGCTGTGTCCTCTAAATTCTTGGATGAAATTCACAAGGAGCTTTTAAAGTCTACCTCCCCTTTGATGAGAGTTGGTGATTTGAATTTGCATTGTAATGTCTCTCCTAAGAGCAGAGCCTTAACCTTCACAATGCTATACTTTGCAAATTTGATACCAGATAATGGACAATTCTTTGAAATGCTGTCTCATTCATCTGCCACTTGTTTATAGTTTGTTTTGGGGGTTAATCATGTGATGTTTGGGTTCTTTTCTTTCTTTCTTTCTTTGTTTCTTTCTTTTTGCAAACTACCTTTTATATACAAGTCATATTCCATGAAGGCAGGAATCAAATTAATTTTGAATTCCATCTTTAGTGTATAAAATAATGCCTGGCACATAATAGGCACCTAGTAAATATTGTTGGTTGACTGACTTGCCTACCTTTATTTCCAAATACAGCCTTTGAAGAACTCTAGGTTATCAGAATTAGCTATTTGTCTGCCCCAGAGGTCATTCTAGCATATCTGAAACAAATATCACATCCCCAAAGCCTCCAACTCCTCTTATTCCTAAACTCTAACATTGGTGTCTTCCTCAAAATGTTTAGGTTCAAAACGTTTCCATCATTTAAGAACTTCTTCCTTCTCTCTCTGCTCCAGCCCCCTTCACATCCACATGAAATTTGCCCCCAGACTTGTGGATTCTATTTCACAATGTCTCTGTACCCCTTTAGTTCTTCCGGTTCCCACTACCCTAGTTCAAGACCTTGCTCCCTTTCACTTGGCTGTTACAATTACCCCCTAATTATTATCCCTTTCTTCTACTTGGTCATTTCACCAAAATCCATGTTAATATTGCTTTTAGAACACTCATTCTTAAACAGGTCTGACCCCATCACTACATGCCTATGATTTCTTGTTACCTATAGACTACCGTTCAAACTCTCTAACCTGCTTTGCATATTCTTCCAGAATGCGAAGGATCTCAGTCATGATTTCCGGTTTAATTTGCTTCATGCTCTGCACCTTTTACTCCTGCCAGGGGACTGTCTTTCCCTGGACGAACCCTGCAATCTCTTTGCTGCTGATCTTTGTCCCATCTCGCTGTGCTCCAGGCACACAGGCTCTTTTCATTTGATCGCCCTCCATGACTTCTCCCTGGGCAGTCTTCACCAGCAGTACCTTGCCCAGCTTGTCTGTCCAGCTAGCTTCACATGGTTGTGTAACTGCCACTCATTCTCCAGATCTCACTCCAAAATCACTCCTCAGGGAAGCCTTCCACACTCCCTTCCCCAAGAGCTTTCCCTGCTTTCATATATCGGGTCACATTAAACACCGTCAGCTCTGGTACTAAAAGGTGCACAGTGTGTAATTATAGACATATGTGTGGGGTCATCGGATTAAGGACTGTCTCCCCCACTTTATTCTAAACTCTGTGGATGAAGAAATCTGGCCCACCTTGCTCACCACTGTGTCCCCTGCAACCAGCACAGGAGCACATGAAATACTTAAGGAATGAATGCATCAATGTCTACAAAAGACTTGGCCGTGCTCCTTACCCCATCTCCTCTTGGAAACTGGCCAAGACGCCCATTTCGAATTTATCTTTCTCTTTCCTTTAATCCCTACACATTTACCTTTTCTCTCATAGTACGGAGTAGTCTCTTGTCATCCACACCATAACTCCCCCTAGGAAGCCAGGAGGGTGGTCTGGTTTGTGTCTAAGGATGAGCACTAACATTAAAAAGTTAAGGTTTTGAGGGTGTCTGGGTGGATCAGTTGGTTAAGCATCCAACTCTTGATTTCAGCTCAGGTCATGATCTCAGGTCATGAGATCGAACCTTATGTCAGGCTCCCCATAGAGCATGGAGCTTGCTTAAGATTCTCTTTCTCCCCCTCCCTTTGTCTTCCAACCCTACTCATGCTCTCTTTCTCTCAAAAAAAAAAAAAAGAAAAGAAAAAATTAAGGCTTAACAAAGGTTGGCAAAGTTGAAATGGTTACATTTGAAATGTTTGGAGTATTATGTCACACTTCCAATGCACCAGAGTTTTGGTCAGAAGCTCATCTGAACCAGTGTACTATGATTATACCTTAATCTTAGCCAGTCAATTCACAGATGTGTGAGGATGGTAATTAGGGAGGCTGGGATAGGATATGGGGTGAGTTCAGTGGGAATCCACACCCACTAATAGAAATCCATGCCCTAGTGCTGGTGGGTTAATAATATCTTCTTAGATTCTTATTTGGTCTTCTTTTGCACACTTCACTCAATAATCTTGTTAATAAATTCTAGCAGATAATGATAATAAGGAAATAATGGTTAACTAATCTATGTTTATCCTGTCAACTGCACCTTAGCTGAGGACATAAACCCACATGGAAAAAATTGGCCTTTGTCTATTTAAATCTCTTACAAAAGTAGTGCTTGAGTTTTACCAGGGCTGTAGGTTTATTGCTCTTAATTCTACTCACAATAAAATGAGTTGTCCTTCAACCTGGTTTTGCCAAGTATTTAATTTGGATTAATAGATGGTCTAAAAACCACCAAAAATGTTCAAAAATTGATATAGCACAATTAGCTCTGGACTGCCACAGAGGGTTTGGAGGATTTCCTGGGACCAATTTGTTAATTTGAAGTCATAGGAAAGAACATGGGAAGGAACAGGAAAAGCTGTGGTTATACCCTGGCCTGGAGCTAACGAGGAGGAAGATATTAATGGCAACTTGCAGGGGTGCATTCTGGGTATTTTCTTATCCTAGCCATTGGAAAGGTGGGGAGAGTGTAGTTTTCATAACAGAAAATATACTCATTTTTCTTCCTTGATCTTGAAGATTGTGAGGAAAGTCCTAAGAGATATTCTTAGAAGAGTCAGAAAGGTATTATTCTGATCTCTCTGGGTGCTCAGAGATGTAAAGGATTCAATTTTTATAACACAGCACCCAGTGTGTTTCTTAATTGTTCCTTTGATGAAGAGAGGACTTTTCTGAAAGATATGAGCCGGAAGAAGAAGTCCAATTTTAGTGCTCTAGAAGAAAAAGCTGGGGTCTTTGGGATTTCAGGTAACCTGCTCAGTGGGGAGTCAGGGTCTATAGATCAGAAAGACGATGATATCACTGTCGGGTTCTGAGACTTTTGTAACTTGTCTGTGTTTGTCACTGTGCTCATTGCCTGTCCCCATTTTGACTACTGGCAAAATGCTTGAAATGAAAATCATTTCGGGGCGCCTGGGTGGCTCAGTCGTTAAGCGTCTGCCTTCGGCTCAGGTCATGATCCCAGGGTCCTGGGACCGAGCCCCGCATCGGGCTCCCTGCTCCGCGGGAAGCCTGCTTCTCCCTCTCCCACTCCCTCTGCTTGTGTTCCCTCTCTCGCTGTCTCTCTCTGTCAAATAAATAAAATCTTAAAAAAAAAAAAAATGAAAATCATTTCTGGACAATGTCTTAGATATGGTGAATTAATTCATTCACTCCACCAATTTTATGGAGTGCTTACTCTATGCCAGGGTCTCCTCCAAAGCCCGAAAATACAGTGGTAGACAGAGCAGAGCTCTGTGCCTTCACTGAACTAACATTTTAGTGAAAAGACAGACAATGAAAGAAGTAAATAAAATCTATAAAGTATTAGATGCTGATAGGTGCTATGGAGGGAATAAAAAGGGGGAAAGAGAATAGAAGACATCTAAGGTGGGGGTTGCAATTTTAAATATGGTAGTCAAGAAATATTTAATTGAGATGGTGACATAAGTAAAGATCTGAAAGAGAGGATCCAGCTCACCGTGTGGTTATCTGGGGGAAGGGTCTTCCAGGCAGAGGAATACAAAGTTTAAAGGTGATTTCTGAAACTAGGTTAGAAAAGGATTTTATTGGCTCAATGACTCTGAAAAATCAAGGGCTCCGGCTGGCTTCAGTCATGGCTTGATAAAGGGATTAGGAAAACATTTTTTTTTTTTTTCTGTTCTCTCTGTATGTTGGTATCATTCTTACATAGTTTGGCCTTTTGTGGCTGTGGGAGAGCTATGGCATTTCCAGTTCTTACATCCTAAACTTCAACTCTGTAGGAAGAGTAAGGGGCTTTGTCTCAGTATTACCAGCAAAAATATCATTTTGTCTCTTTTGCTCTGAGTGGGTCACTGCCCATTTCTGAACCAATTATTGTGATCAGAGCAAATCCTGTGTACTGATTGCTTGAAGTTTGTGTCACTTGCTACGATGGAATGGCATAGACTGAGAAAGTATATTTGTGCCTGTTTGTTTGGTTTTTGGTTTTTTTTGCTGAGGGGAGGGGGCATTCCCCTAAAGAAAATTGGGGAACCAAGAGAAGGATTAATGGATTTTGGAGAGAAAAAACAGCAAATGTCCTTTATACCATATCTCTTTTGCTTAAATAATATCCTTAATAGAGTTAGATCTATCACGACTTGCTGGGGTAAGTCACTTCATCTCTATTGGACCCAGTTTCTTTTTATCTAAAATGAGGAGGTTGGACTCATGAACTTTAAGGTCACATTGTAATTTATACTCTATGACTAAGTATATTTTCTGAAGTCTTAAATAAAAAAAAGTTCCTTATATTATGAGAGTACAAATATAATATGCTGAAGGAAAGTAAAAAGCGAGTATTTAGCCTCTATTCTGGAGATTGCTATTTGGCATAAGGACCAGCATGAGTCCTTGTGTATAGGCCCTTAAACGCAAGTTTTTTAAGAGCTGATGTGATCAATCCCAGATGCCTTTGTATTGTGATTTACTGTTTCCTCTACTTGATGAGCTATAGGAAGAGAGAGATGAAGGAAGGGTGTGGATGAGATTTATTTGCTGGGTCAGTTTCTAGCCGGGAGTTGGGTGACTCAGTTGAAAGGCCAGCTCGGGGAGCATATTTAACACGGATTTCCATATTCAAAACAGAGTGGAGAGTCTATGCACCCTTCTATAGGCCTCTGTGACATTAAGACGATGACGTTAAGATAAAGACTTTCCTAAAGGTAGAAGACTCTTGGGATTCACTTCCTGGACTTTCAGGATTGCAGAGTCCTTCTTTAGTGCTGGATTGAGGGGAGAATGGCTGAAGGACATGGCCCTTCCTATAGGCAGCGTCTTGAGACTTAGATTCTCCCAACAGCAATAAGGGACTTCCGTAAGTGTTTTGCCTGTGTTTTATGTCAGAGCTCCACATTTTATATTAAATTTGTGACTATGTGGGTCTGACATTTGGCATTGCATAAGAGAGACAAGTATCTCCTCAAGCTTCCTGTGTGATTCGGGCCATACCTAAAATCCCTTCGTGAACGGTTTCCATGTGTCAGGAATAATGCATTCAGGTAACCAGACCTGTCTCTGTGAATATTCTCTTGGAAATTTCCATGTTCTTTAGCGCAGTGCACAAAGCCCACATCAGACCCAGGATTTCCTTCTTCTTTTATGACAGATTCAGGGATTTATGTACTCTTGGCTTCACAAAAAAATCCCTATCCAGTCTCAATAGGTCTTTACAGTCTGATGAAGACCAGTTTCCTTCCTTTTTTCCCTTTCCTTATTTTTTCTTTATTGAAGTACAAAAAGACCATTTGCTTTTCTCCAGTCAGCCTTTCTTTGAAGTTGGAAGGGCATACTTCAGGAGGACGTGGGCTCCCTGAAACTTCCTCCCCGCCCATCCGAAATACCCTTCTTATTGTGGATTTTATATGGTTGATTCATCACAATATTTGTCTCTGAAATATTTTCCGAAAATAAAATATATGTAATCATCTATTTCAGTGCACTGTGATCCACATATTGTTCCCATACTCCGAGTGTTATCATATGCTCTCAGCCAATAAGAGCTGACCCAGCAAACTACTATACATGTTTGATCAATGACAACTGTCTGCACTTCCTGAGTTGAGTGTGTCTGCTGTGTATGTTGTTTCTTTCCCTGTACTCTCTCTTTCTGCCATTTCTTGTGTTCTTTTCATAGCTGACAAAAAAAGTAATAGTATTAGACTTGCTGCAAAGAAAGAAAGATATTTACAGTGGATATTAAAATGTAAGCTTTAGCTAGAGAATGAGAGGACAAGCCACAGACTGGGAGAAAATATTTGCAAGATACATATTTCATAAAGGACTGTTATTTAACATGTGCAAAGAGCTCTGAAAACTCAACAATAGAATAAACAACGTGGTTTTAAAAATGGGCAGACCCAAAACACACCACAGCGGAGAAGATAAACAGATGGTAAATACACATACGAAAGGATGCTCCACATCATTTGTCGTTAGAAAATTGCAAATGAAAACAACAATGAGAGATCACCATATTCCTATATTCCAAGCCATTCTAGGCCAAAATCTGGAATACCAACAGCATCAAATGCTCTGAGAATGTAGATCAATAGGAACTCTCATTCATTGCTTGTGGAAATGCAACGTGGTTCAGCCACTTTGGAAGACAGTTTGGCAGTTTCTTACAAAACTAAACATACTCTTGCTATATGATCCAGCAATTGCATTCCTTGGTATTTACCCAAATGAGCTGAAAAATTCTGTCCACACAAAGCCTGCACATGGATATTTATAGAAGTTTTATTCATAATTACCAAAACTTGTAAATAACTAGGATGTCCTTCATTAGGTGAAGGGATAAATAAACTAACATGTCTAAACAAAGAAACATTATTCAGTACTAAAAAGAAATGAGCTATCAAGCTATAAAAAGACATGGAGAAAACTTAAATGCACATGACTAAGTGAAAGAAGCCAAACTGAAAAGACTACATACTGTATGATTCCAACTCTAGGGCATTCTGGAAAAGACAAGACCATGGAAACAATAAGAAGATAGGGGTTGGCACAAGGGAGGGATAAATCAGCAGAGCACCAAGGATTTTAAGGAGTGGTGAACCTATTTTGTGTGATACTAGAATAGTGGATACATGTCATTTTTCATTTGTTCGAACCCATAGAACGGACACCAAGAGTGAACCTTAATGCAAACTACTGGCTTTGAGTGATAACGGTGTTGTCAGTGTAGGTTCCCGGATTGTAACAAAGGCACCGCTCTCTGGGGACTGTTTATGGTGGAGGAGGCTGTGCCTGTCTGTGTCGGGGAGGGGATCTATGGGAAGTCTCTGTACTTTGCACGCAAGTTTGCTTTGGCCCTAAAACTGCTCTAAAAATAAAGTCTTTAAAAAATGCAAGTTGCATAGGTTTTTGAGGTGACCTCGTGTGGAAGTTCTTTGACATTATAAAAGGCCGCATCACCACATCCTGAGAAGACTAACATTCAGCTTCCTAGAAGAGAGAGGCAAGAAACCATGGTGGTCAGGCCTGACGCCAGTGGCCACAGCAAGCCTTTGCCCATGCTTCCCTGTAAGAACTGAGCCGTAGCAGCCTGTTGAGAGCCGTTGAGCTAGCAGGTGAGCTTTCCTGGCCCTGCCCTGTGCCTGTGTTTGTTCTGCCGACAAGAGAGAGGAAGGCAAGTGGAGAGGGATACTTCTCACTCTGAGTTTCTTAAGGCCTTCCGAGGAGATAATCCCCCTCCCTTGTCAGAGCTGGATGGTATCAAGCCCAGCCTTCTCTGGGAGGACAGCTCAGAGCAGCTGAAGCTGTGTTGACCAGTGCAGCTGCCGAAGCAGCGAGAGTCCCCTCCGCTACTGCTCCCATCGCTGCCCCTTGCTGGCTGGACAAGGAGAAGGGTGTATTGAGTGACTTTGGCTAATAATTATGTTAATGGCTGACATATAAGGATGGCGCACATTGTGCCAGGCAGAACAGTCAGTGTTTTACACGGATTGTCGCAATCCTCACAAGAATAATAGCTCGTAGCACTTCGTATACACCAGGCGTATTCTCGGAGCTCTAGATATATTATGCTAATTTTCATCCTGAAGAGAAGCTAATGAGGTGGTACCATTACCTTTCCTGTTTTACAGATGAGGAAACTAAGACTTAGAGAAACTGAGTAACTTGCCCAATGTCACACAGCTGCTAAGTGGTAAAGTCCATAATCAAACTGAAGGAAAGCTCGAGTCCACAACAGTCTTGTAATCAGAGTCGACAGGCGGGGATACTCACCACTATACTAACGAGGAAGTCTTGTAATCAGAGTTGAGCAGAGTTGGTCCATTATAATTTTATTTATCCCTAAAATATTTTCTAAAAATAAAATGTATCTAAAAATCCATTATGGGACAGCATGGATACACGTCTCGCCCATGTTCTTAGTGTAGCACGTGTTCCTGGACAGTGAGTGCTAGCCTAACAGACAGTAGCACACACACTCTTAGTCATTGGAGGGGATTGCATCCCACTATTATTGTGATGCTTAATGTTTGCAAAAGAGAGCACAAAACAAGTTCGGAGAGGTGGCGGGGGGGCGGGGTGACTATCTAAAGATAATTGGTAGGTTGCCATAAGCTTGCAGAGTTTGCTCTGCCTACGAACTAGTCTATGAGTTTGCAGAAACTTGATCTTGTCGGTCCAATGGGAGGTTTAACCCCTGTGGGATGGACTCATAGAGACTACAGTAAAAATGAGAACACCAAGGGGCGCCTGGGTGGCGCAGTCGTTAAGCATCTGCCTTCGGCTCAGGTCATGATCCCAGGGTCCTGGGATCGAGCCCCGCATCGGGCTCCCAGCTCAGCGGGGAGTCTGCTTCTTTCTCTCCCTCTGCTGCTCCCCCTGCTTGTGCTCTCTCTCTCTCTGACAAATAAATAAATAAAAATCTTAGAAAAAAAAAAGACAAAACACCACCACCACCACTGATAAAACCTCAAAGTACTTCAAAAAAAAAAAAAAATGAGAACACCAATTTATCAATGCGGAATGAGAATTATAACTATCAGGGCACCACACCCTCTCATCTCACCAGACCCTCACAACATACTGTCCTTGGACATATGCTGTACAGAAAGTCAAATTATAATTAAGTTGTTGGATGAGTATAGGATCAGACTAAGGGAGTTTTTCTAAGAAGCAAATATCAAGGTTATGAGAGCTGGGTGCATTCAACTCCATGGCAGGGAGAAATCTGCCACCCAGGAGCAGCTAGCTTGAATCTTTGTGCTCAAGTCAGAAATTGGCCAGTGCACTCTACCCTACATAGAGCTTGTCCATATGAATTATTTGGTTTTGGGTGACAGGAAAATCTAAAACCAGATAAATGTTTGTTTCTAACTCGTGTAAAAGTCTGGATTGATGTTGGGCCTAAAGCTGGCATAATGTCCCTTTGTGTTAGAGACCCACATTCTCTTTACATCTTGTTATTCTGCCCTGCACAGCATCGACCTTATAGTCCAAGAGAGTGGACTCTGTATTTCAGAAGGGAGCCAGAGAACAAGTTAGAGAAATAGCAAAGAGCACTCACACACGTTTCTCTTAAAAGAAGCCCCTAGAAGATGCCACATGGCACTTTTACTCACATCCCATGGTCCAGTATTTAATCTTATGGCTACACCCACCTACAAAAAAGTCTGGAAAATGTAGTCTCTGTCCTGCATGGCCAAATGTTCTTCCAAAAATCAGAGTATCCATCAGCATGGACAAAGTGGAGAGGGGATATTAGGATAAGAGGTGAGGGATCATCGTCCAAGGCTGATCTCCCACAGCTTAGATCCCAGCTCTCATCGCGGTGGGGAGAGCCAAGTGCTCCCCCCAACCCCATGAACCCAGATGCAGCGAATCCTGCTGCAACCTTGCAACATCATACAGCTGTAATGGCAAGGTGTGGGCCCCAGCTCCCTGTCACTTCAGAAAAGGATCTGGAGACTTCCTTCCTCCAAGCCCCTAAAGCTGGGAAAGGACAGTCCTGGTGGCCAGGTTCTTCTGTTTCTTGAATTTGATATCTTTTATAAAATTTCTAATAAGATTTATGATCCTGGAATTTAATTCATCTTTGAAAGACAAAACCAAAATTAGATACATGACTAGGATTCCCATTAGGGAACCAAACATGATTTAAACCTATGTCTGCCTCTTCTTTCATATTTATTCCTCCTCACTGTTTTGGGTGCCACTTTAAGGTTCATTATAATTTGCTTTCTCCTTTGTCAGTTCTCGTTTCATCTTCTGGTTGACTAGTTTGGACTTGTGGCCTCTAATGTTAGGCCTCTCACCCCTCCCTCCCAAATCACACTATACACAATTGTCAGAACATTTCTTCTAAAGTCCTAGAGCGTTCTGGATAATAGTCTTCATGGTCTGACCCAGGTTTTCCTTTCCAGCTGGACCTCCTATCACTCCCCAGCCTGTCCCCTAAGACCAGCCATTCCAAATGGTTTGCTATCCCCCAAACTCATCATTCCTATCTTTGTACCATTGCACAGATTTTTCCCTCTGTCTAGAGCACTCTTGAACCCAGATGGGACTCTTTTTTATCTCAATCTTAAAGTCAAGCTACCCTATTTGGATTCCTCTAGCTTCTTTTTGGAATCATGGGACCCCAGACATACTTTGATCTTAGCACAATAAATATACATTTCAGCTCACATAAGTCTTTTGTATTGACCAATTTAATTTACATTGTGAACTCTCATTCTGCCTCTTGTTGGATGCCTGTGCTCAGGTAAACAGGATACTTCTCCCATTTCTTCTCTGGGCTTATGTCTAAACCCGTGTGACTTGGGCTCATACAGACCCAAATTATGTGGGTTAGGGAATACTTTCTTGGCCATGATCTGTTCTTGCTGGCCTCCACTTGATGCCCATTGTCTTCATCGTTTCTTTGGTTGTCAGTGCAGACAGGTGGCTATAACATCACTCATTCTCTTCTTTGAAGGCAGATTTAGCAAAATTCTCTGCTTTGGTGTCCTTCCTGGGTACACAGAAATATATGCTCCCAGGCCATGTTGGGCAATGGGAAAGTTTAGGGTGCCAAGGCCTGTCTCTCTCTGGATCACAGTCAGAAATATGAGAACATTTTCTTAACTCAATGAGGTAGCCTGAGCCCAGTCCTCCTAGATCTAGCACGCTGATACTTGTCTGGTATCTGAATGAACCTCCAGGGCTCTACGAGAGACTGAAGCACAAATTCCTCCATCACTGGAGCTCTCAGCTTCACCTGAGTGTCCTGTCATCCCCTGTTGCCCTGCATGCAGTCCCTTCTTGCAGACTCAGCTGCATGGAAGTTCTCCTGTTTGTTGAGACCCTTCTTTCTCCCCACCCTCTGAGGAAATGTGATTCTGTAGTTGGTGAGATGGGTGGAGGGTGGGAGGAGATGTGTGGGAAATCTAGCTCTAACCCCATCCTGTTGTCTCTGTGCCCTCACTTCCCTTGGGCCTAGGCTTTTGCAACTCAAAATGTTTACTGTGCTTTTTGCTCTAACAGCCTTTTGACAGTGAATCTTGTAATGCTAAAATGGGGCAAAACCAAGGGGTCCTAAAGAAGAGGTATTAGTATTACAAAATATCATTATCCCACTGCAATAGTATTTACCACATTATTTAAAAATAGATCATTTATTTTTCTTCTTCACTAGACTGTGAGCGTTTTCCTTCTCACTATATTAACTTCTAATTCATGGCACAACCCCAGAGAAAAGATAAAGGAAGGACCCTGATTTGACCAAGCTTAGATATCTACAAATAGGCAGAATGAAGGTTCAAAATATAAATTAAATTGAGCAATAGAAAAAAGAATATGTGAGCTGTAATGTGTACCTTTTGCACTAAGATCAAGATATGTCTAGGGTTCCATCAAGGCACAGTGCAGGGGAGAATAGGAACTCAGTAAATAGGAACTCAGAGAATAGGAACTCAGTGTCTGATGAACGAATTAAGGAATTACATGACTGATGCTAATAGCTTTCATTTCTCTGGTGCTTGCTCTATGCAAGCCAGTCTTGGTAATGATCTTATAAGGAAGGCATTCTTTTTCTCATTTATACTTGAGAAAAGCAACCAAGCCTCGGAGAAGTAACCTCTTTTGTCCCAAATCAAACAGCTTGTGGGTAGCAAATATAGAATTCTAACTCGGGTCTGTTTGATCCCAAATCCTGAATTTTTTCCTCAGCTATACTATGTAATCAATTTTATTGAACTTACGAGGTACTTATAGGTACAAGGTTCCAGGTGAGATATATGTATGTATGTATATGCACATGCATATATGATGAGGTCTCTTGCCTTCTAGGGAATTCAATGCATTTTCCAACCACTAGAAAGGATTATTTAAATATATTCTCTTGTTCTGCTATTCTTAGAAATTTGATGTTGTTATTTTCTGAGAGCCTTATTGATCCATCTAATATTTACTGCCTTATCAATAAAAGCAGGATACAATGTTACCATGTTACGCTTGGAATCTTAACACTTGCAATTGTGGTATATTTCAGTCAAATGATGCATTTATCATTTAAGTGATTTAGGCATTGGTGGAGAGAAAGAAAAAACAATGTCTGTTGTGAGTTACACGGGGATAAATGTTTCCTCTTTTCACTGCCTGGCAAGATGGTGGCAGTATTTTTTACAAATAGGATATGTAATTGTGTGTATATTCCAAGCGCTTGTTTATATTTTCCTTTAGGGTTTGACTTTCTTAGATGTCTAAAACACTCTGGGGGTGGGGTGGGGAGAGGGGATGCCATAAACTTTTACAAACAGACATTGTCCTTGTTTCCTAGGCAAATTCAATGCACCTTCTGTTGGGTAATTAGAATCCAAGAAGTAACATGGAGTGTTTTAGCCAAATGTGAATGAGCTGTATTTATAATGGAATGGCAGAGATGTGGAAACTCAAGCTATTCAATGTGAGAGAAAGTGATTAAAAAGACACAATGAGATATCAGAGTGTGTTGACTCAGTTGTAGAATTTGGCATTCCACGCAGTAAACACAGGTAAATGTAAGTAAGTATTTCTATAAGAATGGTCCTATACCCCTTCTATTTCTGGGGTAAGGTCCCACCGCATTTTGCTGGTAAATGCATTTTCTTCTTTTAAGGGGTGATCATTATAAACGGCACCATTTAAAATGTGCTATAAAAACAGTACATCTCAGAGTGGTGTTTATCCCTTTTTTCTTTCTGTTTTAGGTTAAGAGACATTGGGAGGGGTTTTAAGTCTCATATTACTTTTTTGTGTTGTAATAGCTTCTTTTACAAAAGGCCATGTGTCTGTGTGCATGCATGCGTGAGTGCATGTGTGTGTGTGCATGCGTGAGTGCGTGTGTGCGTGCGTGTGTGTGTGCGTGTGTGTGTGTGTAAATGTGTCTTTAGAACATCTGAGCTCCTGGGGCTTTGTAAATGCAATACCTTCACAAGAGGTCAAGGACTGAGAGCAAAGGCCAAAGGCCATCTTGCTAGGAGGACTGGGTAGCCAGTTGGGTTGTGTAGTGCGATAGGAGGAAAAGAAGACCCCAGCTGGTGATGTAAAAAGGTCTGTAAGCTTTCCATTTCCTCTCCTATTCATTTTTAAAACACACATTTAATGAACATTTACTCATATGAATATATAAATATACCCCTGCCATCTCCTCTTCCCAGGCATTCATTCAAATTTTCCATTTTATTGGTTGGTTGTTATAGTTCTCAGAATTCCCAGGTTACTTTTTCTTCCATGTGAGAACAGTGATTTCCAATCATTTTGGAGTCATATACCTCTGAGAATCCTATGAATGATATGATCTTTCTCCTAAAAAAACCTCACAAATATTAGGGGTTCAGAGCTCCCCAGACATTCTTCAGTGGACCCCTGGTTAAGAATCACCACTCTCTCTGATCTCCTTTGTCCATGCATCTCCAATGCCACCCCACTGCTTCTTTTCCTTACAACATTTTTCACTTGCAACTTAGCTAACTGCTCTGTTTCTAACTTTGACCAAAGATGTGCTGTTTCTTTTGTGTCATAAAGTGGTGGAGGGATGAGAACAAGCTATGTGATTTCCTCCAACCCCACCATCCCTTACTAGAAGTCTTTCTCCTGTATTATTCTGGAACAGGTGTCTAATGGACTCTTCTTTCCACCTGGTGAGGATGAAACTGATATCCAATAGAAAACTGATATCCAATAGAAAATGATTATTGAGTTTTTCCAGGAATGGCAATAGGTCTGGTATAATACTATCTATACTCTTAACATGCACCCTCTTGAATTCAAAGTATCTATTGGTAAGACAGCATCCCCATCAGATGGAGTGTTTGGTGGTAGAGCTGAACAAAGTTAACTGGTTCCCACAGGAATCCTATCTCTGACTAGACAGCAGGTCTAGAACTGACAGAAAAAAGCTAAATTCCTGTGTTTCTCAATGAAAAATCTTAAGATATTGAAGATTTTCGGGATTGTGTGTTTGCCTATTCCAATTTGAAAAATGCTGATTTATGAAGCTAAAAATCTTATTCTCAGAAACTGTTTTTCAGTTGCCAATTATGAATGAAAAAGAGTTCTTGTGTTAGACAGAATATTGGCTCCCCAAGACTTCCCTATCCTAATCTCCTGAACCTGTAAATATGTTAACCTTACACGGCCAAAGGGATTTTGCAGAGGTGATTAAGTTTAAGGACCTCAAAACGGGGAGATGATCCAGCTTGGCCCAATCTAATTACCTGAATCCCTATACTTGGAGAACCTTTCCAGGCTATTGTCAGAGAAGAGATGTGGTAACAGAAGCAGGGTCAGAGAGATGACATGTCACTGGCTCTGAAGATGGAAGAAAGACAAAGAATGTGGGTGACATCTTGAAGCTGAAAGGCAGGAAAATGGATTCACGCCTAGAGCCCCCAGAAAGGAGTCCAGCCTGGCTGACACCTTGATTTTAGCCCAATGAAACAATGTCAGACTTCTGACCTCCAGAACTATAATAAATGTGTGTTGTTTTAACCTACTAAGTTTGTGGTAATTTGTTACAGCAGCAATGGAAAATGAATACAGTTCTATTGTTAAAACTGTAAAAAAGTTTAAACAATACATCATTAACATTACTATGCAAAAACTTTAAAATTTTATATAATTCATGAACCCTGAAAAGGTGCCTGTGGATCCTCCAAGGGTCCTTGGGTCCCAGAGGGAGAAACACTGCTGTATTTAAATATTTGAGGAGATGTAGACAGGAGGATCCATAGATTCTTTTCATCTGTGTTTTTGTTGGGTGGATTTGTAAATTCTTAATTCATTGCTTCAAATGCATTGGTCTCATTTTATGAAACAGGTCCCATCTTTCTCTATGTGTTGAGTCACTTTCTCTTACATTGTTTAAATTTCTCACCTCTCAGCATTCAGGTTACCAACAGTATCTTATAAATGATGCATCATGTCTTTTAGTAATGCATTCTACAGTCACCAGAAGCTGTGCATTAATTTTTTGCATAGTTCAAAATTGTCCTGTTTAGGATTAAAATATCTGCATTGAGATTCTTTCATCTGATAAAAATACAGCTAGTTTTTCTTAGTAATGCCTTGAACTGTAACCATGTTATCTCTTAGAATATTTTATTTGTACCATGTGGGAAAATATGCATCTCATTCAGACAATATTGTTGTCCTCTCTCTGTTTAAGTTTATTGATAAATTTATTAGAAAAAAGAGAGAGAGAGAGAATATAATAGGTCAAAAAAAGGATCTTGAGAGGTCATCTCTTTCTTCAGGCAGGGCTGTATCTGAGTGATTCCGAACAGATAAATATCTATCCTAGGGATGGAAATGGAATTTTCCCCCCTAAGGGAGCCCTAAATGTATTTCAGTCAGCTCATTTGCATGAGTCATTTACATTGATTTCCATGAACCATTCCTTGGCCTCTATTCCTCATATAACCCTTGACTTAACAAAACCTCTCTCTCTTTCCCTCTCTCCTCCCCCTATTTATTATTCATTCAATTCATATTTGAAAGCCTATTCTTGGAATGTCCTGTGCAAGGCATGATGAGAATCTCTGAGAAATAAAGTGCAGTCTTACCTCAAAGAATTTGCAGTCTCCTGGAGAAGCCAGAGTGTAGGCCTAAGGAAAGGTTAGAGACTCCTCAGAGATGTATAGAGAGCATCATACCATGACATGCAAATGCAGGATACTCATAGGGAAAGTGTGGGCAGTGGGGAGAGCAGACTGAGCTTCTGTGGAGTACCTACTAGATGGGAAGCCCCTTGTAAATGTTACCTTTTTTATCCTCAACAAACTTTTAAAAGAGAGAATTTTATCTCCCTTTATGTAATTGGAGAATATCGTACTCAGTCTTCCAACAGACTCTGATTTACCTGAGTCTAAAATTCATGCTTATTTCACTGGGCTACATTGCCCATGTGCAACTACAGAAGGAAGTGCTCCCCGTGGATGTAGAGATTGTTAGATTCATTTATCAATCATCTACTATGTGCCAGGTGCTTGCTAGCTCTAATCTCCCATTTCAAGCATGAGAAACCTGAGGCATAGGTTAAGTAACTTGCCCAACAGCACATATTAAGTAAGTGGGAGAGCCAGGATAGGAACCCAAGTGTTCAGTTCCCCAACCAACACTGTCTTCCCAGTGCTGCACTGGATATGGGGGATTCCATGTTGAGTGGGAGGGTCTTTTCATTCCTTTCAGAATAACATGGAAAGAAGCCAGTTGAGCAGCTGATACCACAGTGTGGTAACTGTTTTGATAGGGGAAATAGAATGCTGGGAGGACACAGGAAAGGGTTTCTAACCTAGACATGAAGAAAAGGAATGTGTCTCTAGGCAATCAGAGCTAAGCGGAGATCTGGGGGATGAATAGAAGAGAGCCAGATGAGCACAGAAGCATGTGCAATCCATCAACAAAATCACAGCCCCGCCTTAACTCTGGGGCTGATTCAGAGACAAGCAAATTGCTTATAGGGGCCTCTTCCCCCAAGAATCCACTTGGTTCACTCCTTAACTTCGTTCAGGTTCTGACTCAGATGTCACCCCCTCATTGAGGTCTTCCCAAACCACCCTATTTAAAGTTACACCACACCCTCAACCTTCCTGATTTCTTTCCATGGCATCTATTTTTCTCCACCACATCTAATTTCCTACATTACTTATTGCTTCTTATCATATATTTCCTCCCACTAGAAAATATGCTCCATAAGGGCACGGTTGTTGCTGTTGTTGTTGTTTTCCTGTTGTGTTCACTGCTGTATTTCAAGAACCTGGAATAGTGCTTATAACATAGTGAGCTCTCAATAAATACTCAGTGAATGTGAAGATCTCCACACGTTCCTGATTTCATGGCCACCATCTCATGCGCATCAGAGATATTTGCACTCATGTGCTCTTACTGGAAACTTCCTGAGGACCCTAATATGTCATGCTCTAGACTGGATACTCTGGGAGCCACCAGCCATGTGGTGGGCAGGTACTTTATCTCCCTAAAGTCTGTAAATCACACATAGAATTTTCTCCAATTTTGTGTGGAGTGGAGGATCTTAGTTTTTGTGTCCACCCATCTTCTGCACATTTTCCTTTCCATTTTCTCCTTTGGCAGAGACCTCTGAAGCTCATCCCTGGGATATATTCCTGGGTCATGATGCTTGTTACACAAAAACTTAATAATGTCCTTTCTTATTTTTACCTGATATGAGTAAGACCTGGCTTTGGCTGACTACAAATGTTTAAACCTAAGAGGTTACTATCAAAAATATTTGGCATAGCAGAGCTACCAAATACATCCTGTTTTGTCTAAGTTTACAGTTTCTATTATTTTTTCAGATAATCTTTACAAATATATACTGACAGTTAGTACTTCACCTATCTTTTTATATCTGGGTAGAGGAATTGAAGCAGAGAACCCAAAGCCTGTGTGTAAAGAGCTTGTGATTGCAAAGGGAATACAGAGACCTTAGAGACAAGAGTAATTCACTTGATGAGAAAGAGAAAGAGCTGGGGGTGGGGAGGGGGTGGGTGGGAGAGCTGAATACAATGAGTATATTAGTTGCCTGACCAGGAACCTGCAGGACACTTGAGTACTCCTTTACCTTTCCTATGTGGAGGATTCAAAGAGATCTGAAATTTTGCTGCCCTGGTGATATACTGCTAGTGTGAAAATATTTTGGTTGTGATTACTGTGTGACCTTTGGAGATAGTTCGTAGAATCATTGGTTCACCAGGTCAACTCCATCCATATGGTATCATTATGGTCATTATGGCAGCAGAGAATAGCACACTAGAGATCACAGCTGGAGAGCAAACTATGAGATCACATCTGGTCCCTGCCTGGGGTGATCTGAGCTTCTGTACAGTGGTAGCCATACCTAGAATAGGCTGAGAAGGCTGTCAGAATAGCAACCTGTTTCCTGCCATGACTTCCCTGTTAACCTCATTCCAGCCCTTGGATACAAATCAAGCTTGATTTAGAATTTTTCCAGCTGCGGAGGCATCAAGTCAAAGCTCCTTTTAGGTGGTCTGTCTCTTGTTTCTCCACTATAAATTCAGAAGAAAGCAAAAGATCCATTTATGAGTCTTTTAATGAACCAATTAGGTATTTTCCTTGGTATTTGAAGAGACAATTCACATAAATTCTCAAAGGCTGAATACGTAACTCTGAACAAAACATCGAACAGTTTCAGGTTTCATAACTATGTTGAATTTGCGGATAATCGTTTCCATGTGTTTCCACTGATGAATCAACATATAGTCATTTCATTGTTCCATTAAAGACATTTTTCGCTTTTCACAGTTTTGTTTTTCTATTACATATGTGTTTCTCCTCATCCCACACAGAATCTTCTATTCCCCAACAGAGTTCATAAATGAGAAAGAAGAGAGGACAAAGCAGTGAAATATTGAGCAGAGAGTCAGTTGGGCCAGGTCCCATGACTCTTCACACTCAAAGGAATAACAAGGGCGGGGTACACGCATAGTAGGAGCAAATAATGGCTGAGTCATATAGGGACTTGTGTTCCACACTGGGACCAGAAGGTCTTGGCAGACTGGTGAAGGATTGTCTGCAAGTCTGTTCTGAGATCACTGGGATGCATAAACCACTCCCTCCAGGCATACAATAATATGACAGTCAGCAACTCAACTTTTAATACTCTTCCTTTGACTCATGTGCCCCACTGCCTCATAAAGATCATTTCTTGAACTGTTTATAGTTCAGAAAAAGACATGTAAAAAGTTTGAATAATACAAGATAGCTTCCAGAGTTACTTAATTAATTCAACACATATGTATGGAATACCCATTATGTATTGGTCATGATTTTTTTCCTAGGAATTGGGAGGTAGAGTTATGGGTTCGGGTTCCTTGGAACTTACATTCTAGTAGTGGGTAGAGAGTGATGCTGACAGACATTCCACAGGTAAACCGATAAATAAATATGATGATTTCCAATGATAATGTTTTACCAATGAAATAGATCTGGGAGTTATGATCTATAACTGGGGAGGGGGGTGGCATTCCAGGCAGAAGGAACAGAACATGCAGAAACAGAGTGGTAGACAAGAGTGGCCTCCAGCCTTTTTTCATCAGCATCACAGGGTTTCTGGGGATCCTGGCAGAAGCTCTGACATCATAAAGGGGCAGGGCCCTCCAGTCAGTGGGTATTTCAAATCCAGGGAAACACAAGGCCCTTGGGTAGCACTTCAGGACCCTAAGGACAAAGCAGGTCATTAAGCAGAATGGTAATATACCTTGTGTCCTCTGTGCCATTTTGCTACTTTACCCCCCCCACCCCCTGCCTCTATTCACTTTGAGAAACATCTCATCTTTAGGGGCAGCTGCATAAACACTGCCTGCAGAAATGATGAATAAAGTATATGAGAAACCCCCACAAGTAACTGAGAAAGAAAATGATAATGACACTGGGTTTAGGTAAAAATGCTACACTATGAATCTTAGTACAGTAAGCCATAGATTCTCAACTGGGGTGGTCCTTCCTTACCCCAAAGGGGACATTTGGCAATGTTTGGAGTAATTTTGATTGTCACAACTTAGGAGATGGTGCATCTAGGGAGCAGAGAGGTCAGAGATGTCACTAAACATGCCACAGTGCACAGGCCAGTCCTCCATACCAATGACTTGTCTGACCCTGCATTACCTGGCCCGTATAGTTCTTCTTACTAGCATGAGTTTAAATCCTTCACACCAGGCTCCAGCAAACAAAGCAAGCTAGGAGTTTCTGGAGACTGCTAATCTTCTTGCTCCATTACTGGGGCTCAAATTCCAGCTCTGTGTCTTACTGGATATGTGATTACATGTGTATATGAGACCTTGGGCAAATTGCTTCATGTTCTGTGTCTCCATTTCCTGGTCTGTAAAAAGGGGGACAATACAAGTCCCTTCCTCAAGTTATTTTGAGGTCTGGCATAGAGTGATCATGCAGTAAACGTTAAGTATTATTTTTCCTCCTGTGGTAGCCTGGTTTTAGGGAATGTGATTGGCAAATATCTGTACAGCAGGGTGGAGATCGCTTGCATCAGCATACCCTGTCCCACAAATTCAATGCCACCCTTCGGTGATTAGCTGCTCCATGCCAGGCATTCTGCTGGGATATGGAGATGGATGACAAATATGGAGTGGGTAGACATTGTGAGTGCCTTCTCCTTGGTGCAGCAGCGTGATGACTCCTGACCAAATTGGTAGATACATTTGTCTTTCACCTGAAAGTAGAACTGATGTTTTAAAGCCTCAGTGAAGCATCTTGTCTATGTGCAATGTGCCATTGCACCACTGACCACTGAAGCTGACCTGTAAGCATCATGCAGACTGAATTTGGATTATCTTTGGTATCTGCTCAAAGGCTATTTGGCAGCTTCTGCGGACAAATCTCTAAATGAGTGTGTTGTCAGGGTCCTCCAGAAAAAAACAGAACCAACAGGATGTATGTATATATAGCAAGAGATTTATTTTAAAGAATTGGTTTATACAATTGGGGGGGTTAGCAAGTCTAAAATCTGCAGAGTGGGCTGGCAGGCTGGAGAGCCTGGAAGAGCTGATGTTCCAGATAAAGTCCAAAGGCCATCTGCTGGCAGAATTATCTCTTATTCAGGGGAGGTCTGTCTTTTGCTCTAATCAGGCCTTCAGCTGATTGGATGAGGCTCACCAACACTATGAAGGGCAATCTGTTTTACCTAAGATCTACCAATTTGAATGTTTATCTCATCCAAAGACACCCTCACAGAAATCTCTAGAATAATATTTGACCATGTATTTGGGCATCATGGCCCAGCCAAGTTGACACATAAAATTAACTATCACAGTGAGTAAGGAAGTGTGGCCCATTACTGCTCAAGAACGAATGTTTGAAACTGGTTTGGTTCAGAAGCAGTGCTGCCTCTAAAGTGTGCTTGACAGGGGTCTGCTTAGAGTGACCAGCCAAGTGGCGAAACTTGCCTTTTAATTGCACGGGTTATCTGGCAGAGGAAACCTTCATCACAAAGAGCAACAGCTTCCTCTTTCTAGAACACTTGAGAGACTCTGGTTTTCTTACTGGAAGATCAAGATCCTAACCTTTTATTAAATTGTTCTATATGACATTTTCCCCCGTGATTTTGCCATAGCTAGAAAGGAATAAATCTTCTCCGTGTTTGGATGTTTTTCTTAGACTTCTGCCATTTTTTTTTTTTTGAAGTTCATTGATATGGATAAATTGAGGCCCAATTGTCATGTCTGAACCTCTTACACACTAAGAATAGTGATTTAAGAGGTTCATCTCTTCCTGGAAAATTCTCTGAGGAAATCGAGTAGAGATACGAAAAGTAAATTGTCACTTGTTGATAATCAAATTCATTCCTCTTTAATAACTTTTGTATTAGAAGCTGCCAAATCTAGTCATGGCTTCCTGTTCCTCCTGCAACCTAGATACAAAAGCATTTCATTCAACCACCCCTTCTAGTGACGGACTCCTTGCCAGGAACTCCCAGCATGCACTGCCATCTGTTCACCTCTTGGCTGCTTGAACCCACTCCCCTTTCTAAATTAATACTAAAATTTATTTCCCAAATGCCAGTCCTTTGGCTCATCCCTTAGCTAACTCCAACCTAATTCCAAGTACCAGGATCAATCCACTCTCCTCTAGGAGGAAACAGCATCAGCAAAGTAAGGAAACTAAACCTGTCTAAATGTATGGTCCAAATCTGCTGCTTAAAAACAGTGCTGCAATCTTGATGTGGGTCCCAAACAGATTGTCTGAATCTAATTAGATTACTTGGTATCAGATTTAAACTGAAGGACCTTTTAGAGGCAAATTCTTTTTCTTCTCTCCTCTTCTTCAACTGTTGTAGTAGGATACCCAAGAACAACAGCCCTCAGCTCAAGCCTTTTGGGAAGAAAATTTCCCAGGTTAATAGTTTTTCTTTATTTTTCTTACCATTTGGCCCTTGGGTAGAATTAGCCACTTATTGTTATGCTAGAAGCTTCTTATGAACACTTCTTTGGAAATTAGGCTTCAAAGGTGAAGGGTAAGACAAGATTCAAGGATTCAAGGATGAGAGGAGAACGGAGGGGAAACCCAGCTCTCCTCACATACTTTCTCTCTCACCTTTGGAGATGCTGTGCAGATAAAGGGGCAGGAGGAGAGATGTGTGGTGATAGGAGGTGACCTTGAGAAAACCTAAGCGTATTCATTTGCTCGGGTGCCATACAAAGTACCAGAAAGTGGTACTGCTTACAGAACAAAGATATATTGTGTCACAGATCTGGAGGCTAGAAGTCCAAGATGAAAGTGTCTATAGGGTTTGTTGCTTCTAAAGACTGTGAAGGAAGAATTTTTTCCATTCCTGTAACCTAGTTTCTGAGGATCTGCTGGCAATCATTGGCATTCCTTGACTTGTAGAGGTATCAACCTGATTTCTGTCTTCATGTTTGCATGACTTTTCCCCCGTATGCACGTCTGCCTCTGTGTCCAAGTCCCCCCTTCCCCTTTTATAAGGACACAGACCTATTGGATTAAGGCCCACCGTAATGGCCTCATTTAATTTGATCATCTGCAAAGAGCAGAATGTGACCAAATAAGGTCACATTCACAGGTCCTGGGGATTAGGACCTCAACATCTTTTGGGGGGAAACAATTCAGCTCATAATACTAGGAGCTGGAAAAGCCCATTTTCTTCTTCTCTATCAAATTTGAATACAGAAGAAGTTTCAGGCTGTTTACTTGTATAGATTGCAGTACGAATGTTTTTTTTATTGCTTAGCATTACCATCAAAGCACCAGCACATGGGCTGCTCTCTCCTGCATGTCTTAGGTTGTATTGTTTTCTTATAGACATTTTTTATGACTTTGTTGCTGTCAGTGTAATTTTCTCTAAAAGAATGACTACATATGGTTTTGCTAAAAATTAACAAAATGTAACTTTCCATTTCTCTCATGAGAAATTGATCCAAATCTGATAGTACTTAGGAATGTAGACAATAAGAATTGCTCCTCACTAGCTATTTATCCAGGATTCTTTCACTCACAGTTTCCCGCACATCCACACAATCCTGGAGTACACACACACACACACACACATTTACCTTGGTCTTTAACAAGTCTACCAAAACAAGGTATTGGTTTTAATTCCTCTTACATGGCAGTACTCCCTTCATGTTCCTCTTTTTTTTTTTTGATTACTTTCTACTGGATGACTATTAGATGCCCAGCCAGCTGTGCACCAGCAGCAGAGCGAAAAGATAAACTGCTACTGGTTTCCCACAGAGAAAACCTACTTTATCTCGAGGAGCTGAACTGCCAGGTGGAGTTGAGTAAACTTTGGGGGTTGCAATACAGTTGAGGCACAAAGTTCACCACCAACGTAAAACAACCAACCCAGTTCTGCTTTTTTAATGTGCTCTAAACTGATGGAACAGAGCAATGTAAACAAGCGTGAAGCAACAGCTTCAGGAGGAAAAGGGCTACACTCTATTGACAACTAATGTGTGAACTGCTATTTTAGCATTTTGATGTGCAGAATATAATTTTATTGGCCCTCAGAGTTTGCTGGGAAATCAAGGCTGGAAAGGGAAAAACTACGTGGAAATTAGAAGAGAGGAATTGTTTATTGCCTGCTAGGTCAACTGATTCATGGACTTACGGAGTTAGAAAGACCTTTTTGAGAGCAACGAGTTCAACCTTCTTGCTTTCTTAGGAAAGGAACCCAAAACTCGGGTAAATTAAATGGCATGAAACTGTATGGTTTAATGCAAAGTTTAAGGACTTTGGGTTCAAGTCTCTAACTTTGTCAAGTAGAGATACTCATGTATATGTTATAGGTTGTTATGGGGGGATTAAACAAGAGAGAGCTTTGTTTGAGTTTCCATGTGTTATGAGTTACCTTCCCTCCTTTGACCAGAAGGGAGCAGACATCATTTCTCAGTTTGTTGCTTCACCTTTGTTCATATTATCTTAGTGTTTGGAGGACAGGATTCCCGAAATCCCCAAATGAATGAACTCAAACCTCTTTTTGGATAGTTGTTTCCAATGCCCTACCAACAGCTTTCACCAGAGCTGCTAATAGTTAACTAAAGGGAGTGACTAGATGGAAAGTTTTCCAGCCTCTCCAGAGCATACCTTGCCAAAAACCGCATGAGAGGCAGCCAAAGTCAGGACGAAAGGGGAAAGCCAGGGGCCTGCAAAACACACATGCGTGATTGAAAGTCTTGGCTCCGAGACAGATGGAGCTGTGAGACACCAGAGCTCTTTCTTCATTTGTGTATTTACAGATTCAGGGTCTCATTTAGGATCCAAGTTCAGGGGACCGACCGGACCACAGTTCAGGGCTTCCTCATTGGTGTTTACTTCCTCAGTAAATTCGTTAGCCACTTTCTTCAGCCTTATCTGAACCACAGTCTCTATTTTAACACTTTGACCCGACTGCGGGGTTGTGCACAGTGGGTTTTAGAAGGGAATGGAGACACATGGAGTGGGGGGCAGTGGTGTTTTGGACATAAAGAACATTGCTGCTCTGGTGCTCTGATGCTTGGTGTTTCTTCATCAAGGCTGGAGATAAAAGAATGCTTAAATTAGTTACGAGAATAGAAGAAGCAGCTAGCAACCCCTACCTTCTCCCTAAAACACTAGCGAAGAAATGATTTGTTGAGTGCCAGTGGTGGGCTGCACAATGAAGGACTTTTCTGTGGCCTGTTCACTTTGGCTGTCCAGTTCCATGGATCAGTTCAGATCAGGTGGAGTTTCTATGTCACCAGAAACTGCCCCTTTCTCAGGAAGGACGGGAAGCTTGCTCCATGATGTTGTCAGAGTAAGGCCAGATAATTTTTCTCACCCAGTTTCAGAACAAGAGGTCAACATGCTCTAGGACACCACCCCAAAGCTATCAAACACTTAGAGGTTGTCATGGTCACCAACAAATCCCCAGGGCGTAGAACCGTGCAGGAATTGTTCAGGGCTTCCTTGTGGAACCAATGAGCGACGGAAGTGGCTAATTAGGAAGACAGTTGCCCTTGATTTAGATGACTCACGCCAACATTAACTTGCTGGGCAATATTGATTTATTTATGGTACCCTGTTAAATTCCATCTTTTAGATGCAGACACTAAAGTAAACAGACCAGGATCATTAAAGAAGCAAGTGAGATGATTGATTTCATTTGAATTTTTCAGATGTTCTATTCTACAGTTATAGAGGAGTAAGTTGGGCTCTTTTTTGGATGAAAATAAAGATATTAATATCTCCATTGTAAGGTTGTTATGAGGATTGATAAGTCAAACATGCTTAGGACAGTGCCTGTCAATAATGAGGCTTCAATAAATATTCTATTATTTATTATTATTAATATTATTATGCTTTGAGCTTGCTGTTGAAATAGCTTTTCTTTTCTGTAAGTTTTCATCTATGCAGTATATATATGTAATTTTGCATAAATACATACATGTTATCTCACACAGGTATTTATCTGTTATTTAAAGTCTTGTTTTTTCCTTCATGTTTACCTTGAACTTCCCTTTCCTTTCCCCTTCACATTCCCCTCTACAGCCCTCTGCACCATGTAGCATGGGAGAGGTGTGGTGATGGTCCATCTTAGGAGCATTGCATCATGCACATTTCCTGTGTCTTACTATTATTTTTTCACTTAGAGTGTAACTGTATAGGAATCTTTCAAAAGTGGGCTTTCAGCTGTAACTCATTTTTTGGAATGGCTGCATGATAATCAGTGGTGTGAGTGAGCTGTCATCTATGTAAATGTTCTCACTGATCCTCACTTACTTTGATCCCTGCTCCCCTTTCCTTTTCTTGCTACTATAAACACACTGACATTAAGTGTCCTTTGACATGCGCCGTGGTGCACTGGTGATCTGAGAGGTGTCAAGGTGATTGCCGCGTTGAATGGCACATATATGTTTAATTTCTGTGTGTGTGTTTGCTGCTAAATGGCTTGTCACAGCAGTTTTAATAGTCGGATTTTTCTCAGCACTATGTGAGCACCCATTTCATGGTAACCCAGTAACCCAAGAGAGGTTACTGATCATTTCAATTTTTGCTAGTCTGATGGGCATAAAAGGAGACATTGTTGTTACTTTAATTTGCATTTCCCTGAGTATGATTTATTGTGAACATACTTTCGTTTGCTTATTGGTCATTTGGGTTTGCTCCTCTGTGAATTGCCTATTCTAATTCTTTTTTTTTTTTTTTAAAGATTTTATTTATTTATTTGAAGAGAGAGACACAGCGAGAGAGGGAACACAAGCAGGGGGAGTGGGAGAGGGAGAAGCAGGCTTCCTGCTGAGCGGGGAGCCCGATGCGGGGCTCGATCCCAGGACCCTGGGATCATGACCTGAGCCGAAGGCAGACGCTTAACAACTGAGCCACCCAGGCGC
>NC_138373.1:134393530-134572506 GCF_054177405.1 Leptonychotes weddellii | reverse complement strand
TTTTTTTTTAAAGATTTTATTTATTTATTTGAAGAGAGAGACACAGCGAGAGAGGGAACACAAGCAGGGGGAGTGGGAGAGGGAGAAGCAGGCTTCCTGCTGAGCGGGGAGCCCGATGCGGGGCTCGATCCCAGGACCCTGGGATCATGACCTGAGCCGAAGGCAGACGCTTAACAACTGAGCCACCCAGGCGCCCCTCCTATTCTAATTCTTTATTCATATTTCCATGAGTTCATTTGTCTATCTTTGTTGATTTGTAAAAAGAAACAAAAAAAGTGATTGTCATCTATAGTACAAATATTTTGGGACCTATCATTTGTCTACTGAACTTGTTATGGAATCTTTCTTTTGCCAAAAAAAAAGTTTTAAATTCGTATATGATAATGTCTATTTTTTCTTTATAGCTTCTCCATCTGATCAAGAAATGCCTAGGTCAAGAAAGTCTCCTTCAATCTACAGATTGTACATATACATGCATATAATAAGCTGGATTTTCTTGGAAGTATTTATTTTTTTTACAGTTATCTTTAATCCAAAAGGCATTTATATTTGTAGCTGGCATAAGATTGGGGTTTATTTTTTTTTTTTAAATTCAATGAATGACTGTGCCATAATCAGTTAAATACATATGTGAATGTGTGTGCACACATATATTCATATATGTATGTGTATATATATATATCTCTCCACATATATGTTTGTGGATATATCCATATATGTATGGGTGTATATGGTGTATGTATATATACACACATACACATATGTATTACACACATACGTATATGCATCCATATATATTTACATATACCCCCGCATATATATGTATATATACATGGAGTCATATGTATGTGTACATATAATAATTAATTGGGTAGTTTCACTGACTTCTACTATGACCTGAAGGCCCCATCAACCATTTGATTCAGGAATCAAGGAGAAATCTGAATTAATTGCAGAAGACAAGAAAGCTATGTTCAAGCCCACATTGATCCCAAGCCCTCCCTTTAAAACATTTTGATCCTGTGACACCATAACCCACCCTCTCTTCTCAAAATGAACCACTCTGTTCTCGTGGATGTTTCTCTTGTACTACTTATCACTATTACTATTACAGAAGTTTCTTCATGTCCAGGTAGACTGGAAAGCTTCCACACAATGCCTATTGACTTTTTCTATGGGAGGCAGTCAGAGAAGCAGCACGTACCAAGTTGGGTGTCAGAGAAGATAGGAAAGTGTTAATATTTCCAACTCTGTTTTTTCCTTAATTTCTTTCACTCAGATATCCTGTTTTGGCACCTGAGATCTAATGTTACTTATAGTTACATTAAAACTTAAATATCAGTTGTGGAGATTCACTAGCAACAATTATGATAGTAAAATTTCAGAGTTAACATCTAAGCACTTCAGAAAAGCACAGTTAGAAACAATTCCTAATAATCCAGACTCATTCCAACTTGAATTATATTTAGAGTCGTGGGAAAAAAAGCAAGACAGTTGAATGACTTAATCTAAAATGTGACATGCGATCATGATTCCCCTTTATCCTAGGACAATGTCTCAGACTGGTAAATGACTAAAGAGCCGTGGTTCTTTATGGGCTTTCCCTTTGGTGACCTTTACAAAAAGGCTAAGGTAACAATCTAAGTCAGTTCATTTCTCCTTTCCTCATTGGCTCTAAAAGAGTTATTGGAGAAGTCTCATTTCTACAAATCAAGTCCTGACTCAATGCCAAAAAATTTTAAGGAACATAATTTTATACATACATTGCCTAACCCAAGAAGCTTTATATTTTCTAGAACATTTTTCTTTCTTTCTTTCTTCTTTCTTTCTTTCTTTCTTCTTTTTTTCTTTCTTTCTTTTCTTTCTTTCTTTTTCTTTCTCTCTTTCTTTCTTTCTTTCTTTCTTTCTTTCTTTCTTTCTTTCTTCTTTCTTCCTTATTTCTTCTTTCTTTCCTTTCTTTCTTTCTTTCTTTCTTTCTTTCTTTCGTGTTTTTCCTTTATATATATTTTATTATATAAAGCATATCCTTCTCCCTTTCTTTCCTATACTTAGATAAGAAAATAGATTTGCTTCTCATCATCACAGAAACTTACAGAATCATAAGATCTTAGAATTGTAAGGGACATTATAAATCAGCCAACGTTAGAAATCAGCTTCTTTAAACTCTTGTGAAATGCTCTTTTTTTTTTTTTTTCTTTTTAAGCTGCCAGTTGATTTTAAGGGAAGGCAAAATTCTGTGAATGCCTGAACTCTGTTTCATGTCCTACTTCTGTCTTCCTCTGAACTTTATTTAAATGGCTTTGCCTGGAGGACTTTCCAGGGATGGGGTTTTGTACTTGAACATGTGTGAGAATCCACTTGTGCCCTTGCATTCTTGGAAGTGGTGATTTCGGAGGGGATTTTTGCTTCATGGACGGAGGGGGTGTGAGTGCACTTTTTTTTTTTTCTACTCAGCACAGCTGGTAGTTCCCTACTGACTGGTGTTTGTTTTGAAGTCATGTGGCAAAGGGGGTTTCTGCCAATGTGTACTCATTACACATTCAGATATGACACCCTGATGCCCATTCACAGGATAACTTCAGTGCTGTTATTCAATTTTCCTGCCAGAAATGGAAAGTTTATTCCCAGAGTGAAAGTTGCTTTCTTTGCAAATGCAGGTTTCATGCTCAATAGGCATGTTTTAGAATTGTTACTTGTTTAATACTAAATTCATTTCATTATTTAATTTTTCCATTTTTTAAGATGACTGCTTGGCTGATTATACCTGAAATATTTCTTAATCAGAATCACATTTGTTAAAGAATACTTTCATGGAACAAGGCAGGGAGGCTCAAGACGACTTCACACATTACTATCTTAATATAAATTGGAATGTTTTTATTCCTATTTGGGGCCCCTTCCTGTGGAAGGTAACACATCTCTGTGATATTGTATGTGGATAAGGCCACATGACTTGCTTTGGCCAATGAACTGAGGATGACAGTTTCTATCAGGGGCTTCTAGAGCCAGTGTGGGGTCCACCACTCTTGCTTTCCACTCTGCTACATGAGGGGCTAAGTTCCAGGTAGAGGCAGCTTTGTCAGCTGGGTCCTGCCAGAAACACAAAATCGATCAAAGCCACAGCTGCCACGGAATGTGGGTAAGAAATCAAGCTTGATTTTGGTGAGTCCCTGAGATCTGAAGGCCATTTGTTACTGCAGCCTAACCTAACTCATCCTGACCAATGCCGACGGCATACCGGAAGGAGCAGAAAGAACTTAATTTCAAATCCTGGTTCTGCCATTAACTAGACATGGAAACTTGGACACTTCTAAAGTACTGGTGACCTTTACAACTTGAAACTCCGTTTCCTTGGGAATGGGTACAATCACCATCACCTTCTAGATCTCACAAGCTTGTATGAGGCTAAAATGGCAGCATTTATGTTACAGTACACTGAACAGGATCCTGCCTTAAACAAAGGTAGGCGCTGTTCCAATTGGATTTTCCCTCTTTTAGTGAGTTGTGTGCACCAATCTTTGCCTCTTTCCAAATTTCTAATAAATAAACGTCTTGAAGTGTATCATCCTCATCAAGTTTGATAAGCAGTTGAGCGCAGATACTCACATACCCTTGTCTGAGAATGGCACTTGGACCACTCTCTGTAAGCATCCAGCTTGGAGAAGGACGCATGTGGAGTAGTGCCCAGGCATGCGGACACTAGCCCGGCCAGGCCAGCCAGCCTGATTATCTTTCCTGAGCCATGAGCATATCATGTTCTGGCCAAACTGCTTTCACTTTTTGACAGAATGTTGTCAATGTTCGGGATCCCTATTATATCATGTATTTTATTAGGAAGACTTAGATGGTAGGAAGAACATTATTTTCCAAATCATAGAGACCTGGCACAGAGTAGTCACTCAACAAATATTTATTGAATCAGTAGATGAATCAGCTCAAATCTCATCAATAATTCTAGCTGTGTGACCTTTGTGCAAGATATGTAGCCTCTCTGGGCTTCAGTTTGCTCACTTGCAACACACAAAACAATAATCTCTACCTCATAGGGCTTTTTTAAAAAGGATTAATGAAGTGGGAGATGCAGATCTCTCAGAGCGCTTAGTAAAGATTTCATAAGTGTGGAAGTTTAGTTTATGAGCTATGTTATGTTCTGGAATGGGTAGCCAGCTTATAGAGAAAGAAAAAGAGTGGGCTTTTGAGCTTGTTTGCAAGATTCTATTCCGGATGCCTCCAGATTCCTTCTGAACAATATCAATTAGCATTTTGATAAGCCCACACTTTCTTTGCCACAGAAGGAATCTCATATGAGCGCACCTGTGGCAAGCATTTAAAATGCTTTTGACACACAAAAGCTTCAGGGGCTGTGCCTTGGAAAACCTTCCCTAACAAAAGGAACGGCAACACCTCCCTCCCATTGCCTGGTTTCTGGATTGCTTTTCCATCTCCTCTCAACTGGACTGCCTCTACCACCCTGGGTCAGTCCCTGCCTCTTTAATATCTTCGCAGATCCTTGAAAGGCCTGCTTGCAGATATTTCTTAACATCACACTTAGGCATTTATACCAGCCACAATAAGGGACATGACAATGTTTTAAATGATCTTCATCAACAAAGGGAGATGGGAAAGAGCCTGTGATAATACCTGGTGCTTTGCTAGGTGTTTCTCATTCATATAATCCTAGTGAGGTGAGTGGCTTTGCTTAATTTTTGCAATGGTAATTTTAAAACAAGGATACTAAGATACAAAGAGGTTCAGGAATTTGCCTAAAGTCATATCTCCAGTAAGCACTCTAGCTGGAACTTGAATGCAAATCTAACTCACACTTCCCTGCCTCACCCATCACTGGCTGTTTACTACCTCAGCACATGATGCCACAAGAAAGTCAACAGCTCAGCCTGGAGAGATCCTTTGGAGCCAGGGGTCCTGATTCTCCCACTGATCATGCCATTTACTAATTATGTGGCCTTGGGCAGGTTACTTATCATCTCTGAACCTGGAGTGCTGCATTAGTACCAAGAGATAAATTGCCCCTTTCAGGCAGTATTGGTGAGAGAACTAGAGACTGTGTGAATAGGAGTGCCTGGCGTAGAGGAGACACTCGGTCTGTAAAAGTATTCGTGTTATGATGATTACCCTGAATAAACAGTCCCCGAATAGGACGAATAAGTCCACAAAGCCGTACTTGGTAAGTGTCAAATGGGTGATACAGATAGCACACAGCCTTGGAAGGAGGTGCCGGGAGGATGGTTTCTTGCTTGAATAACTGGGACAAGATGGAAGCCCAGACAGACAGTCACTGCAGAGCCCATGATGATGGGGACTGGGCCTGCCTTTCTTTCTCTCAGCCTTGTCTTTCTAGGACTGAGGACAACGGGCTTGAGCACAAAGCAGCGCTCAATAAAGTGTGTTGAATGAACACAAGTTGGCCCCTTGAAGGGGCATGATGGACCCCGGAGGGAACATAGAAGGTGATTGAAAAAGGTGGGATGGGGTGCCTGGGTGGCTCAGTTGGTTAAGCGACTGCCTTCAGCTCAGGTCATGATCCTGGAGTCCCGGGATCGAGTCCCGCATCGGGCTCCCTGCTCAGCAGGGAGTCTGCTTCTCTCTCTGACCCTCCCCCTCTCATGCTCTCTCTGTACCTCATTCTTTCTCTTTCAAATAAATAAATAAAATCTTTAAAAAAAAAAAAAAAAGAAAAAGGTGGGATGGCCAGAAAACTTACAGGACTTGCTGGAATGGAAGGAACTGGGCTGAACTGGAAGGAAGTAAAATGATAGGGCTGGAGAGGAAGCAGTGGGCTAGGTAACTTAGGAGGTCACAGCAAATGGGGAGTTTCCAAGACAGCGTGGCATGCGATATCTATTGCCGCAGAGTTTGGAGAAAAGGTGACGTCAACAATCAGGCAATGAAGAGACCACTGGTTGTCCTTAGAAGATAATTCTGTACTGACTCATCTGGTTGCTCTGAGGATTAAATGAGATATTACATGCAAAGAGCTTGGCACTCAGTCCATTAGTAATTATTAGTATCAAATTATTATTTATCACTTTGTGACATTTTGGTGAGTGATGAAAGCAGAAGTCACAATGTGGAGGTAGGAACAACAGACCAGAGAGACGGTAGACCCAGATATTTAGGAAGAACCTGTAAGTATGGAGCACTGCCCAGCTCCTCCAGCAACAGCAATGACTGCTTCTCGGAACACTGACACATCACTCAAGGACCTTATTACCAGATGCGGCGTTAGCATTTGCATCACGGGTATAATATCACTAGCCAGTTTTATAAGCTGATCTTGGGGACCCCTTCCCAGGATGTCTCCCGAACCCAGTCAGTTCCCAAATGCCATCCTGGGGAATCAGGGGGGAGCAGAGCTCAGGGCCCAGCTTCTGTCCAAACAGGACTGAGTTACCTAAAGCGACTATTTAAATTCTATGATCAATCTGAGATGACGAGATTGGACTAAAATTTACTTTGGTTTTTACCCTCTTCCAGCCACGTGGGGTCTTGTGAGGAGGAACAGAGACGTTGGAGACTAAATAAAGAGCAGTTTTATTTTTTTTAAAGATTTTTTTTTTTTTTTTAATTTGGGAGAGAGAGAACGAGAGAGAGAGCACATGAGAGGGGGGAGGGTCAGAGGGAGAAGCAGACTCCTTGCTGAGCAGGGAGCTTGATGCGGGACTCGATCCTGGGACTCCAGGATCATGACCTGAGCGGAAGGCAGACACTTAACCGACTGAGCCACCCAGGCACCCTAAAGAGCAGTTTTAGAACAAATGTTCTCCGCATAGCTGAGTATTGCCTTAGCAATTTTATGACCCACTATGCGAGCACTTAAATAACTATAACACAAGGTAGAAAGTGATAAACACAGAGTACATAAGTGCTGCGGGAATTTGGAGGAATTATTTCAGCTAATTTGGGAAAGGCTTGTGAAAGAGACAGAGCTGGAGCTGTTTTTCTCTCCAACATCGGACTTTAAAAAATTTCAAGCATACAGAAAAGTGGAAAGAATCATAAAATGAACAGCCATATACCCTTCAATAAGATTCAACTCTCAGCAATAAGTTGGTAGATTTGTTTTCCCTCTATGTATAAGAATCTATGCATACATGTATATGTGTATATGTAATACACATAGTACATGATTTTGAGAACCATTTGGGAGTAAGTTACAAATATCATGACACTCCATTCCTAAATACTTCAGGGAGCATCTCTTAAGAATAAAGGCCTCCATAAGCATAACCTCCTATCACTGAAGAAAATAAGGACTAGTGAGCGAGCTGGGGATTGGAGGAAAGGTGGGGTTTGGGTTTTTGATGACCAGTGACAGGGCCCCTTGGACAGAGGTCACAGGTGAGTCCAAGCCCGGATGCAGCGACATATTTTAATCCCTTCATTGGATAGGGAAACTGCTTCTAGATCAGAGAGCTGCCACAAAGGCAGATGGGAAAGAGCTGGGACCAGAAGCCACCTTTTTGATCCCTTTTGCATTGCTCCCCACGGCACTCCTCTTCCTGGCATGGCACTAAATCGAAAACACGACACTCTTGTTTTCTACACAGGGGTACCTTTAAATCAGTCTCAGAAAAGCTTCTTGGATGGCACCCTTCTGTGTGGGTTTCCAAGGTGTTGCCAGTCGGAATCCTGCCAGTTCTCCTGGAAGATCAAGGTTTAAACAGGTGGAGAAACAGAAATAGGGATGACTAGCTGCACAGTAAGTCAGGGAAAGAGTGGGGGGTAATGTCCCAGGTTCCCAGGGAACGGCAGTGCGGTGGCCCCTGCTTACCCCACCCTTATGGCTCGAGTGCTCTGTCCCCTCCTCTTGCCTCTCATAGCAGAAGAAGAGGAGTCGGTAGCTACGGGGAGATTGCTGGGCTGTGGATCAGGACACTGAGTGCCGTCTTGCATCCCCCTCTGATTATCAGTGTGACTTTAGGCAGGGGTTCTCAGTCAGGGTGATTTTGTCTCTCAGGGAATGTTTGGCTTTGTCTGGAGACATAATTAGTTATCACAGCTGTAAGGACATTCGTGGCGTCTAGTTCGAAGACGCTAGGGATGCCCTTAAATATGCTGCGATGCACAGGACAGCCCCGCAACAAGAGGATTACTCAGTCCCAAATGTCAGTAGTGCTGAAGTTAAGACCCTCTGTTTTTGAAAATCACTCATTTCCTTCAGGCCTTAATATCTTCACTTTGAAAGGGGGACATTTGGGCTAGCTCAGTGGCTCTCGATCTTGAGAGTGCTTTTTTTTTTTTTTAAAGATTTTATTTATTTGACACACAAAGAGAGAGAGCAAGCACAAGCAGGGGGAGGGCAGAGGGAGAGGGAGAAGAAGACTCCCTCTGAGCAGGGAGACAGACGTGGGCATCAATCCCAGGACCCTGAGATCATGACCTGAGCTGAAGGCAGATGCTTAACCAACGGAGCCACCCAGGCGCCCCACGATCTTGAAAGTGTTTAAGAATTCCCTGAGGTGCTTGTTCAATAAGGTGGTTTTCTGGCCCCATCTTTAGAGATGCCATACTTGGTCCACAGGGCACATCTTGAGAAATGCAGCGCTGGTCAGTTTCTAAGATCTTTCTCGGCCGTCCCATTTTCCAATTCTAAAAATGTGGACGGGCAACAAATGTACTTAGCGTTCCTGCCTGAGCACAGGATAAATATGGAAATAGGAAATGGGAATCTTCCTTAAGATCTCCTCACACACACATATGCCTCCACGCCCACAGGCCACACAGAGCGGTCAGCGTGGCTGCAGAGAGACTTGAGACCTGCTCCTTTCGTTCTTTCTCAGAAGCCTGTGAGCCTACCCATACCTGGTGTAGATAATATTGTAGACCTGTGGCAGGCCCAGTTTTTCTGGAACAAGTGAGGAGACAGAACAGCAGGAGACAACACACACTTCTTCAAATATGAACATTGGCTCTCCAAGCATCTTCTCTTCAACAGAGGCTCTTTGTAACTTAGGCTACCCCTGACACTTTAAGGTTTGTAGAAACTAGTTTAGAGTACCATGGGGGAAGGCGTCGATGTGTTTGTTTGTTTATCGTGGGGTTTGAATCATAGGTTATTCTAGGGAAAGGGCAGGGTTGGGTGTGTTGCTACTGTTGGCAAAGCAAGACTCCAAGTATCCTCACAGCCGCCGATTCCTGTGCTTCTATGTGCCAGAGGCTTCCGTGACATCATTTAGTTCTCCCATTGCAAGGAAGAAATTACTGTTGTTCTTTCTCAGATGAGGAGACTAAGGTTCACTGGCATTTGGTAACTTGCCCACGATCCCACTGTGAGTGAGTGGCAGAGTCCATTGATCAACCTAGGACTGTTGGATTCCAAAGCTCATCCTCTGTCTTTATTGCTTACTACTTCCTGGAGGACTAGAGATGACCCAGAAGGGCAGAGACAGGGGAGGTAGGAGGCTGGCAGAGGCAAACACCTTGCACGCGGCCCGTCCCCAAACACCTCTTCTGCATGTTCCTGGGCTTGAGTTTCCTTGGAATTTATGTACTGACACTGGACTAAGATGCAGTGCTTATTTATGTCATCATTCCTTGAGGATCCAGACTTTTTTTTTTTAATATTTTTTATATAGAAGCACTTATTTTTCTAAGGCCTCACATTAGAACTACTGATTTAGAACACCTGGGAGTAGGGTTTGGGTGGTTTGGTTTGGTTTGGCCTATCAGCATCAAAACTTTCACTAGTGCGATCACTAGTCTTTGTTTTGGCTAAGCTCTTTTCTCCAGAAGGCCTCATTTCCGATGCAACCATGCTAGCAGGAAGCGGCATCCCACTGAGTCATTACAGGTACCGACACACTGGTGGGGGTAGGTATCGGATAATGTCTCAAGAGAAAGAAACCCGCCATGGGTAAGAATGGATGTGAAGATACATTTGGGAGGAATCTCTCCATCCTACCCAAAGCATGGTTTTGAGACAGAGGCTGGGTAGGTTCTTCAGTGGGAGGTACAAGGTACTGAGAAGTTAGGAAATGGATTTTAGAAAAGCAAAGGTAAATATTAATGGGGTTGATTAGAGGGAGGTGCCAAAGGTGAATTTCTGTTATTTTTTTTTAAGATTTTATTTATTTATTTGAGAGAGAGAGTGAGGGAGACCACACGAGCAAGGGCAGAGAGAGAGGGAGAAGCAGACTCCCCTGCTGGGCAGAGAGCCTGATGCGGGGCTCGATCCCAGGACCCTGGGATCATGACCTGAGCCAAAGTCTACCCAGGCACCGCAATTTCTGTTATTTTATTAAAGCAAGTTGATCGTAAAGATGCTACAATGTGTTTTAAATGTATTTAATGTAAAAATTATAATGATTATATTGACAGTTTATTGGATGCACTTAAAAAAAGGAATGAAAATTACAACCTATAACATGGTTTTGCCATGAATAGAACATGGTTTTGCCACGTGTTTTCTCATTGGAATGATCATCCTCCTTGCAAAGTTGCTGTAGCACACTTTTCAGCTAAAACAATAAGTGCTGGGTCTTTGTTATTTTCCTTCTAATCATCTAGAATCTTTTAACTGCTAGTTCATCTCTGTCTTGAGAGATGGCACTTTGCTCCTATCTCTATAGTAGCATTTACTATGTATTTTACAATTTATCTGCCATGCATTTGCCTCATTGTGCAGGAAGAAGTACCTAAGGAGCCCAAACCGGGTACCATTCATTTTTGTAGACCAACTTGCTGGCATGGAGGAAGCATTCAATACATGTATCAAATGAAGAAAAAATGAATATATTTTCTTTCCAGTATAATCCAAGTCTTGCTTTGGTAGGCTCTCATTGACCCTAAACTTATTAGCAGTAGAAATAAAAATATTTTCTGTGTGTATAGGAAGAGGATACTATTGATCTGCGGTCACTTTGAAATCACGACATGAAGTGGGTGATTTACTAGGAGCAGTTATGGATCAGGAGAGGTCAAACCCCACCTTTCACCCAGGTTTATTACAGTCAACCATATTTCGGACCGGTACCTTGTACTGTTTTTACTGTTACTACACTTTTAACTTTCATTTCCCTCTTTATTTTTGAGTATAAAGACAAAATGTATTTATTGTAGAAAATAGAACATACAGACATGTGTCAGTTAAGGTTATTTGGTCATAAGTATCAGAGACCACCAAGAGCTAATTTAGCCAAGAAAAAAAAATGTATTGAAGGGATGCGAGGAAGCGTCCAGAATGGACAAGAGGCCAGAGAATCGGTTTAGAAATAAAACAAGCAGGGCAGCTCTAGGAATTAATATAGGGGGAAATTGATTCCTTAGTTCTGGTGCCACTATAGGATTGAATGGGATCTGACATTTTTCTCTCCCAGTGTAACTCAGCTAAAAAGTCTTATTGGCTCATCTTGGCCAATATGCAAGGTTCTTGGCTTATACCGGCCAGGTGAGCAAAAGGATCTGACTGAGGAAACTTCATTATTTTCCCATCAAGATACACACATAAAAACAAAAAGCAAAAACAAAAACAAAACAAAACCCCACCACCAACAACAAAAAAACGACACACATGAAGAAGAGGCGATTTTCCAAAAAGAAATCAGGGGCACCAGTGGAGTGCAGGAATGAATGCTGGTACAGAAAAAAAGACAATTATTTCAACCATAATCATGCCACCACAGGAAGATAGCAGTTGGCCTTTTATGTTTCCTTTCCAGACTTTATTCTAATCATAATGATAAGATTAGGATCTTACTATACATAGTTTCATGTTTCACTTTTCCCCACGCTATTAACCATATTTCTAAAGCATCTTTTCTAATCGTGGCATCGAATTTCATCTTTTGGCCATTTCACAATTATAGTGAACTACTCTCTAGAAAGACATTTTGGCTGTTCAGCTTTCTGCTGTTGTAACACAATGACAAAGGGACATGGAGGAACAATATGGGCTTTGATGTCCGGGAGAATTGAATTTAGATTCCAGCTTTACCATTCCCTAGTCAAGTGCTCTTAGGTAAACTGCCAAACCTCTGAGTCCCCATTTCCTTATTACAGTACCTTACAAATTTGGACCTGCCGAGTTTGAAGAGATTGTGGGCTACCCAAGTATATGTAGTGGGGGGAAGAACTATAGACTGGAGGTGTAGATTTTTTAAAAATCTATTTTGGAGAAGTATTTGAAGTCCGAGGAGGAGATGAAATCAGCCAGAAAGAGAGGGTAGAGAGTGAGAAAGGCAGGGACCCCAGGATTCAGTGACCGGCACACTCCAATTTAGTGGGAGGGGGAGGGAGAGTGCAAAAGCCATGTGATGAAGAGCAGATGGTGAAAGGAAGAAAGAAGGAGCATGAAAATAGTGTGGAGGAGCCCAGGGAATTGTTTTAAGACGAGAACAGAGAGGGAATGGTCAGAGAGTCCCAGCAGAAAGAAGAGACAGTTGGGGGTCAAGAACAGAAGAAGGGGAGGCAGGGGAGGTGGCAGCGAGGGTCACTAAGGCAAAGGCTGGTTTGGCAACCAGGAGCTGGACCCGTTTCCACTGAGCAGAGAGTCAGAAGCTAGAGAAGGTTATGCAATAATTGTAGAGTGTTTGTATAAAAAAACATTTTTATCAACAAGGAAGAGGAAAGAATGGAGAAAAGCAACATGAGATCAAGGGAGGACTTTCCTTTTTCAGAGGTCTAAGAAACTTCAAGGTTCTAGGCTGATGGAAAGAAGACAATCAAGAGGGAGAGGTTTCAGGCCCAGGAAAGTAGGGGAATTCACTCATTTATGTATTTCTTCACTCATGTATTTATTCACATAATTAGAATAGAGTGCCCGCTACACACTGAGATCCGTTCCATGCACTGTAGGAACAGCAAGGATCAAGGCGGGGTAGGCTGCTGCTTTCACTGGGGGTGTATTCTGCTAGGAGAAACAGACAGTTAACCATGATGAAAGCCCGATAGCAACACCACGGAAGTAACTTAGAAAGAAAATATTAGAGAGCAAAAAAATGTATGCAGAGCATCAAAATAGATCTACTGCTTTGTAATGAGTGGCTGCTTTAGATCAGATGTTCAGACGTGAGGCTAAGGAGGTGATATATAATTTAATAATTAATTTAAGTTAATATTTAAAGAAGAGCTTTGCATGTTGAGGGAACAAGGGCAATAAAGAGAAGAGATGGAAATGTGATCAGAAAGGAAGGCACAGCCTAGACATTGAAGAGCATTGTTGGCCATAGTTTTATTCCTTTTTTTTTTTTTTTAAAGATTTACTTATTTGAGAGAGAAAGAGCATGGGCATGCACGAGGGTGGGGGGCAGAGGAAGAGGGAGAGGGAGATAATCCCAAGCAGACTCGCAGCTGAGCTGCTGAGCCTGACGCTGGGCTTGATCTCAAGACCCTGAGATCACGACCTGAGCCAAAACCAAGAGTTGGACGCTTAACTGACTGGACCACCCAGGCACCCTGGCCACAGTTTTATTCTAAGTGGGACTTGAAGCCATTGGAAGGGAGTAATATGACTATATTTATATCTCAAAAAGGATCTTTCTGTCTGTGGTGAGAACATAGTTTAAGAGGAAGGAGCAGAGGATGTGAGCCTGTTAAGAAGTTACTGCTGTAGTCAAAATAAGAGATGGTATGGCTTGGGCTATGGTGGAGATGACAGGAAGTGGTTGGAATAAGACCATATATCAGAGTAGAGTCAAGGGACATGCTGATGGATCAGACATAGAGAAGTAGTGTAGGAGGAAAAAGAGAATTTAAGAAGGGCTTATGGCAGGAGCACTTGAGTGGAGAGTGGATGATTTTTATTGAGATGGGGAAGACTGGGAGCTACGTGCAAATCAAATCAGCTATATGTCAATAAAGCTGAAATTTAAAAAAAATGAGTTCTGGACATGATAAGAAGATGATTGATGGGGAAATTATTTAGAGGAACTTTCATTGCCTGCCCTCCCTCTAGCTCAGTGATTGCAGTTTCCAGGTTACTGAAAGGATGTAAAAACAATTTGGAGTCCCCACTTTTTGGCGGCACTCACTGTCCTCTGTGCGCCTTTGCCCATCCTTCTGCTCCCTGGCTCAATAATCTGACTTCTGACCCACCTGCCTGGTTCTGGAAAGCCGTATATCCTTTTTCTGGTTTATTATTCAGCTCGCCATCTGAATCTCTGGTCTGCATACTTCCATGATGTCGGCATTAGCCTCAGCTTCAAGATACTCTGTCAGATAGTACCATGATTTCCTCACTGTGTTTTACCATTCTGCAGAACTAGAGCCAAAGGACCTTTGCTATCCAGCATCTCCTGCTCCCCAACCTATGGGAAGAGAATTCAGCTCTTTGTAATCAGTTAAACTACTAGGTAAATTCAGCCAATAGTTTACATATACTGTTATTGTTCTTTTTTTTTTTTAAGTGGGGGAGGGGCAGAGGGAGAGGGAGAGAGAGCATCTTAAGTAGGCTCCATGTCCAGCGTGTGAGCCAGAGGCAGGGCTCAATCTCACAACCCTGAGATCATGACCTGAGCTGAAATCAAGAGTTGGAAGCTTAGCCAACTGAGCCACCCAGGAGCCCCTGTTATTGTTATTCTTAAGAAAATACTACTACAAGTACCAGTTGAAACCAATTTCTTGTTAGGATTCTTACAAAAATGTCTGAATGTAGGTGTTTATTAAACTAGGAGGCTGACACCACTGTATTCTAAGCCACCATCTTCTGTTATTTGAACTTCTGAAAAATCTCCTAACTGGTCTTTCTTTGTGCATCCCACTCATTCTCCACAATATTGCTGGAGTAATTTCTACAACCTAAACTTGATCCCAGCAGTCTCCTGCTTGCAAGGCTATAGTGGTTCTCCATTATCTTTAGGATAAAGCCTGCTAATCCTTGACAGAGATATTGGAGATCACCAAATGGCCCATGGTACATTTTCCAGCATCTCTTGTAGTTAGTTGGGTCTTTGTGACTAGTTCTGGACAGCAGTGGATGAACATGACTCTTTTGGGCCAGAGTATTTAGGAGCCACTGCCGTATACGCTCTTCACCACTTGGAGTGACCCTGAAAGCCACATGTTGGGACGGCAACATCAAAAGATAGTGGGATCCCTGGTGTCTGAATTACTCCATGGAGAACTGCCCTGGAATATCATCTGAACTGCACTGGAATTTACTTGACAGAGAGATAAATCTTTGTTGATTAAGCTCCTGAGTGTTAGGGTTCTATTTCTACAGCACAGCCTAGCCTACTGGGTTGGTGCACATGGCGAGCATAGTCCCGCAAGCTCCAACTCCAGTCCATCTCTCAGCTTGTTCAACTCTCCAGGCAGGTGGAGCACCTTTCACTTCCTCCGAGGTACCATGCTTCCTCCTGCCTTTGGTTATTTCCCAGCTGCAAGGTAATTTCTGCCTTTCTCCCCTCCTCTTTCCAACACATGAACTTTGGTTAAATCTTACTCATCCTTCAGGTCACAGACTAACCACCACTTCCTTAGGGAAGCCCCCCCTAGTTTCCCTTCATCTTGCTCCTTATACATCGTTTCAATTACTTGTATTTAAATAAATCTGCCAGCACTGCTAGCCTCTAAGCTTGGCCTGTCCTTCTTAGGGGCTCATCATTGGTCCCTACACAGTGTCTGGCATTCTGGTAAGGGCTCGACAAATATTTGTTGAATGCTGGAATGCTTGATTGAACGAATCAGCAGAAGATAAATAAAGGTGAATGAGATGAAGATTACAAATCAAAAAAAAGGGAGATGTGGTAACACACAGGATTCAGCTTGGGCAGAAACTAAGCTTGGCATTGATGGGACTTCCTACAAAGCCATGTATACCCATTCTAACCGAAATTTCTCCTCCATCCTTTGTGATACCACCTGAATTTATCTGAGTATAAAGGAAATCTTTCCTCGTTAGGAATCTCTGGCACTTTTCTGTTGCATGTGGGGTAAGGTTCAAATACCTCAGCATGGCGTTTGAGTCAATTACAGACTGGCCCCTACTTTTCCTCATCTCCTCCTGCCTCCTCCATCCGTCCGCATGCACACTCTGCTTCAATCAAAGCAAATGCCTCGTCCTCTCTGAAATACATGTGAAGCTCCCCCCTTGCCACCTAGCCAACTCTTACTTGTATTTTAAGACTCAGCTTAAATGTTGCCTCCTCTGTAGAGACAGTTTTAAATCCCCTAGTCTTAGACACTCAGCATTTTGGACTTTAATAATGCTGTGTCTTGATGTAGCATTTAGAGCACAATTGTTTATTTCTATGTGTGTCACTCTCACTTAGAGGGGGGATCCTCTGAGTAGGGGCTGTGTAACTTGCTCATTTTTTATTTCCTATTACAGTGCCTAGCCAAAGGGGAAGCCCTGTGAATGCTTAGCCAGTGAATGAATGAACAAAAGAACAGAAACAAAGCTGGAATATTGCAGTGGATGCGATTTCTAGTTTCACTCTTTGTTTTAAAATATTGTCTTGAGTGAGTACACAGGGATGGGAGTGGAGATTGCACAGGGGAAAAATAGCTTCTTTTAAAAATCTATTTTCCACTTTTACAATTTCTGTTAGGACCAAGTAGGTTTCAAAGTGCAACATAATATGGATGGCATGTTTCAGACTCCATGGGTATTTATGAATTTATTAATTGGTAGCCAAATCTTTATCCAGAATGTGCACACCTTTGATTTTTGATGAATAGAAAATAGCTTTTTCTAATTACCTCAAAATTAATGTTCTGCACACATTTAAAATTCTGAGCTTTCCTTTGAAAAATTTCTTTCCTTTGTGGCACACGTAAGCTTAACATTTTTTCTATGTTGGGACTGGGGGGGAGTTTGATTTGCTTTCTCTTTTCTTCTAAGTGTTTTTTGAATTGCTATCTTTTTAAAAAATTTTTTACAATCATTCAGGCTTGAGCCCTGGAAAATCCCATTTCCCCTTCCCTGTCGAGGGTAGTACTGTGAAAAGTTATTAGCTCTTGACAACTCTCCAAGATTGTGTCACTGGCCCAGGATACTAGACCGACAAAAAATCCACATACCCCAGTGGATTGACTAGTTAAGAACATACTGAAATGCTTGCCTAAACACCCAGCACTGGGTCCCATTTGCTCATATCTCATACCCTTATCGACTGACATCTGAACCACTTCTCCCCTTCACCCCCCCCATAGGAGCTGGGACGGGTTTGAAAAGTAGCTGCTTTGGAGCATCAGAGCGGACTGTCTAGGAGTAAATAATGCTTCAAGGCCCACCACGTATAGCTCAGGATCTCCAATTAGGGGAAGGGACCTGAGGATTTTTGAAGGAGAGAGATTCATACTCCTTTCAGATTGGTCTAGGGATTCAGCAAGATCACAACAAAGCAAGACATAAAGATGTCAGTAGGCTTGGAGGAGGCTGGTTTCAGTTATGCGTGGTCTGGAGCTGTCAAACCTGACATATAGCACTTTAACCTGGCTAAAAGATTCCTAAAATCATCTCCAGGACTTCAAGAGCAAGGTTTGTGTCTGTGCGCATGGGTGTGAGCGCGCATGTGTGTACGCGTGGGTTTGTACATATGCACTGTCATCCTGTGCGGACAATTGTGTTTTGGCTCACAGGTATAAAGTCCTGTTTTCCTCTGTCAGGTGACCATGAGTTTTGTCATACTCAGCAGGCCTTTTGTCTAATGCATTGACACCTTAATGAAAAACAAAAGGTACATTCATCAAAAGAGACAAGATTACTGGCATCATAAATGGAGAACATCAGGGAGGCTAGCAACAATAATAATAATAAATTGTGGCTATTGTCCACAGAAACTTGCTTTTCTAAGGTACTTTTGATAATTACCTGTCAATGTTTCAGTTTCCACACCCGTTCCTTGAATTGATGGAGTCTATTTATATCAAATAAAATTCTTGTATTTTCCTCTTGAAGTGCATTCCATTCCCAAACATGACTAGGGCTGAAGTTATTTTATTTTTCCAAAAGGAGAAAGTGGCCTTGTTGAGTTTGACACATGTAAGCAGTGCTTTCTGGTTGAAGGCAAGCCAAACAAAGAGACAAATAAACATCAGCTTTAGTCGGGAGGCAAAAGGAGAGAACTGTAGCGTGGATGGTTTGGGGGCAAGTTGTGTACCGTCCCCAGCAGAGTGGCATTTGGCTCTCTCTCTGAGCTTGTCCCGCTCCAATGATGGTGTGTGGAAGCTTAAATGCAATGTCAGCACAAGGAACAACAGGGGGGACCAGAAGATTGGAGCCCATAAAAATCTGTTAGGCATGTAGGAACTTCAGGGTTAATAGTTTGTCTTTATTTAAAGAATGTCCTAATATGAGGGACTGAATTTAATAAAACCACATGCATTTAGGGATGCCTGGGTGGCTCAGTTGGTTAAGCGTCTGCCTTCGGCTCAGGTCATGATCCCGGAGTCCTGGGATCGAGTCCCGAAACGGGCTCCCTGCTCCACGGGGAGCCTGCTTCTCCCTCTGCCTGCCTCTCCCCCTGCTTGCGTGCTCACGCTCTCCTCTCTCTCCCTCTGACAAACAAATAAAATCTTAAAAAAAAAACTACATGCATTTAAGGATAACGAATGTCCCATTGATTCAGTTCTTTTTTATAGTCTTTCTTCAAGTCACAGAAGGCGGGGGATGGCCGCACAGGACAAAGCAGCAGGGAACTCCGGTATTTCCATCAGAGGAGAAAGCGCCCGCTCAGGAGATTTGGGTCCTGGAAGTGTTTGTGTTACTGTGTGACTCGGGACAACTAGTCTGTTTGCTTTGGGCCTAAAATTCCTTATTTGTTCAGTGAGAAAGTTGGGCCAGATCCTATCCAGCTTTAAAGTTTATTTTTTAAAATCTTAGTATCCTTCCTTTTCACACAGTGTCTGACATAAAAGTGGGGATCGGCCAGGGTTTATTAAATAATATTCTCTTAGATGTAATTGACCTGTGCAGCTCTTGGGCTCAGTTCGTTAGATGATGGTCTTTCAGAACGACAAGGGTTATCTGGTAAGTTTGGCACATTCCCCAGATGCTCATTTTCCTCTTTCTTACTATGTGTGGGAGGCAGCCTCTGAGATGGGGTCCCATGACCGCCACCTCCTCATATTCACGTCCTCGTGTAACCCCTTCCTCTTGAGTGTAGACTGGACATACTGACTCACTTCTAACAGGGCAGAAAATAGCAGAAGTGATGGGTTGTCACTTCTGAGATTAGGTTGCTAAAACCTGTGATTCTGTTCTCTCTCTCTTTCAGAGCCCTTGCTCTGGGGGAAGCCAGCTGCCATGTTCCGAGCTCCCAGTGGAGAGACCCACACAGCACAGAACTGACGTCTCCAGACAGCATCCAGTGGAGACCTGTGGCTCCCCAGTCATACGACTGAGCTTGAGAGTGGCTCCTTCCCTTGTTGAGCCTTCAGATGACTGCTGCCCTGGTGGGCGCCTCAGTTGTAGCCTCCTGGGGGACTCTGAGCCATACCCAGATTTCTGTCTCACAGAAACTGAGGCAGGGGCACCTGGGGGGCTCAGTCAGTGAAGCGTCTGCCTTCAGCTCAGGTCATGATCCCAGGGTCCTGGGGTCCAGCCCCGTGTTGGGCTCCCTGCTGGGCGGGGAGTCAGCTTCTCCCTCCCCCTCTACTGCTCCCCCTGCTTGTTCTCTCTCTCTCTCTCTCAAATAAATGAAAAATAAAATCTTTGAAAAAAAGAACTGTGAGATAATACATGTTGTTTTAAACTGGTGAGTTTTGGGGTAGTTTGTCACATGGTATATTAGATGACCAATTATGTTACAAAAAGAATCTATCAGATAATTTGAGACACATATAATCTAAATAAAAGATATGACAAATATACCAATAACTAGTATGCATAGTTGTAATAGTAACAATAACCAATTCCCACCTAGAGCTTATAATGTGCCCCAAACTGATAGGTATGTATATATACTAATATATACATATAATATATATGTAATACATATAATTATATATATAATAATATATATTACATCACATCCATATCAACCCATTCATTCCTCACAACCACACCGTAAAGTACATGACATGACTGTCCCCATTTTACAGATGAAGTGGATTGACAGGAATGTTAAGTAAACTGTCCAAGGTCACACAGCTTGTAAAGGCAGTAAATGGGAGACCAAAAGTATAAACTCAATTTTCCAGATGGCTCACTCGTTACCGCTATGCTGTAGTGTACCCATAAATGAGATTAGGGGAGTATCACAAAATGATGAGAGGTTCAAAGGTGTGATTACAACCAACGTAAAGGGTAAGAATGGGACTTTACAGAGGATGTGAATTGTGACATGGGAGGGATTAAACACAGTGAGAGAGAAGCATGATACAAAGAGTTCCCTGTTGCCATGGATTGAATGTTTGTGTTCTCTCAAAATCCATTTTACATTTTACTAATATTTTGCTAATTGTATGCAGTTATCACTAAAATTGCCACTGACATTCATTTGTCCCTTTGATAATCATTTCATTACTTACTTGTGCCAGCAAGGTGGACACATTGCATTCTGTTCAGTTCAACTTGACCCAGCACGGATGTGAAGTCAGGCTGCAGGGTGGGAGTAGGCTGCAGCTTCCCATTTTCTAACTGGATGTGGGCTGCCTCCTAGAGAGGTTTCCAGGCTCCCGTTCTGCAACCTGGAATCCCAGGGGTTCGACTCAGATGCAGAGTCCCATTTTCAGAGGCGTCACATTTGCATAATTATACAGCTGGGGATATCAGTAGCTCAGGTAAGTCAAATAAGTTTGTGCCTCTGCACAAATACAAACTTGCTCCCTTTCCCCAGGCCCCCATCATCTTCTTATAACCATTCCGTGGCTTCTGGCTCTTTCTCAAGCCTCCTCTCCTATTGCATCTCATGCTCAGAAGTAACTGACTCGGCAGCCGTTTCACTCTGTCCTACGTCTGTGTGCCTTCTGTGGGGACAGAAGGCTTAGCTATGCGGTGGAGAAGGACAGGAACTTCAGCCGCAGGTGACCTGTTTCTGTCCCATCAGAAACCAGGCAACTACCACGCTTGTCTCTTCTCCCTGCCCTCTTCCCCGCCTCTGATTTTTCTCTCCATACAGTGGACAGAGCTTTCACTGGAAACAATTAACTTGGTATTTTTGAAATCTAAGAACAAGGTAAGAATAGGTTTAAAAAAAAAAAAAGACAAGCTCAACAGTGCATGCAGTGAAAAGTCTCTCTATTTGGTCAGCTCTCTGGTTTCCAAGGACCTCTTCCTGTAAGCAACCACATTCACCAGTGTATTGTATATTTTCAAACATAGTCTATGTATATACATGGATGTATCAGATGTATACACACATATTTTTGATGAAATCTTTCTTCTATACAAGAATGTTTTTAATACGTAAGTTTGATCATCACAAAAAAACAGAAACTCTCCATTAACCTTTGGAACAGACCTCAGATTTTCAACATGGCCCTCAAGGCCCCACCTGACCTCTACAACATTGTCTCCCTCATGCCAATCCCCTCTTCATTTTTCCCATGGGACTTAGATTCTCCAACATCTAATCTAACCAACTAAGGTTCTCCACGCCTGTTTCTATCTTTGATTAGAATAGCTCTCTGTCTAGAATTGGAATTGTTGTTGCCTCCTCCATGTTTATCCCACCTATGTTTAGTGGTCATATGATTTGGATGGAATGGACCCACCCCTAAGGTCCAAGGTTACACAAATCCCATTCTTACCAAAATGATCGGTGCAGATAACCAAGACTTAAGTCAGACAGAGGCATCCACTAGTTAGAAAGATTGATTTGGGGTTGCCTAATCAGCATAAAGAAGGGAACTCTTTCTTTCTGCGACTATGAGCAAATAAACTGTCACTGGTAGACATTGTCATGACAGAAACTAAGTGACTAAAATGAACATATAAAATTTGGTAGGACAGTGAGACTCTTAGAGAAATGAAAACCAGATCTTGATCAAACTGTGCCTGAAGCTATACCAATAAATAACTTTTAGTGTTTTAAGCAAATTTGCAGGGGATTTTATTTGACTTGCAGACAGCTTAAAGCATCTGATACCCCTGCTCCTTCCCTGCACTGATCTTCCTATAACTGGCTTACTCTTATCTAGTCTCCAAGCCTCTTAACTGTTCCCTCTTCAGAGAGGCTTTTTCTGATTTTCCCGGACTAGGCTGGGTCTTCCTTTTATCTGTTTTCCTTGCATTGAGGCCTTTTCCTTCTGCATACTTGTCACAGTTGTAATGAAAGATGATTTTTAAGTATCTCTCTCCCCCAGAGGACTATAAATTAAATGAAGTCAGGGCTCTATCTGTCTGGTTCACTGCTCTAGCCTCAGGTTCTAACATACACCTCACACTTACTAACGACTCAATAATTATGTGTTGGATGTAAAACTGAATGAATGGTAGAATTTATTATAGATAAGTGGTTCATTCCCAACGATTTTTAAATCAAAGTTATTAATATTCTCACAGACTGAACTACAGCTTTTAATCTGTGGTCAAACTTGGGCAAAATATTCTAAGTCCCCAGGATATTTTACTAGCTGTCATCCAATTCCATTGCTGCATCTTTGGGGAGGATGGTTGTTAAGAGCCCCACTCCAATGTAGGTAAGATTAGAAACCTGGATCTTCCACACACCTGGTCTTGGACAAGTTACAGAACCTCTTTCAGCCTCAGTTTATCTGTAAAATGAGGATTATAATGGTACGCACCTCCCAGGGTCACTGCGAGGATTAAATGATGTAACGCATGCAATGCACCTATTTCAATGATACGGACTGGCATACAGTATTTTCCATCACATAGTAAATACATATAAACATAGTACATGACACGTGGAGCTACTCACTATTATTGTTATTATTTAGAGGTGGACCTCAATTTCTAGGGCTGCACATGGAGATTTCTCTTAACTCCAGCACTTTGAGGGGGTTTACTTATGAATGATTTAACAGACATAGGATTGGCCAGATGCTGGATTTTTTATGATTGCTGCTTGATTCAGATTCTTGTTTAACCCCGTGATTTTGAACAGCTATTGTTCTTTGAGAAAGAAAATGGATTTGAAGGAGTATTTATATTGATTTATTGTTGGTTGTCCGTTGAAATGTAAATAGCCCTGAATGTGCCACTCACTGGGACAGGGCAGTGCTTTTTCATAATGCACAAAATAGCCTTGTTTCACTTTAATAACCTGCTTGTGGTCAAACCAGTCATGGGATTCCTTAAACACAGCAGAATGCCTGCTATTGTCATTTGCATATCAATGAGCAAACATCTCTCTGCTGTCGCTATTACAGGGCACTGCCATTTCCTTAACTTGGGGACAGTACTGAGGAGTTGGAACGCACCAGGCAATTCTCTATCTCTACCGTACAGACACCTGGGTACTAAGCTGGGCCCACAGCTGCTGAGACAGTGACACGACTTATCTGTGGTGTATTTGTAGAAGTTGTAGGGTTAGAATAGATCACCCACCCTTAGTATCTTGTAGACATATAGGTGTCTATTTCCTTTACAGAAGTTATGCTGCGAATAATCATTTTGCGTTTTCAAAGCTGGATGCACTAGATGAGGGAAGCTTGCATAAGAATAATAAAGGAAATAATAACATTTTACGCAGGACACTGACTCTACAATTCGGAGGAGAAAAAAAAACCCAACCTTGTTTCCTTTGCTTATCGCCCCCTTCCTGCTTCTGCATTTCCCCAGAGTTGGAAAGAGCCCATCCCTTTCACTGATTTGGAAATAAAACGGGCATGTTAATCTCTTGCCTTCAACGGCTACTGAGGGTGTTGAGGTGGGTCGCAATTCGTGATTCTAGACGGGTGCCCAGGGCAGCCCTGGAAGTGAGCACTGCTAATTCCGGGGCCGTGTCTCGCCCTATGCTACAAGCCCGAGCATAAGGCTTTTCATAAGCTTTTGAGGTGACCTTCATCGTGGTTGGGGCACGGATTTATCACTCAGACCCGTTCAGAGGGAACGCAGAGCCTGACGTCCAGCGTGCCCGTCACCTTTCCCACCAGTCATGGTTGTATTCCACCCTGTGAAAGAATCAAGTACGGCAAATATCCACGTGTCAGTAGATTTTGTTTTTAATCGAAAATTGGTTATCAATGTTGTACTAGAAAAATGTGGGGAACACACACACACACATACATGAAATAACAATAATCATACTTTTTATCTGCTTGACACCATTCCAGATTCTATCTGGGGATGAATTCATCTAACTCCTTTCCTCAGTGACATGAGACAAATACCACTATTCTCCATTTCTTCTGTTGAGCAACTGAGGCAGGAGAGGGCCAGGACTTCGCCAATTTAATCAGGAATATAAATGCAAATGCACGGCTCTATCTCTTACGCACACGGATCTATACCGACTGGAGGGACCCTGAGCTTACCTACTGGGTTTCCTCTCCCTCTACCAAAGCTCAGCATCCTTCCAGCCCCTGACCCCATAGTCCGCTGCCTTGGTTGCCCGCTTTCTTTTCCAATGTCCTATTTCTTTAAGCACTAGCCGGGGCTGGTTAGCAGATGGCAGATCTGAAGACGGACTTCACAACCATGTACAGAAGGAGCAAATGAATTAATATGTTCCAGATACTTTTATATTTTTGGCATAGACTCTAACCAATGTAATCACAGCTTATTATACTTCTTGGGTAACAATCATCCTTTTATTCGTTCAGTAAGCATCGAGTGGCTCTGACGGTCCGGGCACGGCTCTAGCCTACGTTAGTATCTGTGACAGGAGCATTTTTGGAAATGCAATGCCCCATTTACCCGAGTGACTTTAAGGGTGGGAGCCCTCGGCTGCTTGGCAGGCAGGCTTTTTGGCTCCCCTGAAGTCACATTAACTCAATGGCCATTGACTCTGCTTATCTGAAGGGCTGGTCTCACTGGCACCACATTTGAAAAAAGTGACAGTTTGATTCCATTGTGGAAAAAAAAAAAAGAAAAGAAAATGGCTTGTCTGAGGTTGGAGGTATTCTTTCAGTATGGAGGGTGCCGTTTTCTGACCTGGGACATAAAATAATATGAAATGCAACTTAGCAAACATGAAATTTGGCTTCAAAAGAGAAGTTTGCATTAGTTTCCATGATGGGATTGGGATAATATCTTCACGACTTCCTTTTTTGGGTGGTCAGTTTGTTTAAATAGCTGGGTTATCTTTTGCCCATGTCTAGGCCATTCTAGAGACTGTTTCTTTGATGAGATCTTGCCACTGCTGCACTGTTTTGTTATAATTATTCATTTTTTCTAAAAAAACCTCTTTTTTATTTCATACATGATGACCATCATCTGTAAACACTTTGTTGAGAACCCTTCCTGACTCTGGAACAGCCAATTTATGGTGACATGAGCAAGTCAGTGGACCCAGAGTTCTAACAGGCAGGATTTTTAGATCTAATGAAGACTCTGTCAGGCCTGATTTGGATCTAGATAATTAGGGTTGGATTGAATTTGCCATCTTCATAGCATTGTGAGGTCTTTGGGGCCAGTAAACGACTCCCTGTATTTTTCTGCACAGAAACAAGGGTGAGGTCGAGTTATCAGAGCATTTGTGTGTCACACATTGTCAGGAGTCACGCGCTTGGTGGATGACTTGCTAGGTCATCTTAGATAGGCTGTCTCATCTTTTTGTGTTTTTGTTTCTCCATCTGCCAAGGTGTGATAACACCTGCTGGGCTTCTAAGAAAAGTGCTATTAGGAAGGTTAGGGTAGGTGTGCTAATGGAGAGGCTTTTGCAAAAACCTTTACATCACTATTTGTTAGAGAGATTGCAATCTGGAGCAACTTGACGGCAGGGGAGTTTGAGCCAAAGTCCTCGCCAGGGAAATATCAGACCTGAGGGAAGGGAGGGTCATCCCTCGTATTTCATGCATTTGGAGGTGGCTTCTGACATGGATGGTGCTGGAGTTTCCCCATGGGAAAAACTAAAATCATGAGAAGGTCATTCAAAAGTCCAAATTAAACTTACCCACAATTTTTAAAAAGGCAAATTCTTATGAGCTCAGCTCCAGATGATAAATCACCAACAGCACTTTTGGTAGTTGTGTTCTGCCGCTTTGGGGGGACTTTGAGGTTGAACACAGCCCTGTACCTGCTTTGCGCACGACCCTAACAATGGCGAGATTGTCAGTCCTTGAAAATGTGGAGGTTGGCACCCTCTGATTTTGTTGTCCTCTGTGATGATCTAGATTGCCTGACATCTCCAAGACCAGATATGTTTTTATAAACATACACAATATTTACTTTCGGATGATTAAAGCTATTTTAGTAAACACCTTAATAAGACCCCGGCATGAAAATATATCTGAATTCAGAGAACAGCCTTGCTTCCCTACTAACTTCCAGTGCCTGGATGTTAAAACACGGGTTTGAATCTCTTCAGACATATAAGCCAACTCACTGGAACCCCTTATTGACGGCCACCTCCTTGCTTATTTACTTGCCTTTCCCCTCCCTCCTACACCCTATTGAAACTGGTAGAAGGAGACCTGTTTCTTTCAGCTGTGTGAATTTCCCATTGGCAGGCCCCCAACACTCAGATCATCCTAATTCCCCAAAGGGAACCACCAGGTGCTCATTCGGTGACCAAGGTGCAGTGTGCTGTGGGGATCAGCCGGGGCTTGCCCACGTGTCCTCGCAAAAATGTAAGCAAGAGGCGCTTGCTGCAACCGGGCCCCAGAGTGAGGGGCAGGTCTCTGTCAGTCAGAACCCCCGACAAAGGCAGGAAGTGATGCTCCTTCCCCCCACAGCTAGCTGGTGCCTCCAGGAGGTGGGCTCTCTCACTGAACAGTTCCAGGGCGTTAAGCCGTAGTGCCTGAACAATAAGGGTTCCACTGGGCGAAAAGCCACCTTCCAAGGGCTTGGCAATTTGTCAGTCTGGGTTACTCCACACTTTAAAAATTCTCAGCAACTTCATATCCTGCAGCATCATGGGGAAATAGTTATGTGGTTAAACTTAAAAGCAACAGTTACATTGACTGGGTATCATTTGTAACAGCCAAAACCTAGAATGGACCTACCTGTCCAATAAGAAAGATTTGGTTAAATGAATCATGATGTCTGCTTGTATGTCTCTTTCTCTGCCACATATATCTATTCCCACCATTTAAAACGAGGGTATAAAACAGTGGGTTTCTTATTTTAGATGGTAGATATCCTGAAGAGCTTGATGGAAGCTAGCAGCCATCTCCCCAGAAAAATACTTGCAGGCTCAACCTTTTCATATAATATCAGGGGATTTCAACATAAACTTGTCTCCCATTCAAAGGTGAAGGATACTTAATACAATAAACAGTAGAAATAATATTTAACAGTTCTGGTGTAGGGAATAGTGGAAGGAACAGGTTATAAAAGACTAAAATCTCATTTTTGTTTAACATTTTTTGTTGTTTTGTTTGTTTTGTTTTGTTTGGGAAGGACAAAGTTTTTCTTGACTCTCTTAAGATCCTTGGCTGGGTCTGAAAATTAAATTGACATAGACAGATTACCAGGGGAAAAGCATACACATTTATTTAATGTAAGTTTTACGTAGCATGAGCGACTTCTAAAGGAAATGAACAGCCAAAGAAACAATTAGACCCGAGTATTTTATGCTAAGTTTGGTGAAGAGTGCATATTTGCGGAGTAGTAGGATAAGTTAAGAAGTATGAGGTAGGTGTAGTAAACTGGGGAAAACGTTTCAAGGCCTGTTTGTTTGTATTTTTCTTGGTGTCTCCTTTGTCTCCTGAGATAAGGTGCTCCTTTCCTCTGGGTGTAGGGAGGGCACCTCTCACATGAGGATTTTATGGCCTGTTTCAGGGATAAAAAAAGGGTGCCGGGGAAAAGGTCAGAGTGACTTTCCTGCCTCTGCTGTTTTCTCAAACTTCTTCAGCTTGAAATATTCAATTTGCCAGGATGCCATATTTTGGGGTAGCGTGTTCGGATCCCCATCATAGGTAACTGAACTTGAAGATGCTGACAATAGCTTCTCTGGGGGATGATATTATAGTCTCTCTGTGTGCTTATTTGTATCTTCCAACTTTTTCTATAACTATATACAAATTTCATTTATAAGAAGAAATATGTCATCCAAGTTTGTTTAAATTAAAAAAAAGCTGTAATTCGTTTTGGCAAGTGTGTTAGGAACCCAAGGACATTTTTAGCACACCTCTTTGTTTAGTAAATGATGAAATACTAGGATGAAGCGATGCTGGGATGAAGGGACACTATTTCTGAGTGAGATTTAATTAGGGCCAAATAAAGAGGTACAATATTAACAAACTTCTTTAACATGAAGTACACAGATAAAACATTTTAAGATTTAAAAGAATCAGAGCCGATTAAAAAAATACCAGGATCACACATGGTGACCAAGAAAAGCCAGTCCCTAGGTAAACTTTAGCTTCACATCAACAGCATTTCCTCTCCTGGAATGGCCTTTAGGGTACCTCTGTCTATTCAGTGTCTTGAGAGATTATGAGTCTGACATTCCTGTTTCTTTCACCTTAGGAGGCATCTGGGAGAACTTGTTCTACCTTTGCAGACCTTGCTGTCTCAATTAGAAGGTGAAGTTTGCATATCTTTCATTTTGTTAAAGCACAGAGGGGTGAGGGGCAGAGGAGAGGGAGAAGCAGATTCCCCGCTGAGCAGGGAGTCTGATACAGGGCTGGATCCCAGGACCCTGAGATCATGACCTGAGCCAAAGGCTGGAAGGCAGACACTTAATGGACTGAGCCACTCAGGCACCCCGAAGTTTGCCTATCTTCTATTTATTGGCAAGTGTCTTTAAGGAAAGAGAAATTCATTAGGGGGCTGCAGAGATATCTACTCAGCATCCATGCCCCCTTTCTTGGGTAGCAGTCACCTTCATCTCTGTGTGGGGAAGCCCCTTCTCCCACTCTCGGTTGCCATGGCTTCTGCGAGGCAGGATCACCCTGCAGCTCCAGGATGAACATGTGACTCAGACCTGCTCAATTTGGAGTGTTCTCTCTCTCTCTGAGGCCACAGGGAGTGGTCCCATAATGGGCATAAAGATCCCATTAATGAGATACAAAGAGGGAGCTCTTGATAGAGATTTCTCCAACCAAGATTTCTCAGCTGGAAGAACGTAAGCCTGTAATTGTTGTGGAGCGAGCCTGCAGAAGAATGAAAGCAAACAGCACAGCAGAGCCCCAAGATGGGAGAAGGCAGAAGGGGGTTGGGCTTGGGCATCATCAAGGCCTGAGGCTTCAGCTGGGCCCCCAGATTCACAGGGGCTGGAACCAAACTTGCTGCTGGAGTTTTCAACTGTGTGGGACAATCATTTTCCTTGTTTGTTTAAGCCACTTTGGGTTGGGTTTGTTTCACTTACAGCCAATTGGGTCCTGACTGATATACTGGTTTAAGAATAACACTTACTGAGCCCTTGTGAAGTCACAGACCCTGTGTAAATCCTGTATGTGCATTCTCTTATTTAATTCCTACATTAGTTCTTTTTGGGGCACCTGGATGGCTCAGTTGGTTAAGTGTCTGCCTTCGGCTCAGGTCGTGATCCCAGGGTCCTAGAATTGAGTCCCACCTGGGCTCCCTGCTCCACGCGGAGCCTGCTTCTCCCCCGCTTCTCTCTCTCTCTCTCTCTCTCTGTTTCTCATGAATAAAATAAAAATAAAATCTTAAAAATTTTTTTTTTTAAATAATAATTCTTACATTTGTTCTTTTTAAGAAAGGAAACTGAGACTCAGAAAGGGTAAGTCACCTGCATAAGATCCCTCAGCAAGTATAATAAATCTATATTCAAACCCAGATATATCTAAAACCCTATGCTCTTAATTAGCTTACTACCATGGAGCAGTGGTACTTGAAGAAAGTTAGACCTGACAGCTGGTGGATGGTTCATTTTTAACTACAACTTACAGAGGCTGAGGATAATAAGTGAGTATTTAGGAAGCATGGCCAAATTTAGAGGTTAAACTTTTTTCACCTTCAGTTTCCTTGTCAGTGCTCCCCCTGTTATTATTTTGTTTTGTTTTCTGACGACCCGGCAGTGTTGAACAGAAGAAGCTCAACCATGTTTATTTTATAGTCGAAAAGTCTGGGGGAGACGAGCTGACCTGGTCCGGACACTACAACTTCTCTGGGGCTTGCTTCGGCTGCAAGCGAGTGGACCTGGAGAAAAACCATGAGTCCTTTAAGAATCAAGGAGGAGGGGTGCCTGAGTGGCTCAGTTAGTTAAGTGTCTGCCTTTGGCTTGGGTCATGATCCCGGAGTCCTGGGATCAAATCCTGCTTCAGGCTCCTTGCTCGGGCGGGGAGTCTGCTTCTCCTGCACCTGCTGCTCTCTCTGCTCCTGCTCTCTCTCTCTCTCTCGCAGACAAATAAATAAGTAAAATCTTCAAAGAAAAAAAAAAGAATCAAGGAGGAGCCACAGGCTACTTTGGTGATAGTTGTTATAAACCAGAGTGGGCTCTCTTTTCAGGAATAAAATAAAAACAAGGAGATTTATCAGTTCTGCGTTGCTCCATTCTCAGGAGAGTTCTTTCTTAAAGTTTGAAGAAAACAAGGTAAACTCAGGCCTGGGAAGCCCCGAGCCCGGTTTGGACTCTAGCTCTGAGGTTCACGCTGTACTCATAACATCCTGTTCTTCTCTGCTGCCTGTGATGTGGTAGATAGCAGCCCCTCCACAGGCTGTTAACAGCTGAGTTCATTTTTCGTAAAGATGCTGTCCTGTGAGACTGAGGAAATGGGCCACTCCTGCTCCCCCTTTGTCACTCTTACGGTTAAGGATGGGTACTCCCAGTTGCTTTGAGAATGCACTTTCCCTGGGCTCTAAAATTAGGTCTTTAATTCCTTTGGGATATTTGGCAAACATAAATTTACTGGAAGCCCAGAGGGTACTAGTGAGTGGGGAAAAAAAGTCATTTGTTTCACATCAGAGCGATCTGCTCTGTGGAACCTTGCGGCTATGGTCAGGGAAGGAAGGGTAGCTGTGGGGAAAGGTGTGATGGTAACCTGATACTGAGGAAAAACAGTGTAAGTGAAGTCATCGGCGGTGCTAGGGACTGGGAATGATGACTTCTCCTCCACCCCTTCTGGAGGGGGCTGGAGGGCTGAGAGATGCCTTTTTTGTATGATATGTTTATCAGCTTCCAATGAATTTGTGTCTAAAGATCACACCTACAACAAAGACACACATGGAATAAAAAATAACATGTCACTTCTATGGTCAGGGAGCTGACCCCAAGTTAGTTCATTGCACTTGGGATTCTGAAGGCGCAACTAAAACAGCAGTGACTTCTGTGGCTCGACCAGAAGAAAGGTGCTTCTCTTCTGTCTTCGCCACTGAGTTGCCATCCAGGAGACAGACAACAGCAGCAGGGGGTGTGTTTTGAATGGCTTTCCTTAGAGAGAAAATGTGCATCCTGGGATTGTGCTTCTTATCCGGCAGTTTCACAACATGCCTTGGCCCTGGAATCACGAAGGTGTTTTCAAAAGGCTAGACAGATCCTTTATCAAACCCACACCTACCAACTAAAAATGCATAAGAACAAGCCCCGGGCATCTATAATTTTATCTAGGTGATTCTTATCATCAACCAGGGAACCATTCCTCCAGTCTTCCTTCATTGGGACAAATTCATCAGAGTAGCAACTCACCATCTGAGATCTGTCGACATGACTGGCAGGACAGGTCAGCCTTTGATTAGGGACAAAAGGTGGAGATGAGCAGGACGTGGCAGAAGCAAGACCGGGATGGCAGGTGGCAAGGAGGCATTCTACAGGAAGACCCTGTGTGGGCTGAAGGGGATTCTTGGTATGGTTCTCTGAGGGCTTTTGAAGACTGGTTTGAACAGAGAGCGGCAAAGCCCACTAGGCCTCTTCCAAGTGAAAACACAAATCTTGCATTTGTCTGTAGTGTTCACCATTTTTATGCTATTCTTCAAAGTCAGAAATCAAAGATACCTATTAAAACCCCATTCCTTTCAGAGACATGAAAGAGAGGAAATCTAAACACAGACACTTCAATGTAATATGCATATAGGTGGTAGCCTAGCCTCTCTTTCCCACCTAGGAGAGCACATCCTGTGCTCATTTACTCATTCGATCATTTAATTAAGCATCATTTATTGAGCAAAAGCAATAGGTTGAACAAAGGCAAAATGGCCTGGTGGGTCTGGTAGAAGTCTATGTAATTTGCTATTATGACATGAGAGGGGAAATAAGGGAACACAATGTGGTGTTGGCAGCATCCAAATCATACAGACTCTTAACTGTCCCTACGTCTGTTCTAAGGAAAAGAACCTGGCACAAGCCCAACACCTGAATTTAGAAGCACCCAGCAGAAGAGAACAGCGGCTGCTCACTCAAAGACAGGGATGAGTATGCGTAAATTCTTGCTTTCTTATTACGTCCGTACCTTGGGACTGGGGTTGTAGGAATCTACCTCTCAGATAAGTGGGTATATTGACATGGCAACTCACAACTTGTAGAGAATTGCTTTTTTTTTTCCCACAGCTGCAGAATATCTTTTTTTTTTTTAAATGAAAGCCACTTCTATCTTCAATTTTAAAATGCCTTAATTTGAGAGACCATTAGTCATGAAGGTGTTTCCATAGCAAATGCGTGTGGGATGTCCTAGCTTTGTTGGCGATAGTTCAAGGGAACTTATATCATTAAATTGGGACAAGGCCTGGCATGATGGCAAGGAAAATCATGGCTCTGTTCCCGTAGCATGAGGCCTCCATTTAAGGGCAAGATAGACCGAAGGCAAAGAGCACAAAGAGAAGTGCTGGAATGAAAACAACTAACAAAGGAAAGATAAAAATGCAAATCCCAGTTCAGAGTGAATAATAGGAATGCAAATAGTGCTGCTAAAATAGGAAGGAACATTACTTTTCAAAAAGGCAAAGCAAAAGAAAATTGTAGTAGCTAAAGCCTTATGCAGGGTAAAATTGCACACTGTGTATACCTCTCAGAAGCAAAGCCACCTACTCTGATTTTTCCCAGCACGATGCTGTGAATTCGGTGAGTCATTTTATGAAGGTTTACTACAAAGCTCCAATCTGCATTTTTTTTTTATAATACATTAGGATTAAATCTTTCTTTTGCCACCAGCTGCTTACTAATTGTCCCGTTTTAAAGCCAAATTTCTCACCTGGGCTACAAAAACACACTTTCCAAAAAATTAATAAGGTTATGGAATGATCTCCAGAATTTGTTAAGTTAAAAAAAAATCATGGAGGAAAGAAGAGTTTATGGCACCCTGCTATTTATCTGAGAAGGTCATTTGAATATAAATTTGGCTATATTAAAAAAAAAAGCTCTCAGGAAAAAGTTATTTATGGGGGAGTGGGGAAATGAGGTGGAGGGCACAGAATTCGAAGTTAGATATCTTTGAATATATTCTGTTTTTGTTTTGGATTAAAAAACATGTAAATATTTAATGTGATTATAAAACAAAATTAATCACGAGACAAAGCAATCTCTAAAAATTGAGAGCAAAATGACACAAGTGAACCTGAGCCTCAGATTACTGGACTAATTACAGAGAGGAATTATTTCAGGTGACAAAGGAATTTATCTAGTGATAGACTCTAAGAAATTGTCAAAAATTCGTCAACTCTTTTTCTTAATTTTATTGTTGGTGATAGTATTGTTACTGTTTGGACTTATCTTCCTTCCTTCCTTCTTTCCTTCCTTCCTTCCTTCCTTCCTTCCTTCCTTCCTTCTTTCCTTCTTTCCTTCCTTCCTTCTATTCATTTTTTTGAGATAGTTGTATGTACTATGGGATAAAACAAATAAGAAATTGTTTGTGTTGGGAATTAGGATTTGGGGAATGGAAAAAGGCAATTCAAATGTAAGATCAAGGATGTTAAGTAAAAACCTTGTAGTATGGAATTTATAATTGTCAACTGAAATTGTGATGTGTTTTAATACAAAAAACCCCACAAAAACCAGATCTCCTAGCTCTACTCACTGCAAAGACCTGGAAACAGTGACAAGCTCAGTAAAAATGAACATCTTCATTAACCAGGCTCAAAACCCAGATTGTGGTCTCTCAATACTATTCCCTCCTAAAAAGAACCGGAGTTCCTTGGGACAGAACTGATTCTAGATCTGGGGCAGGAAATGTGTAACAATGAGCCTAGAATAATTTATCCTACCGTAAAGCAGGGACACTATCAATTACTTTTGGGGTTATGTCTAAAATACTCTGGAGCCAACTAGGAAAGGCTTTCTGTAGCCAAAGATAGGACAATTTGAGCAACGATAAAATAATAACTGCAATGACTTAAAACACATCCATTATGCTTAAACCTACGGTGATTCTAAAACACACACTCCAAAGAGTCAAAAAAAAAAATGCCCCCAAACCCCCAAATCATTGGTTCTCTTTGGAGGACACTAGGTAACCAACTCAAAAATTTGAAAGCTAATAAATGAAAAGAAAGAACCAAACATTTATCCTGTCTTTTCTGTACGTACCATACTGTGGGGTAACCAAAGGGAAAATAGTTTCTGATTCAAATCAGCAAAATGAAAATGAAACTATAAGACAGTTGGGGAAATGTGAGCACTGATTTGTTTAGTTAGTATTATGGACTTACTGTTAATTATATTTAGTTATGATAATGAATTGTCATTATGTTTATGACAAAGTTTTTTCTTTCTAAAATACATATGTATGCATATCTTACATATATGCATATCTAATTATATATTATGTATAATATATAATATATATTAACGGATGAAATGTGATGTCTCAGTTTTGTTTTGAAATAATCCACTGGGTTTGAGGGCAGGGAGAATTGGATGTGGGTATAAATAAGATTGATCATGAGTTGAAAATTGTTGAAGCTGTGTACGTGGGGGTTTATTATTTTATTCTTTTTGCTTTTGCACATATTTGAAATTTTCCATGTAAAAAGTTTTAGACAAAGTCAGTTGCTTTGCTCATCTCTCTTTTCCTGTAACCTGGTAAGTCTGCTCACATGGCAAGTACTCAAGGAAAGTTTGGTAAGAATCATGCTGCTCTTGGTGAAGGTGTCCCTCTAGCCTTGTTCAAGATTCTCGTTCTGGATGAAAATTGGATAGTTAGAGAAACAGATTCTAGGCATTATTCAGGCCAGTTAGAGGGTAACTGCTTTGGGGAAGTCATAAGTTTTTAGACTTAAACATTTGATGTTTGGAGTTCTAAAAGTGACTTGGTCTTAAAATGAAAGATATCAGCCCTCTTATCTAGAAGCAGTATTTCCTTGAGCCACAAGAAAACAGTTTTTCCAACTCAACTGCTTATGAAAAATTGACATAATGTGGTCTCCTGACTGATTAAATCCTCAACTGCGGGAAGACTCATTGCTAATTACTTTACCATAAAGCAGCTGAGCTCACGACTATCTCTGTTCAGTAAGGATCTTTAGCAGCAAAACCCATGTTTCGACACACTGCAGTGTTACTCGGGGATATTTGTTGTCATTTTGAGGGTTTTCACCTGTGTAATTTTTCAGTTATGACACATTTTCTTATATTAATTTATTGATATTTTTCCCTTTCAATTTTTTTTTTCCCCCTGAAACATTAATTCAGATCTCTGACCTTCTGGATTGATCCTGTAATTGGCTTCCCCCCCATTCTATTCTATTTTCCATCTCTATTATTTTGATCTAATTTCTACTTTATGTTCCTAATCTTTCTATTTACTTAACTTTTCTGTTCATGAAGAAAGAATCTTTTCTTATATTTCTGATGTTTCTTTTTTAAAAAAATAGTATCCTATTCTTGTTTCATTCATAGCTACAAAAATCTTTTTATATTTCTCTGACAGTGTAACCTTTTTGAAGTTTTCTTCTGCTCCCTGAATTCCCTTTGCTTCATCCAAGTCCTTTTTATTTATTATTATTTTTTTTGTCTTTGCTATTCGTGTTGGGGTCTTCCTTCCAATATTTGGTGACCCGTGGCTGGCTATTCACATTTAAGAAAGAGACTCTCAATAGTTGATTGGACATTCTGTGCAAGAGGTCAGGCTTCCTGATAACTTAGAGTAGAACTAATATTTACTGGGGGATTCCAAGGGTAGTATTAAAAGTATGAATAATTGGGGGTGCCTGGGTGGCTCAGTCATTAAGTGTCTGCCTTCGGCTCTGGTCATGATCCCAGGGTCCTGGGATCAAGCCCTGCATCAGGTTCCCAGCTCTGCAGGAAGCCTGCTTCTCCCTCTACCGCTCCCCCTGCTTGTGTTCCCTCTCTCGCTGTGTCTCTCTCTGTCAAGTAAATAAATAAAAACTTCAAAAAAAAGGTATTAAATAATTGATGTGGCATGGACATCATTCAACCAAAGAAGATAGCCAGACACTCAAAAGGTACCTGTGTATATCAGCTGGACTCAACCGCATGAGTGGGTCTTTCTCTTGGATGGGATGGTTTCCTCAGAGAGGACTTCTCCAGTGTCTTATCTGGAGTGAGACAGGGATGATAACCCTCCTGCCAGGGTTGGAGGGGTCCCAGAGTTTTTTCTGTAGCCTGTCATTTAATCTATCAGCTGGGCTTCATGTCCTTGGAATGCAGAGTTTCTCCCATTCTTCAAAATCTGTTACTCTCTTATCTTCTTTGGGTGGGCTAGAGGTACTCACCTAACTAGCGATCGTAATAGGACACTTGGGGGTCTGACCACCCCTGACCCAGACTTTTCTGTGAGATTTCTTTCCTCAGTTCCACCCTTCACTCTTACCTTTAGAGATACTAGAAACCTCAAATTCCTAACTCAGTCTGGGTTTCTTCTGCACACATTGTCTTGTTTCCTGTCAGCAGTCCCTCTCTTCAGGCATAAAATTCAGTTTTCTTTGATCTATTGAGTCAGTTACCACGTAGCCAACTGTTTTCTTTCCTCTCTTTTTTTATATGCCTCATTTGCTATCATTTCCTCTCCAATTCTCTTTGCTGTGATTGGTTTAAAATGTGTGTGTATGTGTGCTTAATTTCCTTGCAAATTTTAGTAGCCTTTCAAATGAGAAAAAAAAAAAAAAGTTATTTCATCCACTATGTTTAACCATAAGTTTTATATTTATTAAGATGAATCTTTAAGCACAATTAGTTTTTGACGATAACTAGAGCTCATCAGCATTTATGAACTCCAGGAAAACAAAATGAGAATGTTCATGTTTTTTTTTTTTTCATTTCCTCGTGACTCACCACCTCCCCAAATGGGATCATCTGTAATTTTCGGTCTAAATCACAATCAATCAAAAAATAACTTTTTTATATTATTGATATTTGCTACATCAAAGTGACTGAAACTTAATAATACATGATTTATCTATCATCAGTCTTCCTCCCCAAATCCCCTTCCTACATCATAATTCTTTCCTTATCTTGGCTTCTTAGTTTTATTGGTGAAGTTGGTTCAGATTGCAGGAGTTTCTCTCCAGTGATTGCGGGGGGGAAGAAGAAGACATCCTTCAAGGAGGTTTGAAACTCTAGCTGGTCTCAGAGGTGTCTCTAGCTATCTGTGACAATGAATGGCCCCATCTCTTTGGTCTCTGAGCCCACACTCACCTGTGGGTACTGGCTGCTCTCTCTGGCTCAGTATATCAGGAGGTGGAGCCTGGCTGACAAATCCAGTCTCTCTACACGCATTGTCTCCATTAATCAAGATGACAATTGTTCCCAGACCTCCTCCATCTGAAGTTCCCCGTAATCGTAATCACTCTCATCTCCACTCTGCTTCTGTCCAGTATGGTGTTCTCTGGCCTCGTTTCTCTAAGAATTTAATCCTATCTGCAGTATATCTTTTTTTTTTTTTTTTTGGTAATTCTATGATTAATTTTTTTAGGGAACCACCGTACTGTTTTCCATAGTAGCTCTACCATTTTACATTCCCACCAGCAAGGTACAAAGGTTCAAGTTTTTCCATATGCTCACCAACACTGGTTATTTTTCTTTGGCTTTTGTTTTTGTTTTTTATATACATTACCACCCTGATGGGGATGAGGTGGCATCTTGTGGTTTTGATTTGCATTATTGTAACAGTTACTGCTCTTGAGCAGCTTTTCATTGTTCTACTGGCTGTTTGTGTATCTTCTTTGGAGAAATTACACTATATCTTTTATGATTATCTCACATCTTTGGTATTGGCATCACTCTTGTTTTCCAGTGCTGTTTTATATATTTATTTATATAATTTACATATATGCTGTGTGTGTATGCATATGCTGTATATATATATATACACATATATATAATTGGTTTTATCTATGTATATACTATTATATATACTTATTTACTTGTTTAACCTAGTATCACAGCTAACCAGCTCATCTCATCTACCATTGCTGTGCTGTTTCAAAAATAATTTTTGATTTGGTCTTCCTCCCCTTGGTTTTGTCCCTTTTTGTTTGTTTGTTTTAGACCTGCTTATCTTTTTTGTTGTTGTTGTTATTTAGTATAATCCAATCTGAAGCTAAACGTTTATCTTTTTAGTCAGCTACAGATAAAAACCACTACTAAAATCTTAACTCTGATATTTATTTACTATGTATACTTTGCCAAGTGGCAAAGAATGCATTTCCAGTATAGATACCCCACTGGTACTAAGGGCATCTGTAAGACATTAATATGAAAGAGAGCCAGAAGCTTACAATGGAAGCAGTGTTGTCCAAAACAGTTTTCTTTAAGTGTACTTGTCTTGAAAGGACTCTGTATGTTCCTTCAGGGAAATGGATGCTTTCTCTTCACACATTTTGAATTGGCGATCACCCCATTTTCTAGAACCTTATTATCAATTTTTTTTGTTTCATATTTGAATCAATGCAAAGAATAATTAGTATTCTATGAGGAAGTTACTGTTTTTTATTTAAAAAATGTGATTTCTAAACATATATGTCTGTGTGCTTTAAGGTAAATTGTTCTTATTTACTGGGGCCAATTATTACTTTTGCCATGGAATTCCATCTTTGAAATTATAGTGCAAAAACCTGGAATAAAAGTTAATGCATAAAATTTCATTTTAGGCATTTTCAGCATCAGAGTTAAGGTTGGGGTTAGTGTTCTTTTGTCATGTCCTGTATGCATGTTATAAAGTGTGGCTGACCTAAATTAATTCAATGCTCTTCCAACTCATCTTTAACACGCTCCCAATTCCAAAATTATCATTCATGTAAATTCAGGAAAACTGATCAGTATATAAACAACAGTAGTTTGCTTCAAAAGAAAAGAAAAGAAAAAGATCTATTTAATGCTTTTCACAACCTGAGGTCTGTATTTTGAGAGAATGGTTGTACCAACCTCTCAAGATACATCAGACTTCTGGACTCCCACTTGGACCATTTTTCTCTTAATGTGTATGATCTGTGTACTAAGGCCTATGTGTGATTCATGTGCACTTTTGGGTTTTACCTGGAGCCTCCTTTGCTATGTATATCCTCCTTTTGCCAGACCTCTTTGTCTCTGGAACATGTGTTGTCTTATTTAGATTTGGGGGCAAATAATAAAAATGAGAACCAAAAGGAACAGGGTATTTTGCTGCTGCAAGGGCCTAACAAGGTAATTTCTTCCAGATTTTTCATTGTTTACATGAGAAAATTTAGACCTAGAAAAACAAGTGCCTGGTTAAATTTTCACAACTGGCTGGCACTAACAAGAAGGGATGTACAGTGGTAGGTGGAGTAGCCTTTCTGGCATCTCGTTTCTGTCCTTGCTTCAAGCCAGATGATTCAAGTTAAGATGATGCCAAATTTCAGATCTAAAAATGTCTTTAGCTCTAGAATGTAGATAATGTGTATCAAATTTGTACCTTGCTTTTGAAGAAATTTACACTGAAAATTTGTGGCTTTGCATTGTCTTTTTTTCTTCATTACCTGAGGTAATGCTATTTGAGTAAATGAAATACAGTAAGCTGCTAAGGTAAATTCCGAATAACCACACTATGGAATGTGACATGAATGTCACCTTGGAAAAAAGTGTTTCTTGCCAAAGACTAAGTATAATAATATAATATTTATTTTGAGTCCTTGAAAGAGTTCCGGTCTGTTCAACTTAGGCTTTTATGTTTAAACACTAAACGGTTTTCTGTATAAAATCAAACAGACCCACAAGTAGACAGCAAAGCATCTGGAGTCATCAACTGGGCTTTGTCTAAAGGCCTCTTTTAGGGGCTGAGTTAACAAAGAATGCATATTTTTTCTGTTTGCTATGTAACACTAGTAGTGGAAATCCAGCTTACTATTTAGTCAATAGTTTTTGCCTTAAGCTTATCATTTTATTGAAAGTGTGGGGGGGAGGAGGGGAAGAGAGAGAGAAAGAGAGAAAGAGGCAAGGAGGGAGGGAGAGGGAGAGAATGAGAGAGATTGAGAGAATTTTAAGAAGCAAACTATGACCTCTCTTTGGTAATTAGCACCCTTACACAAAAAGTGAAGGGCTTATTGCAACTTGGTTTGGGGTCAAGAACACTGAATGAGGAAACCTGAATTTCACTTCCAGCTCTGATGTGCCTACTTGTGTGGTGTTGAGCAAGTCACTTGCTTTCTCTGGGTCTTGATTTCTTCATCTGTGGAATGAGGGAGAATAAAATTTAATTTCAAACCTCACCCAACTCAAAAGTTTCATAATTCTCTGAAATAAAATGTGTAGTCTTACTTCACTGATCCTCACAAAGCAAATAGATTATACATAGTAGCCGTCAATGTCCAAATGATTTGCTACATCACTTTGTTGGAAAGAAATGCACCAGAAAGTTGCCTGCCTTAGAGGATACTACCTACATTTAGAAATATTTTTTTTTCTTCATTAACCTAGGAGGCTTTATTTTTTGGAACTTATTGGCAACTTTGTGTTTATTATAGACAACATTTCAATTAGATCTCTTTCCTAAAATGTGCTCATTATGTAATAAAAAAAATTTATTTTCTCTGATAGGAATGTTAGAGTTTATACTTACCTGTATTTTCTTTTTCTTTTTTAAAGATTTTATTTATTTATTTGACAGAGAGAGCACAAGCAGGAGGAGGGGCAGAGGGAGAGGAAGAAGCAGATTCCCCACTGACCAGGGAGCCCAACACGGCCCGATCCCAGGACCCTGAGATCATGACCTGACCCGAAGGCAGACGCTTAATTGACTGAGCCACCCAGGCGCCCCTATACTCAGCTATATTTTCTGTGATTATTTGATGATCTGTTTTCACACTAGACTATACAGTCCATGAGGGCAGAGATCATTGCCAAACGTTTGGTTCATGGTTTAATCCTAGAATTTCATGTAGTGCCTGGCACCTAGTATCTATTCTTTGAAGGAAGAAATATGTTTCAGTAGTCTGGCCAGGATGGTTCTGTATCAGATGCCATATATCATCTTAGACTCGTCCAAGGAAGTGTCCATAAAGAAAACATGAGACTCATGTATAGTCTTTCCGAATTCTCTGGATTATATCACTGATGGGAAAGCATTTTCTTAGTTATTGGCTTCCTTCTTTTGGAGAGTAGAGATGGTGTTGATCTGGCTTGATACATTTCCACAGCCACTAAGTGTTAGACAGTGTTTGGATGCTATTTATTTTTCCTGCTTGTTGTCTGTTTGCAAACCAAGCTCATTGATGATGCCTCCTTCCCTACCTCCATGCAAACTTCTATGACTCTTCATAGAGACCCGTAACTTCAATTTGCCAAAATACTTGGCTAAGCATTCTGCCTCATCATCTTCTGCAGGGGCAGTGTGGCTCACTCCAGCAAGCTGGAGCAAGGCCAGAGTCAGGATGAAGCCAACAGCTGCTGGGTGCTGCTGAGGACACCAGCAAGAAGAGCCAGTGGACAGGGCTTCAGTCTCTACATGCTTGTTATGTCCCAGCAATGTCACAGCTCAGTTAGATCAGAGATGTGGATCATTTTTGTAATTTTCCTTCATCAATCATACCTATAACAGTTGGAGCTTGGACGCTCTACGAAAAGCAACGCAATGATACTCATTTGAAGAATCGTGCAAAGATTAAGGTTATGTAGGGTTAAAAGAAAAATCATATCAAGCCCCCTTCCTTTCTTCCTTTTTAATTTCTCCCTCCCTCCCTCCATTCCTCCCACCCCTCCCTCCCCATTCCTCTCCTCCCTTCCTTCCTTCCTTCCTTCCTTCCTTCCTTCCTTCCTTCCTTCCTTCCTTCCTTCCTTCCTTCCTTCCTTCTTTCCTTCCTTCTGTTTCAGAGAAGTGATAAGCTATAGCAAAAAAAGCTTGGATTTTACAGGCAGGCAGGTATTACTTAGCATCTTGACTTAACCACTTTCTGTCAAGGCACTTTAACCTCTCTGAGTCTCCTTTCCCTCAGGTGTTATTACTTACATCACGGGGTTGTAGTGAGGCTTAAGTTATATAACTTACTATATAAGCTACTATTTGTTAAACATCAAATATGTGCATTATCCAATGTAATCCTCACAATAACGTTGCAAGCAAAATGTCTGGTCCATGGTGGGCAATTTATAAATAATGACAAAATACTGGACGCTCCCCATAACACGTTTTTGGAGTAAGTGCTTACTTATTTAATTCTCAGGAGCCATTTTTCATGCCATTATCCCCCACAGCCCCTGCCACCAAAGTGAAACTGGTCATTCATTCATTCAAAATATGTTCTTTGAGTATCTGCTATGGTTGGGGGGGAAATGGGAAGCAAAGAACAAGACAGTTCTTAACATCAAAGGGGTTATAATTAGGAGAGGTTATAGATAAGTAAACAGACAATTATAACCATGTGGGATGAGCCCACTGACAGTGGGAAATACAGAGTGGATGTTTAAGAGGGACCCCTGAATTCCAATTTGGGGGTTCAAGGAGTGTTCTTTGGAGGAAATCACATCTGTGATTTCTGAGACCAGAGGGATACATAAAATGCGGATTAGAGCTTGGAGTATATGTAAAAGCATTGAGAGGAGGGGAACTCTGACGCATTCTGGGAACAGAGCAGTTCGTTCTGGAATGTGAAGGGATCACCGTGAGAGGAGGCTGGGGTGAGCAGGCCTGTTAGTCATGGAAGGGCTCAGAGCCCATCCCGCAGAGACTGTCTGATCTCTCAGGCTGTCTCTCAGCTGTTGCTGGGTTCTCGTTCCCCTCCGCCTCAGCTTGGCTTTGGAGCCAGGCCCTGCTGTAAGGCTGACTCCTAGGACTCCCGATCTGATGGGCATGTGCTTATGTTGCTAAACCCTCACCCTTTCATAATCTTTGAAGCTGAGTTCTTGGTGCTGAGTAAGAAAGACTTATCTTACTAGTACCAAGGTAGGACATTCTTGGCTGGGCGGCTATGTCTAGATACCACCCCTACCCTCCTCTGGGGGGTGCTGGGCTATGGCGCAAGGAGGCTCTCATCAAGGGTCTCTTCTGGCCAGCATTTTGCAGTCCAGGGCCCTTTGAGCAGGCCTGGGAATCCGAGGCCAGGCTGACAGATGAGTCAACTCTCTTTCAACTTCCCCTTTCTAGACTCAGTTTCCCCATCCATAATCATGACAAATATACCCACCTCCACGAGCAAGGCAAGGGTTCAATCTCACTGCTCTCTACTTTCCAGCTTTATTTTTGAACTCTCTTTGGCAAATTGAAGTTACGAGGCCACTGGGCCTCTCTGAACCTAAATGCCTTATGGAAAACCTGGGAAAGCCAGACTTTGTGACATGATAACCTCATTACCATTTCACTTTTCCTGGAAACTGAGAGATAAACGATATGTAGATCAATAAGCTAGGTGGACGGCTGACTCATTTATTGACTCACAGATTGTTTATCTTTGAGTTGGGGCTATAGAAAGTACTATCCCAGTAGCCAGGCCTGCCAGAGGGCTGAGAGAAGTCTGAGACGTGCTCAGGGCACACGGATAGGAAAGCAGACAGCCAGTTCTCAATCTTCGCCTTTCCTTTGTGGGACCCGTCAGATGCTACTTAACTCTGAGTAAGACGACCATATACTTCATTGTCCAATCCTGGACATTTTGAAAGTGAAAGAGGCTGCTCTTAAGGGCTATCCAGGGACAATAGGCATAACCTGGGATGTTCCAGGCAAAGCCAGACATAGGGTGGCCCTAACCACAAGCTCTCTCTGTTCGTCTGCTCCCTGGTTCACAGTGTTGGGGTTCTGGTGGAGAACCTGGGGCCAGGTCGTTGCTGGGTCTTGTTGAGGCTTTATTTTTAATGTTCCCAATAGCAATTTTCAGAACATTTCCCACTTTATGAGATCCTCGTGTTTCTGAAAGGTCATTTTAGCCATTTTAATACAAGACAGTTGATTTCTATTCAAAGCAAAGAAATGGGGTGATAAAAAATGGAAAACCAAAGAGAAGGTAATCCTGAAGAGAAAAACTGCAGCTGTATCTTCTGCTTTTTTATAATCCTTTATTAATTAGAACATGGAGGTGGAGACATCGTTTTCTTTAAAGTTTGCGTGTCCTACATTATTAGTTTTGATGGTACCAGACTCAAGGGGTAGGGGTCGTTATCTGAGTTATTACTGTTTGCACAGAGCGGTCACAAGGAAGAAAATCTCTCACATACAACTAACGGACGAGAGACTCAGCAGGCATCTTCTTGATTTATGAACTGTTTTCTTGTAAACATGTTTCTTGGCAAAATCATAAGGAAAATGTTGGTGCGCTGTGAGGCCAACAGCCCCTCAACAGCAGTAATTTTCTCCACCTCAAATCAAGCAGGTTGTGGGAGAATTTGGTGACCAAGCGTTACTTGCATTTTTAATTTCTTCCTCCATTATAACAAATGATACTAAAAACTACGATTTTTAGCTCTTTCTCCCGAAGCAGAAGTTCTCGACCCAGAGATATTTTGCCTCTCAGGGGATATTTGGCAATGTTTGGACATATTTTTGCTGGTCACAGCTGGGTGTGGGGTGCTTTTGGCGCCTCATGGGTAGAGGTGGGGATGTTGCTAAACATCCTACAAAACACAGGGCAGCCTCCCTCCTCAAACAAATCAATGATCTGCCTCCAAATATCAATAGTGCAGCATCCTAATCATCCATTCATTTCTTCACTCAACAATTATTTATTGAGAACCTACTGTGTGCCAGTCACCACACTGCTGAGGATATGATATTGAACAAAATAGGAAAAATCCCTACTCTTGTCTGGTGTGTGTTTTCATAGGAGGGATAGATCATAAATGAGAGACAGAGAAAGATACAAATATGAAGGAGAAAAATAAAGCTGGAAAGTAGAGAGCAGTGAGATTGAACCCTTGCCTTGCTCGTGGAGGTGGGTATATTTGTCATGATTATGGATGGGGAAACTGAGTCTAGAAAGGGGAAGTGCTGTTCAAGGGGGACACTGCTCCTAACAGATAGAGCTGGGATTGGACGTTGGATGTGTCTGGTGCTTAAGAAGAAATTTCCACTTGTGCTATGCTATCTATTATCACCAGAAACTAGGGTTGTCCTTGCTGCATTTTGATGGGATTCCTCTTTCTCTAACTTGCTGATAACCACCTCCTGCCCTGCCCGAACCATTCACTTTTAGCATCTATATTTCTATTAGTTAGAACATTCCCTGATTACATCCTTTTGCCTAGACTCGTTATCCTCATTACTTAAACACGTTCAAAGCAAGCTGTCCACTGTTTAGGAAATAACGTGAAAAAAGTCCCTTCTTTTATTCTACATGCCTCTTTACCATAGCCTCTCCCTCTCCTCCTCTCATAGCTAACCTTCTTTAAAAGGTGCTCCATTCATGCTGTCTCTCTCTACGCTCCCCCAATTTACTTGTAATAGGGCCTCTCTACTCTCACTCCACACACACTTGTTTTCAACGTCCACCAGTGACTCCATAATCCCTGTTTTTATAGACTTTTTCTCTTTGCCCTTTCTTACTTGACAGCCTCCCAACATTTGGTGCCCATGACTTTCCTTTTCCTGTGTCTGCCATACTTCTCTTGACTTCCATCTCTTAGATTCCCTTCTTCCTTTTTGACTATTCCTTCTAAGTAGCCCTCATGGGTTTCTCTTCTCTTCATCCCTTTATAAATTGGTGTCCTTCAGGATCTTGTCCTCAGTTTTATTTTCCTTTTAACAATGGCTTCTACGGATTTGTCATATAGATTAATCCCCAAGGTATATAACATACTCTGCAATATGCTGAGATGTGAATGTGATTGAAATGTGGTGAGAGTGTGATGTACAAGGGTGAGGGAAATCTCTGATTAGTGATCCTGGCCAGCCACCCAGAATTCACATTGCGGCACTCAGCTGAGTGAGTTTTACAATACGGACTCTCTCCCCACCCCACCCCACCCCCCCCCACCCCCAGCCCCTTGATGACTATAAGAGCTCCCTAATTGGTCTCTCTATTCTCAGCTTTAGCTCCATCCTTTACTCTCACCATTTTCATCTTTCCAAGGCAAACCTGATCAGGATCTAGTGTCTACCCCCTTGTATCAGTCCATTTGGGCTACAGTGACAAAATAACACGGACTGGCTGGCCTATAAACAACAGAAATTTACTTCCCCCAATCCTGGAGGCTGGGAAGTCCAAGATCAAGGCACCAGCATGATTGGGTGGGGTCCTCTTCCTGGTTCATAGATAATCTGGTTGTCTTCTTGCTGCTTCCTCACATGGTGGAAGAGGTGAGGGAGCTCTCTGGGGTCTTTTTTATTAGGGCACTAAGGACCTAATCCCCTCTCAATTTCCCCACTTCCAGATACCATCATAATGGAGATGAGGTTTCAACATATGAATCTGGAGACAGAAACATCCATCTTCAGTGCCCTTTCATCTTCACAACAAAATTCATCTCCAGGCATGTTTTTGAGCTACTGCACAGCTATCCTGTTTGCCTGGAATGCTCTCCCTCCCCACTCTGACTCCACGGTGTTGACCTTGGGAGGTCCTGCTTGTTCTGCAAGGCTCACCTTAAGTACTGCTTCCCAGCTTTCTGGGCAGAGTACTATCTTATATATGCCCCAATTCCCTCCACTTCCAATTAGATAGTGTATTCCTTTAGGGTCAGGAGAAGAAAACTCAACAGCAAAGTTCCTGTCCTCAAGCATGCTGTTCTACTTACTATCTACTGATATCTCATTGTAAAGTTTCCCTACTCTCTCCATTACAAATTATTGAATTTCTGTCATTAATTTGCTGTGTGATCCTGTGTATTTCACTTAACTCCTCTGAGCTGTCATTTTATCAACTTAAATTCTGTCAAATAATGTTCCTATTATAACTCGAAGAAATGTATCAAATTCTCTGAGCTCTCCAGGGGAAAAGATGTCACAAACCAAAGATGAAATAAATCGTCACTCATTAAAGCAATATTTTTGTTATCAAACACTGTATTCAAACTTCAACAAGATGAAACCATTTCCAAAGAAAAATAACCCCTCCTTATATATCTTTAAAGCTTGACACCACTTATAACCTAACAAAGCTTTAGCGTGTAATTTTTTTTCTTATGCTCCCCTCCATTTCTCCTTGCATTTTTGAAAAATTTAAGATTCACCCTTGCTATTTTATAGAGCTCGCCCCCCTCCCAACTGAAAGTTTCATGTCAGAGAAGTGAGGAGATAAAAGTTGATAATTATAAAGCCTTGATCATGACCCAAACTTTTCTCATGCCATCAACAGCACTTACTGTCCCAACCTGGGGAGAAGTGAAGCACTGAAGAAGGAGAGATTAGAGGAAAAGAGATGTAGATATGAATGCCAGATACCTTTATTTACTTCATTACTCCAAGTTTTAGAATTAAAATCATCTTTGAAAAATCTGATCTCGGTGAGATGGGTAAACGCGAGTCAATGAATAATTGTAAGAGAAAATAATGCAAGAGGAAGATTTCAGTTGGGGTATCTTTCCCTCTCAACACTTTTGTGTCCAATTGACATTTCCATGGAATATCTCCATGCGTGGAAAACCAACATTTAAATATTAAGGGTGGGGTGAATAAGGAGAGAGAGCGAACTAGAATTTATTGATTACAATCCCTGTGCTATGTATTTATACAATTTATTTCACTTAAACTTTCCAACAACTCTCTGTAGTATATTTACCTATTTTTGAGTTAAACACACTGGAACTCACTCTACAGCTAGCAGCAAGTAGAGTCAAAATTGAAACCTAGGGTTTTCTAACTCAAACACCATATCACACTGATGCCCTGTTATTTAGAAAATAAATGTCCTGGCCTCAAGCAGTTTATAATTCAGAAAAGAAATGCAAATGGCTCTGTAAAAAGCAGAATAGAGAGACCATGTATGTGTCTTATTTTAAGTACTGTAAAAATAACTCCATCTACATGATTATGAAGTTTCAGCCTCCTTGCTAATACAGCACCTACTTTTGAGTTGTTTTTTCCTTGACAGTAATGTAGAAACGTAGAGATACTATTTGCGGACACTTTTTTTTAGCAGATGATGAAACATGTCACACAGATTTTGAAGTCCTCCAGATTTAATGCCTTCACTTGCTATGCAAATTTGGTAAGTTATTTAATCTCAATCAGACTCAGTTTCCACTTTTTAATTTGGAAGGGGATACCTATTTTATAGAGTTGCTATAAATATCAAAGAGATGCTTGATTCATGCATAGTTCTCAAAAATGATGGTTGTGATGATTTGTGGCAGCCGATATCATTGGCTTGTCTTTTTTTTTTTTTTGAGAGAGAGCGAGAGAGCACAAGCATGAGCAGGGGGAGGGCGAGGGAGAGGAGGAGGGGCAGAGGGGAGGGGGAAGGGCAGAGTGAGAAGCAGGCTCCCTGCTGATCAGGGAGCCCAATGCAGAGTTCCATCCCAGGACCCCGAGATCATGACCTGAGCCAAAGGCAGATGCTTAATTGACTGAGCCTCCCAGACACCCCTGGAGTGTGTTTTGATACATTTTGAGGCATTCTGGAGTTCTTTGGTGGTAGGTGGGGCCATGGCCCCAGATGGAGCCTCTGGACTCCCTGACCAACAGTGTTGGTCAGCCTGATATGTGCATCAAAGTGCTAAGTATTGGGCATGCAGAGGGGAGATGCTAGGATCAGGGAGATTCTGGAAAGAAGGAATCAAGGGTTTTACCAAAAGTACTTTTCAAAGTCAAGTCAAGGAAATGGCAGGGATATACAGGAAGAAAGTGGGAAAGGTTGGGATGGGGGATGAACATTTGTTTCTCCCAAATTGAATCTCCAAGAAGACCCTTCTTGGACCAATAGTCACAAAATTTTCCTCTTAGTAAGAAAATCTCTTTGGAAGGACTCACCTTACAAAACACAAAATCACAAAGCGATGGCACATGTTTTCATCCCCCTTATTTCATCCTTTAATGTAATACATTTAAAAAAGAAGTTGTTTCCCATAAACCTGATTAACTTTGAAGAGAGTCATGATCCATCTAACCAATCCAAATGAAGGTAAGAGGAATAATCAGGCTCCCATTATGCAAAATGGTGCTCAGTTAATTTATTGCACTGCACTGAATAATAAGCTGTTAGGCTCCACATTACTTTCTTCATGTTAGATCAAATAGCTTATTGCTGCTGGAGCTTATTCCATATCGCATAAAATTTGGATATATTACAGTGGAGTAGATATTAGTCCATTATAAGAGACAGCCTTAAGTACTTCATTTATAAGATCTCTCCATTTGGAAAATGGCAAGGGAGAAGAAGAATTGCAAACAAGGCAACGGACAGAGGGGGACTTCTGTGCCTTGCCCACCGACCAGCTCTGCGGTGGGTGGGCTGCTGGTTGCCGCACTGGGCTGGGGCCTTGGAGAAAAGCAGTGTTTGCAGCGGGAAGAAAATCCAAAGAGAGTTTATGTTCCTCGTCAGGGAAGTGTTGACATTTTAATTACTTTCTGTTTTCTTTGGAGCTACATTTAAGAATTGGAAGCAAGTTAGAAAACTAAGAATTGGCTTTATTAGAAATCAGATGAATTGACACGCAGCCATGAGCTGGAGAAAGTCCAGAGTCAGCTCTTGACAAACTCAAGTCTCCAGCAGGACCCAAAGAGCCAAAAAAACTCAGCCATTGGAAAACTAACCGGAAGAATTCCTCCTTGAGTCTTATCATCTCTGAGAGTGGACTGGGCCTCTGTGCTATCTAACCTTTTCCGGCCACGGGGCCCCTGTGCGTCACTTTGCTGGGTTTTTTTCCTTTAAACTTCGGTCTCATAGGGATTTGTGAGGATATGCAGAACAAGAATGCAAAGCAAAAAGAGAATGATCACGGAGAGTTGGGATGGGTTGGGGAAACTGGTGGGTTTAGAACGATTTAGTTTTGAAGATAATCGGATGCTTTGGGTATTTCATAAAGGAAAACTGCCTGAAGATATGTAGAACAGCTTCGGGAGATGTGATAGACTCGCACCCTCTCTCCTTGCTCCTGGAGTTGCCTCTGATTGAGCAAATATTTAGCAAACCCAGGTACCTACATGTGTTCTGGGATCAGCAAATTTAAAAAAGCACAACTCCGATCAGCCTGTTGGTGGTGCCCCAAAGGGTGGTGCCTGAGGACAGAAGCTCTCTGTGTCCCTTCCCCATACTCCTCAGCCTTCCTCTGTTGAGGAAGTCCCCTTCCAGGCATGGTACGGAAACGCCATTAAGCTTAGACCAATCAATTCGGTAATAAATGGATCACACCAAGGTCCTAAAAATGATCTCCTATCTACTCTGTGCCAGGAGCTTTAAATACACTATTTGAATTTTCAAAAAAACCTATAAGGAGATATTATCTGTACCACAGATATTGTTATTTCTGTTTCATAGCTGAAAACTGAAGCTTGAGCAGGTTCAGCAAATTCATAAGCTACACACACTTTTACTATAAGACATTTCAAATATGTGCACAAGAAGATCAAACAGTATAATGAACCTCTAGTCTTATTGTACTTCACCCACTCAGAGTCAGTCTTTTTTGTCAGCATCTACTACACCCCATTATCTTGAAGCAAATCCCAGACATCACGTCCTCTCCTCTGTGTATCTTTCAGATGTGTCTCTAAGAGGTAGAGATTCTTTAAAATAAAATAACCACAGTATCTTTATCACTCACACCCTGGAAACGTTAACAAGAATTCCAAACAGCAAGCAATACATGATGTTCGCTGATTTCCAATTGTCTTGCAATATAATTTTTTTTTAAGTGTGTTTGAATCCAGATCCAAACACCATCCCTGCACTGTGATTGCTTGATGAGTCTCTCACGCCTCTTTAAATCTGTAGGTTCCCTCTTCTCTAATTTTTTTCTTGGACTTCTTGGTTAAAGAAACGAGGTTGTTTTCCCTGAAGATTTTCTAACAGTCTGAATTTTCTCAATTCCATTTGTTGAGGTGATCTCAAATATATTTATCATCTTGTATTTTGCACTTCCTATAAATTTACAGTTAGAGCTAGAAATTTTATCAGATTCTGGTTCCATATTTTTTGCAAGACTAGGTCATAAGTAGTGGCATAATTTCCATAAGTGGGAATGTATGTGTGTGTGTGTAATGTTATCAACTATTAAGGATTTTTTGCCTAGATTCAGTCTTTCCTTAGCTATTGCAAAGTTGCCATATTCTAATTTTGTGGTTTAAAAAAAAGTAGAAATTATTTTTTAGAGCAGTTTTAAATTCACTGCAAAACTGAGTGGAAAGGACACAAAGTTACCAAATATCTCCACCTCTCTGCCTTTAGTCTCTTCCACTATCAACATCCATCACCATGGCGTTGCATTGTTATGACGAACAAAACTACACTGACGCATCCTTCTCACCCAAAGTCCGTCGTTTACATCAGGGTTCACACTGGGGGTCGAACATTCAGTGGGTTTCGACAAATACATACGGATGATTTCTTTTTCATTTACTAACCAGAATACTCCTTTAAGGAGAGACTTCCCCTCATTCCATAGTTGGTTATATGAAGTTCATATAAGAAACCCAGGATAAATGCTTTTTCTTTCCCTTTATCTACCAGTTGGCAGAATAATGAGTTGGTTCTTTCTGGTATTGTCTGAAGTGAACATAAATTCCTGTACGGTTTTTACTGTTAGCATCACTAAGAGCTCATGTTTTTAAACATATTTGATGTGTTTCAGTGTTCTACTATATATGCAGGTATATGTGTGTGTGGATACACATGCATATGCTAATAACTCAGTGGTAGACTTCCAGGTCACCGATGTCTATACATCTACCTTATTTTGCTGCCTCAATTTAAAAAAAAGTAATTTTTATTTATTTATTTATTTTTAAAGACTTTATTTATTTATTTGACAGAGACACAGCGAGAGAGGGAAAACAAGCAGGGGGAGCGGGAGAGGGAGAAGCAGGCTTCCTGTGGAGCAGGGAGCCCGATGCGGGGCTCGATCCCAGGAGCCTGGGATCATGACCCGAGCCGAAGGCAGACGCTTAACGACTGAGCCACCCAGGCGCCCCCAAAAAAGTAATTTTTAAAGTAGTTTAAAATTTTATCTTAAAACACTCTTTTCCATTTACTGACTCTTATAAAGATTCCCCTGAGTCTCCGAGGATGGTAGAAAACCTTGCTTTGTTGCTAGAAAAACATAAACAGCTATTTATAGAGACATAAAAGCAGGAAAGGAAGAAGGAAGGAGGGAGGAGAAAAGAAGGAAGAAAAACAGAGCAAACAAATGAGCATAAAAGATAAGCCATGTAATTCATGGGCTAGTGCGTAGTCTGGGAAAATGATTATAGTGAATTTATTTATATAGTGGCATGTGATGTTATTGTGAAATAGTTAAGCAAGAGGCCTGGAGATTTGGGCTGCTTGGGTCAAATCTCCAGTTCAGATACCTCCTAGTTGGGTTGGCTTGTGCTTCAGCTTTCTTATCAGTGCATCAGGGCCAAATCAGGCCAGGCCTGTAGGGATAACATAAACGAATACATATAGAGCGCTTAGATTGCTTCAATAAATGCTCAATAAATGCTAGTTGATTTTGTCCTTGTTATGATGGTGATGATGGTGGTGATGACGATAATGATGTGTAAATATGTGGGTGGCAAAGAAGTGTCTCAGAAGAGAAGAGCAAGGGGCGCCTGGATGGCTCAGTCGTTAAGCGTCTGCCTTCAGCTCAGGTCATGATCCCATGATCCTGGGATCGAGCCCCGCATCGGGCTCCCTGCTCCGTGGGAAGCCTGCTTCTCCCTCTTCCTCTGCCCCTGCTTGTGTTCCTTCTCTCTCTGTCGAATAAATAAATAAAATCTTAAAAGAAAAGAAGAGCCAAACAGATTTGCTGAGTAACTACTAGGGGCAGGTACTGAACTAGCATCTGTATTATATATAACGTATAATAATTACATAGAGTATATATGAGTTGTTATCAACCTTAATATATTTTTAAATCTATCATCATTATCTATTATTCATTCTAGCACAGTAACAGGCATGGGGAAGGAATACACTCTACCTTTTTTGTGAACTGAGCAATCCTGTTAGGTTTCGCTAACATTTGCTGAGAACTTTTACAAGACAAATGAGGCTACGGTGCTAGCAAGAAACAGAACTTTAATATTCTGTAAGTAGAGCTTAATGGGCAAATCCTGGTAAACGTGTTCAAGCAGTGAAGTGGGCAGTGAGGTACTAGTGAATCACACAATTCTGGTATTGCCCACGGCAAATCAATATCAGTATTCACCAAAGTTTTGTCCCTACACAGGAAAAGAAGGAAAGAAAAGAAGAATGATTTTCGAATCACTCCTCCAACCACGGAAATGATTTTAATTACCAATTCATCTGTTGGCAGACTCTTCTGGCAGATGTACCTGCAACTTGGAAAGCTAACAAATGAACTGATTCCTTACTCCAGAGTTGACACTGAGAGTGCTTGCTGAATTTGCTCTCAGAAAAGAATCCTGGGCAACAATACATCTGGCACTCTGCTCGAGGAATTTGTCATGTCGTTGACATGTTCAGCCTCCATTGTCCACACCACCCCGACAGCAGGTCCTTTCTATTTCAAAGAAATTGCAGTCTGAATTAATATAATTAGAATGTAACTGCTATTCACTGCACAAACTCCTCATTTCCAGGAGTACAGATCTGATAGCGTGTCTGTGCGCAAAATCTTCCCAATGATGGCTGGAGGGGAGCGCGCCGATAATACAATGACAGAAGAGACACCATTTCATCAGCCTTTTTAAGCACCAACTATGGGAATATAGGAGAAGAAAACTGTCCTATCTTTGGCATGTCTAAATATAAATATCCTTCAAATTTACCTGCCTGTACAGATTTTCATAAAATATGTAGAATAGAGTGTCTGAAGTAAGAGAAAAAATGAAATGGGAAAGATTGCCTATCTTCCAAAAGACCACTATATGAGGTAGAGTGGGTAATTCATGGATAGAGTTATAGAATGAAAAGGTGGTTGGATGACTTCATTTATTCTTTACAGCTTCACTGTAAAGCCCATGTCACTAACCTAGCAATTATCACCAAGTAAACAACTTGAGTGCTAGATTCTTGCATTTCATTGTTTGTTTTTATCTCACTATAAACACTTGATATGGTGGAAGCCTACATCAGCATCTTTTTTTTTTTTTTGGAAATAAGATTAATTTTTATTCTCTTAAATATGTTGGCATTCTTACCTTGAAGGACTCATTTTAGGGAAAAGATGACCTGACATATCCATATGTCGGCTGGTGCTCATGGTCTCTCCTCTGAAGAATATAAAGTGTATCTTTGTGCATATTTGTGTTCCTCCAAAATGTTAGTCTCCCTAACCCCCAATGTTACAGTATTTGGAGGCAGAGTCTTTGGGAGGTGATTAGTTTAGAGGAGATCATGAGGTTGAGTTCCCATGATGGGATTAGTGTCTACGTAAGAAGGAGACATACAGAGCATATTCGATCTTTCTCTCCTCCATGTAAGGACACAGAAGGAAGGCTGCCATCTGCAAGCCAGGAAGAGAGCTCTCACCAAGAACCAAAGGAACCAGCACCTTGATCTTGGGCTTCTCAGCCTTTAGAACTGGGACGAATAAATTACTGTTGTCTAAGCCACCCAGGCTGTGGTATTTTGTTACGGCAGACTGAGCTGACTCACAGTGCATAGGAGCCCATTGGGTTAATGTGCACTGAGGAGGGATAATGGTTTCCATTTTCTTGTTTTTCTTAGAAGCACATATTGATCTTCACCTGAACTTCTGTGTCAGAAATTGCAATAATAAAACTATGGAGAATGGGTAATACAGTATAAAAATAGGGCCAAGATTTGTGAGTGACAAAAGGTTTCCAGAGATGAATACCAGTGCCCCTTTTAATTTTTAACCAAATACATTTTATAAACCAAATACATTATGGTAACGAGCTGTGTAGCCTTTAGGTTTTCTTTATAAAGTCTGGACTCACCTTTCTAATCAATGTCTTGGAAAAGTCAGGAATGATTCCTTGCCTCCAGGTTCTCTTATGGAGTGTCTTCCTTGTTTCCCCCAACCTGAAGGGATTCCCTATTATTTTCCATTAGCTAGCAAATTTTCAGAATCAGGTGGGCTTCAGAATCATGTCCATGTGTGTGGTGGTGGTGGGATGGGAGGCAGTATGCTGATGTCCAGATCCTCCAAATCCCCTGAATCAGAATTGCCAGCTGTGGTGCCCAGATTGTGTAAAGTTGAAAACCACCCCAGAGCTTCTGCTCCATACCAAACTTGATACCCATAGACCAGTGTTCTTTTTCACTGATACAAATATTCAAGTTTACTACTTAGGTGGATCTTTCTATAGGCGATATGTGTGATTTTTTTTAAATGGATAATTTAATTATAGAAATGGAAATCCACTTAAGATATTTTGGGCCAGTGGTTTTGAGAGGGGCTTATCAGAACACTTGTCAGACCTTTTCCCCATTTGTGTGAGTTCCCTTTCTCCTCTACCATAGTCCCTCAGGTTTAGTTTCTCGGTCTGTCTGTCTTATTTGGGTTAGAAAAAAAAAATGGCATTTCACAGTGTTAGGCAATTTCTTTGCAAACAAATACAATAGGAATTTATATTTTAATGTGAAAAGTCATTTATTAGAGTAAATAAATGCCCCTTCCTCCAATGCATTTGTCCTATTACTTTGGATGTTTAATAATAGGATCACATGTTACAAACACATGCTTAGACATCTAAGTACATGCACAGATGGAGAATATCAAGCTTGCAGGAAGGGGTCATCCTCCAAACACAGACAGTCAGTGGAACTGGCCTCTATTTTTTCTATGGAATATGAAAGTCAGACTTGAGTGTGGGAGGTTTAGGGAATTCTTGTCCCAAGCCTGCTAGTTTCTACCAGCCACTGGCTCTGACACGGTCGTTTTGATTTTTTTTTTTTTAAAGATTTTATTTATTTATTTGACAGAGAGAGACAGCGAGAGAGAGAACACAAGCAGGGGGAGTGGGAGAGAGAGAAGCAGGCTTCCCACGGAGCAGGGAGCCCGATGCGGGGCTCAATCCCAGGACCCTGGGATCATGACCTGAGCCGAAGGTAGACGCTTAACGACTGAGCCACCCAGGCGCCCCTGTTTTGATTTTTAGAGGCCCTACAAGAGTTCTCTGGAGGGCGGGTGGGAAGTGGATTGGGGAGGGGGCCTTCCTATCCCTTGTTTGACCAGTGGATTGTGGGATAGACTTGTCATTTGGAAAACAGCTCGATTTATCCAAGGGAGGTAATAGTGACTCGTAGGACCCAGCCTGCTCCGTAACACCCCAGAGGACTTTATTCTGAGGTTTACAGAATAAACTGACTGGTGATCAGCTACATGAGTGAATACAAAACAACTATGGAAAACGAACTTTGTTTTTAATTGTGAGAGAAGTCCATGGAAGACACTATGTGGAGGGGGGTGGAAGATGAACGTGGGAAAATGAAAGGAGAAAGTTTGAGCTAGAGTGCTAATTTTAGAACCAGAGATGTGGATTAGAATCCACCCTTACTGTCCTGTGCCCTTCATGGAGTTACTTCATGCCTCTGGGCCAGTCTTCTCATTCTATGGGACTAATCCTCATACATTCTGTGGGAATAATACCTTTCTCACATGGTTGTCATAGGGATTTGCTAAAGCATGTTCCGTAAAAGACTTAGTGAAATTCTGGGAATAGAGGAGTTTTTAACACAGTACGTATGAGCTAACAGCACTATTTCTGCTGGTAGCATGGTGTGCTGGTTACCACCACATGCTTGCCAGGGAAGCACACTTTGAGTCCCTTTTTGATTTTAGGCGGAATTACTGATATTGGCATTCCTCACACTATGGATTACTAACAATTTAAAAGAATTTGTTGAGATCTCTTAAATTAATACTCTTATTATCAAAGCATAGATTTCACCTCTGTCTCTTTTCCTGACTTATGAACTGAAATTCCCTAATTCTTGCCTCAAGCTTACAAGCATTCTTCCTAGTTTATCAGAACTATTAAAAAAAAATCCCTCAGAAAAAATTAATGTTCATAAGAAAGTAAGGAGTCTTTGCAACAATGTTTCATTTTATTATTATATTTTCCTTTCCTGGAAAACAATGAAGAATGGCAGTTTTATATGTAAAACAGTAGTTAGCCTTTATATGGATGACATTTTCCTAAAAGCCTAGAAGTATTTCACATTTTGCAGAAAAACACCCCGTTCCCAAGTTTGATCTGATTAAAATTCAAATCTATATTAACATCTCATTACTTTCTGAAAAAGTGAATGCCACACTTAATGGAAAATGCTCAATGTCTGCTAGCTCTGTTTTGTGGGTTCCTTAGCAAGATCGTCTTAGGACCCAGGAGGGCTGGGTCACAGTGACATCCTTGTTAAAACAGTCACCTGGCGTGAATGCTGGCCCTCAGTTTTCCTTCCTTTCCCCTTTCCCATCCCTACATTGTTTCAGCTGCCAGCCCCCTAATATTTTCTCTAAAGCAAGGGAAAGGGAAGGGCAAAAAGGACTTTGAAAGAATAACAGTTCTTTCTATGGACTTAAATAGAGCACTCAACACAAAACATCCTGTGTTTTCTTTTAATTGATGGCACTCCAACTGTAGGGATGGGTGAACTAAACCAGGACTTGCTTTTCAAATAAGCATTATTTTGGTCCCATATTATCCTATCGAAGGAAAGTTGTCGGACTATTTAAAATTACAAACTTTCCCCTTCCCCTACGTGCTCCGGGTCTCCTTATCTTGCTGTGCTTTCCCCCTGCATCACCGCCCCCGCCCCGGTCTGTTATACTTATTGCCTTCTAGCTTGTGTTTATTATGTATTTTGGTTTATTCTTTGACTCCCCTGGCCATCATGGAAGCCATGATGTCTTTTTCTATTTTGCTCACTGTTGGTTTCTCTGTTCTAAAACCAGTGCCTGACACAAAATAGGTACTCAATAAACATTTGCAGCATGAATGAATGGACTAGTTTTCATACATGTCCTTTCCCATACAATTATGGGAAAGAAAACTGGTAAAAATCGGATCCCAACATTCTATAAATATGTTTATACCTAGTAGATATATTTGAGAATATAGTTCTGTTTGGAGTTTACATATTTTAGTTGGCAAAGAAAAGATAGAAGGGTTGGATAAGAAAGAAATATCTCCTTGCTACCCTCTACCCTCATACACTGCTTTATTTTTCTTTGAAGCCTGACTCCCCTACCCTACTGCCCTCCAACATGATATCTTTGTTTATTGTCTACCTCCCCTCACTAGACACGAGCTTTCTAAGGGCAAAAACTTGTGTATTTTGCTCACTGCTATAGCCCCCTTTCTTAGAATAGTGTCTTGCACAGAGTAAGCACTGAACACGTTTTTGTTGAATAAGTAAATGTCTGGATGAATGTGTTCATTGTAGACAAACTGGTCCTGACTCCTATGGGTTCCACAGCACGATCAAATGCTAGGACCTTGGTGCTGCTGAGGTGGATGATGGGTAGGGAGATGAGAAAGGGAAAAAGATGACCAGGATGACACTAATATTATAAGTTTTCCATTCATAGTGAAAAAGAGGCCCCATTCATCTTATATATGGGGTATAATATGAGCCTAGGGACTGTGGTTTGGATCCTGGACCATCTATCTATTTTCAGAATAAACAAATGATTTCTTGATGTCATATTTTCACTGTCTGTAAAATTAAAAAAAAAATGTTACCCAATCTATGGGACAGTGGAGGATAGAAAGGGCTTGATACATAATAGCTGGTCAGTAAATGTTAGCTATCTTCATCATCATTATCATCATTATCATCTTCCTCCTCATCCTGGGACTGACAGACCAGTTTGTGGGCCAAATCCGGCCCGTGGCCTGCTTTTGTAAACACAATTTGACTGGAACATGGCCATGCCCATTCATTTTTTTATTGTTCATGGTTGCTTTCTCAGTACAACCACAGAATTAAGTAGTCACAGGAGACTATTTCCTGCAATGCCTAAAATTTTACCCTCTGTCCCTTTGCTGAAAAAGTCTGTGTACCTTGATCTAGAATATAGTGTAACAATAGTAAAGCAGCCCATGGTCCAGCAAAATGTGGTCCATGGGCCAGTGTGATCCATGAACTCTTCCTGACCCACGGACAGAGTAAGTGCAGAAAGCAAGAGTTCAGTGTATAGAAATATTTATAAAATTTTGATGTGCTGTTGACATCCAGGTGAATGATTTTGGTTTATACAAAAGTGTTGGTTTAGGACGGATTAAAAACAACAACAACAACAAAAACCTCTGATCCTTCCCACTGGAAAAGAATCTGGCGTTTTGTAATGGGATTTTGCTGTCTTGGCAACTTAGTTAGATATACTTGGTATGGTTTCAGATGGGAACATCTGGGGGCTCATCAGGTGGGAGTGACAAGCAGGTCCTGAGATGGCAAGTGACCTGGGAAGGTTGATGGTGAGCCCACTGATAATGTCACGCAAATGGATTTTATATGCAGATGGATGGGCCAGCCACAGCTTGCTTATCAGCTAATACAGTTGTAATGTGTCGCTTCATATCTGAGAGAAGGCGGCCACCTCGGGATATTGTGTATGTCTCACGTACATATATAAATGAATTCCTTAAGTATATTTTAAGTTGATAATTCATCTTCTCTGAATAGTAAGCCAACAACTTTCCTGGAAATCTAGCAAAACAAGAGCTCTATGACCAGCCTTATGTTTTGTTGCATGTGTGCTTAAAAAAAGCAGACTGACTCTTTCCTTTTCTGTTTTAGAATCAGTTCCAAACAGTAAGGCATGCCAGAAAAAACAGACAAACTCTCAGGAACAACAATGCCCATTATGCATGGGGTAGGAACTGCCAGACTTGATTACTGGCCAGACGTTAACCCCTTTGGTGTCTTATGGGGGAAATGCCAAGTCTGAAGCCAGACACTTCGAGGATTTTGCAGTCGCTCATGGTGTGAGAACAGGCGATTTATAATGACTTGCACAAAAAAAAGGCCTATCGTGAGGAGGAAGTGCAAGTTCAAGGCCACATCTCCTTGTTTCATGAATTCTGCCATGACTCATTCTGGCCAGTGGACATAGACAGGGTTACCTCTGTTTTTCCCTTTGCAGGCCTGCTGGTTGTGGGTGAGAAAAACACCGCTCTTGCCTCCCACCCTACCTGGGTCTGCAGCTGGCTGCCCCAAGGACAGGGTCAAGTTCAGCACTCACAGAGGCAAATCTGCAGGTTCCTTGGTTCCTTGAGGCCATCACCTGGAGTAAAGCTGCCAGAAAGAATTCCTGCGAATTCTTTTTAGGATCAGATTTTCCTCTCTGTATGTATCCTGTAGGTCGACAGACTGAATCCCATTTTGAGAGCTACAAGAAACAGAGAGCATTGCAGTTTATAGTGGGAGGGTAACAGCATGTGTTGTATACTGTGTGTGTGTGTTTGTATTTCGTTTTTTCTTTCACTTTACTTTTTATCTTTTTTAAAGATTTTATTTATTTATTTGTCAGAGAGAGAGAGAGAGAGAGCAAACATAAGCAGGGGGAGCGGCAGGCAGGGGGAAAAGCAGACTCCCTATGAGCAGGGAGCCCGATGCAGGGCTCAGTCCCAGGACCCTGGGATCATGACCTGAGCTGAAGACAGACGCTTAACCGACTGAGCCACCCAGGCCCCTTACTTTACTCTTTTATATTTAGTGCTAGTCTACTGTGGGGTGTCTGAGGATACCAAGTTAATTACAATCATAATAATTGTTACCATTTCTTATTTATTTTTGCATGTCAGTATTATGTTCAACATTTTACACACGCATACTTTAATTCACTTTATCCTTTAAAAGAAAACTTAATGAAATAGCCCCATTTTATGTCTTAGTAAATTGAGTTCCAGAAAACTCAAGGGCCAGTGAATGTCAGAGCTAGGATTTACATCCAGCTCTGTCTGATACAAAACCCATTCCCTTATGCATTTTGCTGAATTGCTTTCCTAAAGGTGAGTTTAAAAAATAAAGGACATTTACTTAATTTCTTGGAATTCACATTCTGGTTGGTGAGAGAGACATGTGGTACAGAATGAGAAAGACTGTAACATAGCTAGGTACAGAATACCATGACTAACTAGTTCTGTTGGAAGGTGGGAGGAGGTGGGAGGGGGTAGAGGAAGGCCCCACAGAGAAAGCGGTACTTGAGTTATGCCTCCGTGGAATGGGATATTCATGGGGTGGGGGCGGTACAGTTGGGTGTACTTTGTGTAGGAAGAAACCTCGACTTATTCAGAGACACAGGGACCTCTGGCTCACATAGTGATTCTATGATACGAGACAGAGGACTTGGCAGTGGGAAATTCTTTAAGGGTGCTCCTCCACTTACCATGTCCATACTTCTGTCTTCTTTATTCTCCATGACATTGCCACACCTTACTAGGAGGGGACACAGGGAGAAAATGACTTCAGCCTGAGTAAATTAGAGGTAATGATGACTGTTATGGAAAGCACAGGAAAGAGACAAAGGTAGCCCCATCCCTCTGCTTGCAGCAATGGTGGGACCCTTATGGGACAACTGTTTCCAGGACGAAGGTATCTACCAGCCTTGGAAGTGAAGATGCAGGCCTTGTCTTAGTACCATGTGGAGGGAAAAAGGAGCCGATACACTTGGTTCTCTTTATTTTTCAATGTTTTTATTTTCTTTAAAGATTTTATTTATTTATTTGAGAGGAAGAGAGACAGAGAGGGGAGAGAGAGAGAGAGAGCACAAGCAGGGGGAGGGGCAGAGGGAGAGGGAGAAACAGACTCACTGCTGAGCAGGGAGACCAATGAGGGGCTCGATGCCAGGACCTGGGATCATGATCTGAACCCAAGGCAGATGTTTAACCGACTGAGCCACCCAGGCGCCCCTACTTGGTTCCCTTTAGTTGTATTGTTTCACCCTGAAGAGCATGGATGCCTAATTCTTTCACCAGAGATGGAGGACAGATAAAGAAAGGAAGACAACCCTATATGAGGATGACTGTGGTAAAGGGAATGCCCTATCTGAACATTTGGGAATAAAGTCATCACCCACTCAGTCCCAGCAAAGGGAGCAACCCTGCTCAAAACGAAGAACAATGACATTATAGCTGGTATGTTTCTGAATCTTGCGCTGTTCTGCTTGGGAAAAATGAAAGGCAGTCAACATAGAGGCAACTGGCATTGTTGGTAACCACCATATCACAACTCTGGGGTTTCACTCTGAGAAACTGAGACTTATTTTTGAAATTTGGGAGGCTAAGACTTCAGAATGGAATGATCACTGGAATGTTCATTTGCAATGATTCTGAATTTTGTGCATATTTTTAAAAAGGGATACTGGGCTTTCCTATATTCATTACAAAGTCCTCTCAGCCTCCAAATCTTCCTATAAAATGCCTCTGTCTTATCTTTAAATACATTTTGTGACTGAATATGATTATGGGATATTACATGCATCCTTGTCTATTCAAAAGATCATGAAAAAAAAATGCCCATCATTAAAGCCCCAAAGTGATTGGATTGGCATCAGTAACGGGGATGGGGCTGGCATGGGAGAGAGGATCTGACTCTGGGATTTCATGAAATCCAAAACAATAGGACAGCTGCTTTTCTATAAACAGATTATTATTATTATTTCTACCTAGACAGCTTGATAGCAGCCATTATCTTCTTTCTGGGTGTCTTATCAAGTTCCAGCTGTGTGCAGCATGGGTGATAAGGAATGAGAAATGTCACCCATGGGATTGCCAAAGATTATTTCCATGCACTGCTGTTCAGCAACAGCCAATTCCTTAGAACTGAAAAGTAGTCCTATTGTTCACACTGGGCAGTTGCTATTCTGACTACACCAAGAGAGCAGAAAGAGAATGTAGTTGCCATTGTGTGAAAGATTGAAATTTCATTACTCTCAGCTAAAGTTCAAGCAGTCTTGATTTTGAAAAGCAGAATCATCATGGAATATCTTTGAAGAGGGAGAAGACAAGGCAGGGAAAGAATGAAATGAGCTCAGAGCTTTTCAGGACTATGAGGGAGTATACAAAGAGAGAGAGAGAGTGAGAAAGGTATAATACTTTCAATCACTGGAACTTAAAATGCCGGGTATCTAAGCCTCGAAAAAAATTGAGTATAATTGCATAACCATAACTTGTGATCTGATTGTTTAATGTAAGGACTTCATTCTACATATTACTCATCAGAAAATAGTTAATTTGCTGAATTTCTGTTTAATTGTCTCTGGTTCATATTAAGTTCTTGAATGAAATTAATCTGTTGATACTGAAAACTATTCCTTTGTTTCTCAATGAAAAAAATAAATGTTTTATTATAGGTGTAGATGTGCTGGCTCTAAATATTTGAGGGAAAAAATACAATCTTATTTTATTTTTATTCCAGTATCTCAGCATCTCAACTTTTTCTCTTCCTAGGGAAAAGCCTGCATTAGGAAACAAAACAAAAGCAAAAACTGAAGCATATGATTAATTTGTACTATATTCATATAGAATTTCCTCCCGAAGTATCCAGAGCTTTTAGTCTCCTTTAGACACAGTTTCAAAGTCATGCTGATATTATAATATAAGCTACTTGGAAGGGAGCCAAATAAAATTTGTCCAACATCTTAAATCACTATTCTGAAATTGGAATTTCAGATGAATAAAATACTTTGCTCTTAAACCAACAACTTCCGAAATTAGAGTTCAATCATGGAATCATAAAAATGAGGAATGGGAGGAGGTTGGGAAGGTAAAGAGCAAAGAGAGGGCACAGAGGAAGAAAGGAGAGCATGGGAAAAGAGGAAGGGACTTTGATTTCCTTTTGGAGCGTGAGCTCTGGGAGGCAAGACCTGTTCTTGATGTTTCTATCACACCTCAGAGTACGTACTCAGGAGGTATTTGTTAAATGAATTAGTGCAAGATGTGTAGAAAACATGGTTTCAGTTTTAATATATCCAAAGGAATATTCTCTTAACTAAATAAGTTTTTTAAGGTTTTTTTCTGCTGTTAAACATTTATTAGGAAGCCTAGAGCTTCTCCAACTTTAATACATGTACGAATTATCTGGGGATCTTGTTAAAATCCTGATTCTAATTCAGTAGACCTGGGATAGGGATCCGAGATTCTGCATTTCTTCCAAGCTCCTATGGGATGCTGATGCTACTGGCCCACAGAATATACTCTTAGTAGCAATGTGTTAGAGTTAAGACATGGGGGGCTGGGCTGGCAGTCATGAGCTCTGAGTTCTCATCTCTGACATTAACCATCTGGTTTTTAAGCCAAGTGATTTGTTTTCTTAGCTTCAGTCTCACCATCTACATGATGAGTGGGTTGGATCTACATAATTTATAGGGTTCCTATAGTCTTAGTTTGGGTTCTCCCTAGAAGATAATAGGTGAGAATTTATGGGGGTGACATGGACTTCACTAACTTTACTGGAATATTACTCAGCCATCAACAAGAATGAAATCTTGCCATTTGCAGTGTGTGTGTGTGATGGAATATTACTCAGCCATCAACAAGAATGAAATCTTGCCATTTGCAATGACGTGGATGGAACTAGAGTATATTATGGTAAGTGAAATAGAGAAAGACAAATACCATATGATTTCACTCATATGTGGAATTTAAGAAACAAAACATATGAATATAGGGAAAAAAAAGAAGAAGAGAGAGGCGAACCATAAAACAGACCCTTGACTATAGAGAACAAACTGAGGGTTGCTGGAGGGGAGGTGGGGGGAGGATGGGCTAAATGGGTGACAGGGATTAAGGAGGGCTCTTGATGTAATGAGCAATGAGTGTTATATGTAAGTGATGAATCACTAAATTCTACTCCTGAAACTAATATTACACTATATGTTAAATAACTGGAATTTAAATAAAAACTTGAAGCAAGCAAACAAAAACAAACAAACAAAAAACAACCAGTCTCATTTTAGGATAAAATTACTTTCTTTTCCCTCCACAAAATTATATTCCCATTTCTCATACCTTTCTTACCAAAACACATCTCTTACTTTTCTTGCATACAGAGTTATTTCCCTTAGGATTTCCAGAATTTTAATTATATTTATTAGAATTCTTAATGCTTAGAAACCTTAATTTTTAGTAAAATCTAAGTAGTAAGCAATTGTGAGCAGTCTGTCATATCAACATTTTTTAAATTTGCAAATTTTGAATAAATCTAAAAATTTTTAGAAATGTGCTTTTTTGTAGTACAGTCTTTTAATAAAACATAAAATATGTTTATTAACAGACCCAAATTTATCTTTAATTTCTCTGTAATAAGACACAAGTACATAAACCTATGTTTAATAATAAAAAAATGCTGTCAAATAGTAATATACAAATGTTACTTGTTCTATGCATTATACTCAACTTAATTTACTTTCACATAATAGTATCTGGTAATTATTGAGAAGTCATTACTCCCTTTATAAATATAATAACAACTACCTTATGCACATTATATGGTTTTTAAATTCCTTTTATTTAATTTATCACATTTTGATTCTCCAGTGATGCCTGGAAATGCCTATCTTTATTTTCTCATTTTACAGATGGGAAAACTTTGCTGTTTTCTGAGTGATGGTATTTCTAAAGCTGAGATCATGGACAGGTTTGCTCAGATAGGAACCCCACCATTTTGGAGGGTTTTTTTTAAAGATTTATTTATTTATTTGAGACAGAAAGAATGAGAGAGTGCGTGTGAGCAGGGAGAGCGAAAGAGGGAAAGGAAGAGAGAGAATCTCAAGCAGACTCCACACTGAGCATGGAGCCCATCACAGGGCTTGATCTCATGACCCTGAGATCAGGACTTGAACCAAAACCAAGAGTCAGACGCTTAACTGACTGAGCTACCCAGGTGCCCCATGGAGGTTTTTTTTTTAAAGAGTCAAACCTGGTGAATAAAGCAGATCTTTGGCTTTTATTACTTGGCAGAAGCCTCACCTAGCATTACAATTTTTTCACAACAGCTATGGTCTATGAGGTGCCATTCTTTTTTTCCCTAAGACATTTTTAAAATGACAAAAAGATAATGGTTCCTCTGAAATTGCATCCTTGCTAGTATTTATATTCTTAAGTCATCAGATTATCTATTTGATGATGTTAACGGACTAAACATACAATTAAATTTTTATCCTCACAGCTCAAGCCGTGAATTTTAATTTTTGTTTTGGCTGATAATATGGGTACTGGGCTCAGGTGATCTCTATCTGAAATATGTACGATGGCCTAAGGATAATAGTATACTTATTTTGACCATATCTTATCATCATTCTAGTTGTATTGTATTTTGATAGGATGAGAGACAGTTACCACTGCGACATTATAATAGCTGCCAAGAGCTGACTGTCAGCACTCATTTGGTTCTCACAACAGCCCATTGGATGAGATCTATTATTATTCTCATTTTATAGACAAGGGAACCAAAGCACAGACAGACTGAGGAAATTGCCCGAAGTCACACAGCTGATAAGTGACAGGACTGGATTTTTAGCTTAGGCCATGGGAGTAGAAAATTCCTATACTATATACCTCTCTATGTTTTGTACTATAAGTTTTTCTTTAAGTCAGACACCAAGAAAACGGTATGTGTTCAGAAGCAGTATAAATTCCCCCGCAGAAATCTTCTAGCAGTCAATCCTTAATCAGATGTTTCCCTGTGTGCTAGACATGTTGAAGATGTAAAAGAAGTAGAAGAAATGCTCCCTCCTAATGGACCTGAATATTTATGGGTGGGGAGGGTAGAGCTGGTGCCATAAGTTCTGAAGGTTATAGTGGGGAGGCAATTGATAGTAGCCCATGAAATCACTTCATTTCAAGGCACTGCTGCCCAGATTTCACTTGGGTCTGTCAGTCCTTGAAACATGGGCAGGCTAACTTCTAACCTCAATTCTTCAAATTGAGAAAGCATTAGGCTAATCCAGAATTTCTTCTCACCGTCCTTTTGTCCACATATTGTGGTTTCTACTTACTTCCATGTCAACCTGGACATAGATGTCAAACCCTTTACAAGTCTCCACAGGAAAGCCCACTTATACCAGTTATGGATTGAATTGTGTACTGCAAAAATTCATAGGTTGAAATTCTAACCCCTGATACCTCAGAATGTGATCTTATTTAGAGATAGAGTTGTTGCAAATGCAATTAAATTAAGATGAGGTCATATAGGGATGGGGTGGGCTCCTATCTTATAGGTGTCCTTATAAAAAGAGGAAATTTGAATATAAATACAGATGTAGGGAGAACACTTAGGAAGATGAAGGCAGAGATCAGGGTGAAGCTTCTATATGCCAAGAAACAGCAAAGAATAGCAGCAAATCACCAGAAGCTAGCAAAGAGGCATGGGATGAAAGGAACCTCAGAAGGATCCTCAGAAGGACCCAACACTGATGACACCTGGACCTCAGACATTTAGCTTCCAGAACTGTGATGATAAATTTCTGTTTCTTAACTACTTGGTTTGTGGTACTTTGTTATGGCAGCCCTAGTAAATGAAGACACCACCAAATATTTCCTCAGTTGAATAGATCTTACTGAAGATATTTGGGGAGGGGGGAGGCACATCATAGGGAGAGGTCACATCACACAGCCCACAGCACCTCCCCAGTTAAATTGCCCCATCTCTCCCCTCACTCTCTCTCCTTCTCATCTCCCCCCATCCTGGTTTAATCTCTAAATATCCAGTTTCAAATTTGTCTTGTTATTTTTTTAGAGTATTTTCCCTTCTTTTGAAGTTGAGGCTACAACCAATATCTAGGTCCTGGGGCTCAGCTGCTAGCCTAACCATTCATCAAAGTAAATGTCAAAAACAAACAGTTCATTCACTTAGAGAAATTCCTGTGCCAAATGTTACAGTAAGAACATTTTCTAGATGGCCTGGTTTCAAATCTTGACTCTGCTATTTACCAGCTATGTGAACTTAAGCAAGTTACTTCACCTCTCTGAAATGAGGAAAATAATAATAATAGTAATACCACTGCATAGTGTCTGCCTCAGGTTTGGTGCCTCCTACCCCAAAAGAGACTCTGAGGGAGATATTTGTATACAGATGGTGCATTGGGCAAGGCTCTCAGGAATAGCACTATAAGGGAGTGAGAAGAGCAGGAGAGACAGAGAGGGTTGACTTGGGATGCAGGTACAACTAGGTCCTCAGCCCTTCCCATGGGGAGCTGTGCCTTTAGAGTGGTCTCATATTAAGGCAAAGGGGCTGTGCCTTTGTCCAGGCTCACTTACAACAACTAGTCATTGGAAGTGGGCTATACCCTGCAAGGATTCAAAACCTTTGGCAAGGCAGTTCCCTTTGGTTGAAAGCAGTTTTTTGAGAACACCACAGCTCTGAGCAGTCAGTCACCAACACCATCTTGATAGCTGTGGAATGCATGTCTTGGCTGCCTGTCATGTTTCCAGGCAGGCAGGAAAGTTTCCAGGTGACACCTCACAGCATATACTACAGGGTGATCATGAGCATGAAACAAGTTACCATGTACAATATGCTTGAGCAGTAGCTGGTGTGTGATAAGCACCGCATACATGAGAACCATCCTGTACTCAAGGTCCACACAAGCAAGTGGTAACTTTATGTAGTTACATACAGTTTACAAAATAATTTCATGTGGATTTTGATTCTTACGAGGCCCTGGAGGTGAGTGAAGTACTAGATAGCTCATCTCAAATGCTTTCTGTGAGGAAATTGAGGCTCAGAGCAGTTCAATGACTTGCCCAATGCCACTCAGGTGGTAGGGACCTTGTCCTCTCTGCTTCTAATTTTCTCCTACTGATATGTAACCATAGCTAATTTGGGAAGCCACAAGTACCCATGTGCAGGCTCAGTCCCATCAACCCTAATCTAAAGACAGATGGTTTTAAGGGTTTATAATGCCCTAGTCCAACACCAGGATTCAGTCTTCATGGTCTTGTGGCTGGCTTGGCTCTACCTTGAGCCATGCTGAAGTCACAAAGATGACTGATGGGGATGCAGGCATTTCACCAGGGAACGTTGACCAGCTGGCTGTAAGACCCCTTGTGAGGTAGCCTTTACCTTAATGGGTTCTCTGTGTTGTTGCATATGTCTGGCCTGCCACTTCAAAGACCTGATTTTTTGTTGTCTGAGAGTAGAGAAGGCTTTCAGGGCAAGAGTACACTGAACAAATACAGAAAAGACTGGTGTTTAAGCTAGACTTCTATTTTTTAAAATTATCCAACATATTTGAATCTCCAGAGCAATACAGTTTTGTTTGTTTGTTTTCCCTACAGGCAAACTAATCAGACATTTGCTTGGTGAACATAACATCAGGGCAAAGGGAGTTGGCTGGTCTTAAGAAGTATACCTCAACTAAGATGCTGGGAGCACTTTTTTTGTAGAGGAGTGCCGGCCTCACCTGCCTCAATGTTTTTGTCTGGAGATCAGAGGCCCCACACCCCTGGTTAGGGTTGTACATGCACTGCTGGTCTTCGTCTCTGGGACCCTCATTTTATTGTGTTCCATGGTTGACCAACTTGCCTTTTGAGACCATCACATTAATAACTCTAATGAGTTTATAGGGAAGGCCTACTCTAGCCAGATGGCCATTCTGCCTCCTTGGAGAGATTTTGCACATCTCTGTGCTGACTCCATAGCTTACCTCTCAGAGGCCAATGCTATGCTCTTTATTTAGAGAGGCAGCAGAGTAAGCAGAGTGTTTAGAGATCGTGCTCTGAAATTAGATTGCCCGGACTTACATCAGCTTGCCTTTTGCTAACAGTGTGGCCTGGGACTAGTTGTTTTCATTTGATATGACTCAGTTCCTTTAGCCACACAATGGACATGATAGTAGTACAGACTTGATAGGGTTGTTTGAAGATTTAATAAAGCAATTGGTTTAAAGCACTTGGAAGCATGGGTGGAAAAAAGTAATGCTAATGAATCTTAATTAACAATATACATCTTACAGACTATTGCTTACAAATTAATAATCAGAGAGAATATTTACTGAGTGCTACTATAATCCAGGCACTGTTCTGAGACTTTTACCTGAATATCAGTTAAACCTTCCAAAACTCAGTAGGTTGGAAAATATTTTCAGGCTGTTTTACAGGTAAGGAAATGAAGACAGAGAGGCTAGGAACTATAGCCAAGAGGCAGAGCTGGTAATCTAGGGAATCAAGATTATCATCTCTACGCGTCACCTATGTGTTCCAATCCTGTAAATGAACTTGAACACTGCCGTCTGTGCTGGGGTCCTTTCCTTGGTAACATTGTGCCTCAAATGTGTGTCCTACAGTGCTTTTTCCAATCCCAGAAAGACAAAAACTAGATCTTTCATGTCACCAGGAAGCTGGAGCTCTATTACCTACTGATTCATGTCCCTGTTTCTCCAGCTTGCTTGTCCCCCCATCTAAACAGTACTGTGTCCCAAGTACCCCTTATCCCAGGCCTTCTGACTCTGTGTTGAAGTCCCCTGACAGCAATTGCTATGTAAATCTTCACCTGCTCCCTGATACACTTCCTCAGGGTAACATATTCTACCAGCCCAACTGCACTTCCTTCAAATACAGGCAATTAGGGACCCCCCTTAGGCCCCAGTGTCTGCTCTGCCACACTGCAAGTGAGGGACGGTCACAGGTCTTGGGGTCCTTTGCATTGCCTGATGGGCAGTTCTTAACCAGGGAAAGTCCATACTGGTCTTAAAATATAATTATAAAAGGAGTAACTGGAATTGAACACTTGTCTCCTGACTCTACATTCGTCATTGCAGGTGAGGTTGAAAGATGGTGGCTGGAGCTGGTTGTTTGGGTGTAGACTACATGGATGGGGGTAGGGCCTGGAGTCTGAGACCCAAGGCTCCAGCAAGATGCTTCTACCACTGCAGTAAAAGATCCTGGGACCTAAAGGACTAAGCCAAGATCCTCTTAAAACAGAGGAGGCCCAAACCCCAGTGGAAACCGCATGGTCAGAGAAGCAAGAGGTAAGGACTGAGACTGAATCATGTAGAGAGAACTCAGTGTTAGCTGAAGACAGTTCAGAGGGCAAGCAGGTCAAGAATGAGCAAGAGGAAGTTCCAGATGACTCTCTTCAATTATCATTGCTCTTTGTAACTCACATCTTTCAGATGTGTGTGCATGGGGTGGGGACATTCCAAGGAACTGAAAGGGTCTGTGATTAGTGGGACAGGCTCAGATCCGTTCTCTTTTGCCACCTGCCACCTCATCATCTTGTCTTAAGGGCAGGTATAGTGTTTAGCTATAGAAAAGACTCTTTAAGAGTTTCCAACCTGTTAAATATTGCTAAGTCCTATTGTTGGAGAGATAAGGTAGAATTTTCTTTTTGTGACTGATGAAAGCATGTTATGAGGCTCTGATACTGTCAGGATTTTGATATCACCCTTGGGCAGCTTTAGATGATTGGGCACCGTATTGCTGCCTCAAGCTCTGCAATCGCCCTTCAAAAGAATTAGATTGTTTTATGTCCATGTACTTTTGTCTATGCCATCCCTTCTACCGGTTGTACCCCTTTCTCTCTTTATGACACAGCTGAAAGATTCTCTGATTTTGTGCTTCCTTGCGTTGTGTCCATGCTTCTGTTATAATAATACCTGATATTTATTGCATGCTAGGCATCAATACACAACCAGTTTATGAACCAAGTATTATTGTTATCTTCATATAACAGATAAAAACTGAGACTTTAGGGAAGTTCATAATTCTTCCAAGGTAATCTGTCTTAACAAAATTCAAACCCAGATGCCTGACTGCAGAACCTGAGTTTTAACTACTATGAAAGCCATATGCAGGCCACACATGTCTTCATTCATCCATCTTGCAAATATCCATTGAGGGCTTCCTATATACGAGGAAACTCTTGGCCCTGGGAATACAACACTGAGCAAAACAGATAAAATTTCTACCTTCATGGAGTTTGCGTTTCACTGAGCGAAGCTGACAGTAAACAGATGTGTACATATGTAATGTAATTCCAGGAAGTTGTAAGTGCAGTGAAAAAAAATAACACAGGAGAAGAGAATAGAGGACACCAGGGAATCGCTCTTTTAAGTGGCAGAGTGATGGAAGGCTGCTCTGAGGAGGGGATGTATTGGCAAAAACCTGACTAAATGGCATTATTTTCCGCACCACAAAAATGTGATCTCTCTTGTAAAGGCAGAGCTTGGTTTATTTATGTTTCCCCAACATGCTTCCAGGTTTACAGTACCCCAAAGATGATTATATGATGAAAAGAAGAATATGAGGATGAACGCCAAATAATGAGCTAGAAAGTCATGCCTGAAGTAGCAAGTGATTTATGAGAGAGCATTTTCCTGGGGGTTTAATTGGAGAAGAATGCAGTGAGCAAATGTTCCTCTTTACTCCTTGCATTTCAAGACCCAATAACTTCCTGGCCAAGAAATACATGCTATCCCCTCTCCCCAGTGTTTTCTGTGGCTTGCATTTTCGTTGGCTAAAAATATTTCAGCCCACAATCCACAGTAGGGAGACTTGGTCAGCTTGCTTTTTTTTTTTTTTTTCTCCCTTATGGAACTCTACAAACAGGAATGATTCTGTCTATTGAATATTCCTGTAACTACCTACAGCACCAAAGTTCTTGAAAGCTGAAATGATCAAAGGGGATTGAGTTCTGAAACTATGCTTGTCAACGTAGCACATTTGATACTTAAGTCAGGTAAACCTTAATGATTTCATCATCTCACACCAACTCCTAGAAAGAATTTGCTTTTATTCATGAATGCCAAATAACAGGGAAACAGAAGTCCTTGCAGTTTCTTGGTATTTTGGAGGGAAGGGAGGGCTTGGATAGTCATTCAGCTTTTCATTCATATCTTTGTTTCTTCCTAGGTGTTAAGATACTATAAACCAATAAGCAACTCTGTCCAAACCAACAAGAAAGCTAGAGGCTAATTCTGCAAATGGAGGCCGTCTCAGAAAAATAAATCAAAATTGGACAGACCTCATGAACTGACTCTAGGAGAAAAGTAAGAGTTATTTGCAATTTTCATTTAATTAACCTGTTTGGATTTCCCTATTAATGTATGAACTTCATGCTGAGACTCTGCAGATTCAAACAGGGTCACAAGGGAATTAGAGAGAGAGAGACAGAGAGTCCAGGGACCAAAGGCAGGGGCAAAGGTAGGAGAAGTGACAGGATAAACACTTGGACTGGTCGGATGTGTTGAATTTTGATGTGGGAGCATCCATGTCAGATATCGCCGACATTCAGCGAGCACACTCTAAATATCCTGATCATCCCGGAGTACAATCTCTTCCCCTTTTCTCTTTCCAACATTTCTGTTTTACTGCCCCACATGCTAAAGCGCACCCAGTCAGATGCTAGACTGGGGCTGTCTCGGGCTCTAAAATTACCCAACATGCCATTGATTAAGACCATCACTGGGAGCTCATCCATAAGTCTACCTCAGGGAGTTAGAAATAAGTATGTGAATCTCTTTATAGGCTGACATGTAAATTATGAATTTGCCTTTTAATGAAAGACATTTTAATATTTTATTTCTCAGTCTGGCAAGATATAGTACCTTCAGCATAAAAGAAGTGTCACTCCCCACTCCTGGAACCATGACAGACATTGTTAATCAATCTCCGCACTCTCTTTCTTTGGTGCTGGTCTTGGTGGCAGAATAATTTACAAAACAGTGCTCCAGGCAGCAACTATCACCTGGTCAGGGTAGGATTGCAACTGAAACCTCCTTGTCATCTTTGTGCTACACGGCATTCTGTTTTACTTACTGCTATATATTTATACATAGGATCCTCACATGTTGTCCTATGATATACCTTAAAAAATAATATATTTAAGATGAATAAAAACCTTAAGTCTGCATGATTAAATAAGACTGCATAGTTATCATTGCTTGGATGAACAACATTAAAATGCACCATTTAATTTATACCAGAATATCAGGAAAACCTGTTTAATGTTGAGGTCTACCATTTTATAAGCTTCAGAATTGTTGACTAACCAGCTTTGGAGTTTGGCAAGGGCAATGGATAGCTAGCTCTAAGATACAAAAGTGTTAAAAAAAAGAAAAAGAAAGAAAAGTATGAAGAGTGTGTGTGTTTGGAAAATGTAGAGAAAGGCCACTTCTCTCTCTCTCTCTCTCCCCCCAACACACACACAAAAACACACAAATAATCCTATTTAGTATTTATGGCCATAAAATATGCCTTGCATATGGGGAGAGTCTTCATCAGTTTTATTTGTGTCGAATTGTCTTGAGGTTTTACTGAAAAAGTCAAAATGGGAAAGTCGAAAGGCTGTAGGAATCAAAGGTCTTTTGTGTGAATCTTGGTGTGCCATTGATGTTTGCCTGTAGAAATTTGGGGAAATTCTTTACCATATCAAAGTCTTGGTTTCTTTTGGAAAATGGCTGGCATGGTAATAATATTTATCTTCCAGGTTTTTTTTGTTTGTTTGTTTTGTTTTGTTTTTTTGAGAATTAAATGAGATGAACTTCTCTGGCAACACTTTGAAGTTAATGGCTCATATGGGCTCTTTTTGATGAATGGTAGGTGGAATACTTATTAAAACATAATACATATAATATCTATTGCTATACATCAGCATTATGACCATTTTTAATTTTGAATTAAAGTTTTAAAATACAGAGCTTTCTATGTAATGTGTTTATTGTAGAAACAATATCATTGAACTTAGGTAATGCTTTGTAATATTTCCACTTCCTTTTAATTTACTGGGTTTTGATAACTTTATATATGAATCACTGTAGATTCACAGCAGCTTCTATTAGACCTTTACTCACAGGCGTGAGAAGCCCTGTGGTCACCATTGGTCTGCCCGTGTCTAGGATAGTTACAGGCGACACTCAATGAACTTCAGAAAGTTAAGCAGTGTCATGTCTTCGTATTTGTCTCAAATTAAATTTGGATTTCAAGTCAGTGCTTTTGTGGTTTAGCAATAGACAAATAAACTGCAATCAGTGTATTTAGGGTTCAGTCTATGGCAGTGAGCTGAATTGACTAAACATTCAAGATCCTCCTACAAAAAAACTGAGTCCTTCACTACGCTCTTTCTTGGTTATTTTTTCCTTTAGAAGATTTGTTAACACAACTAGGCTTCACTGTCTGTACTAATGAAAACAGGGCTTAGGTGCAGATTACCAAAGTGAATGAGTTCAGCTGTGAAAAGTGACTTTCAGGTCCAAAGCATTAGATTTGAAAAGGAGATTTCTCAGCCCTTTAAAAGGATCCTCACCAAAATATTCATATTCTTTCCCTGAGAACTGAGCAGGACTGCTCTTTTAAATTTCTACCTGTGTCTTCTTCTTCTCTTTTTTTTTTTTTTTGCTGATGGATCCTTATGTATCACTGATGCCAACATTTCTTTCTTGTGATTTTTTTATGGTTTGCCTGTTAACACACTGCCTGCACTTCTTAACCACCACTGGTTAATCTGACTGGCTTTAGACTGTGCTCCCTAGGAATGAGCCCTGAGGCTTCTTGGGGTTGCATTCTACAATGCCCCAGAATGTGGCCAGAGAGTATTACAGCATTCCCCTGGATTGTGCTCATACCAGAAGTAAAGGAAGCACTTCCAGTCTTCGCTTTCCTCTGAAGATTTCTCCTGGAAGGGAACCTTGGATGACTAGAAATAGCTGGTGTGAGAGAAGTCACTGATTGCAATCAGAATTATATTCAAGGCTTAGTGTCACTAATTAGAGAGGGCCACTGTCCATGGCTGACCTCAGCCTTGAAGTTTGCTTTCTGCTCTTTCAGTGCTGGCACTGGGCTTATTTCATTGCATCCTGCTCTGTGGACCTAAATTAACAGAGAATGCCCAAGATAATATAAGCACTATGTTACAGTGTGCTTTTGGATGTGTGTTTTTCATCCTTAAGACACAAGAGAAAATTAGAATGAACTGTGCACTTCCTTCTTCCATCCCCACATTCAGCTTCTTCCTTGCTCCCAAGGTCACGGTGGGACTATAGAAAACATTATTTCCCATGTTGACCAAAAATGACATCTTCAAGTTCAGCAGCTCCTTCTCACACTGACTGTGTGGATTTACATCTTTCTTAGTGAAAGAGGCAATTGATTTAGACCAGTATCTACTTATTTTTATTTTATTGTAGTGTTTACTACTTACAAAATATATATAGATAAGTAACTTCATCCTGACACCAAAGCCATCAGCTAAGCATAGCAACAGCAATAGGAATTTGTCAAAAAGATTTGTGTTTATGTGGAAATCTGAGTACAAACAATGGAGAAGTAGAGTTCAACATTCTGAGCAGCTGGTAAATTGCAAATGTCATCACATGTTACACAAATAACTGGCATTGCTCTGAATCTTGAAAACAATACACACAGCCCCACAGGTCTCGATAATCCCAAGATGGGCCAAGCAGACTCCAGCACTGGGGCCTCTTCCCTGCTCTTCCCTTGACCTGCAGGATTTTCCATCCAGCTATCTTCCTACCTAACTCTTTCTCTCTCTCTCTCTCTCCTTTTTTTTTTTTTTTAGATTTCAGTTCACATGTTATACTAGTGGATCAGCTGCTTCTCAGCTCCCTGTATACAATGACGTCTTCCTATCAACCCTAACCATTCTCTTTGCCTCTTACTCTCTTTATTTTTCTTCTTGGCACAGATTGCCATCTGACAAATGATACATGTATTGGCTTATCGATTTGTTGTCTCTCCCCACTAGAGTGCAACTCTTGTTTTCTTTGCTGAATCCCAGGAGTCTAGGACAGTGCCTGGCACATCATAGGCACTGAGTAATATTTGTTGAATGAATGAACAAATGCAGTCTGGAGGCATTATCTCACAACCTCACAAGACAAGACTTCTCTATTGCATGGTTCCAGGTCTGCCACGTTCTTTTGAAGAAATTAATAGTAGCCACAGCTACAATTTATTGAGGGCCTTCCATTTTCTGGTCATTTTTTAAAAAAAATATCATATCATTTTGTCTTTATAGGAATCCTATGATAGGAATTGATTATGATAGGCCACAACCTGGCCAAGGCCACACAGCCACTAGGAGGGGAAGCCATGATACCAAACCACATCCTATAACTCCAAAGCCAAGGCATATGCCATTTCACCAGGCTAGCTCTCAGAATGAGAGCAGGCATGGCTAGATGTTGCATTAATGAACTGAGCAAAGCTCAGCTCGATGAGCACTAGCTAAATGCTAGCTTAGCAACCTAGCTAGTTAGCAAAGACGCAAATTCTAGCTCTGACCCTGAAAAGGATAAGGCATCAAGTCAGCTCTTTCTTTTAAAGTCAACTTTACTTAGGTATAATTAATACACAAAAAGTAACCCATTTTAAATGTACAGTTTTAATGACTTTTGACAGATATATATGCTATGTAACTACCAGCACAATCAAAACATAAAATATTTTATAAAAGATATAAAATATTTCCACAACCCCCCAAATTCCCTTGTGCATCTTCCTAGTCAAACCCTTGCACACCCTGCCCCAATATAAGCTCCAGAAAACTACTTACATGCTTTGCATCTCTATAGTTTGTATTTTCTGGAATTTCAGATAAATAGAATCAGGCAGTATGTATTTGTTTTGCTTTTTCTGCTCAGTATGATGTTTTTAGATTCATCCATGTTTTGTGTGTACTAGGAGTTCATGCCTTTTTTTATTGCTGATTGTATTCTATTGTCTGAAATTTATTTATACATCCTCCTGTTGATGGACAATTGATTGTTTCTGGTTTGGGCTGTTATGAATAAAGCTGCCATGTACCCTTATGTACAAGTCTTTGTGTAGACATCAGTCTTTATTTCTCTTGGGTAAACAGGAACAGAATTACTAAGTTGCCCAAGTCAGGTCCATGATGAACTTTATAAAAAACTGCCAAAATGTTTTCAAAAGTAATTACACCAACTGAGACATTTTTTAGTGTTGGGTTGCTCATTTGTAAAACAAAGGTGTTTGACTCCATGATCTCTAAATTCCTTCCCAATGTTTTTTGACTCTAGGAATCTACTGTGCAAGATTTCTGACCCTTGCCTGTCTTGAGATACTAGGCTTTCTTATTCCCCCTTTTCTTTTCACATATCTTAATTTCTATACATTTATCTTGTTCCTGTAAGTGATGATGATAATGATGATGATGATAGCAAACTATCGGCTTTTGAGAAATTAAATGTGTCAGTCACAATGGTCAGTATTTAACTCGAATTTTCTCAGTTAATCCTCATAATAAGCATTTGCCATAGATGGTATTTTAATAATCACTTTTTGCGATAAAGAAACTGAAGCTTGGGGAACTTAAATAACTTTCCCCAAGTTAACGAAGCTATTAAGTGGTAGAGCTGGGAAGTAAAATTGGGCCTGATCACTTCCAAATTACTAATTTCTTAGCCCTTGCTCTGATTTTCTGGTTCCTACTTCTCCATCTTTTCTCCCACTATATTCTGAACCTCCTTCACCTTTCTCAGTGTTGTTTACCAGTTTTTTCTTGCATACTCTGGCATGACATCAGTGTTCAATGACCCAGCAACTTTCCAGAAGGCAACAACAAAAAAAAGCAGTTTAGAGAGTGAGGCAGGCTTGAGATCATCTTACTTATATCAGCTCCATTAAGTTTTCATTAACAGTCAGAATGGGACTTCTTGAATCAGCATAATGCCAGTAAGCGTTGCTTTGAAAAAAGAAATGCTTAACTAATAAGGTATCTTGTCTACATTTTCTCTGAATCGAGAGAGCCCAGTGATTTCAAAGCATCTTAGAGGTCATTGCCAATTTTGCACTGGACAATTAGCATCTCCTTTCTCATCAAGTGGTGAAATTACCATGTTAGCTCTTTGCAGGAATCAGAACACATTATTGGCTCTTCATGCTTTTCTATGCAGTCATCATTAGGCATAACAAGGACTCAGATATGGAGTATTATCATTTAGATTAGTAAAATATCATGTGAATATCCTAAGCATTTCCCATTCAATTATTTTTCAGTATAGACTTATGAGGGGAGAGCCAAGGCTTCAACAATATCGTACTTCATGTGGCCATGTAACATCTATGCCATGTTATGTGGCTTGTGATAAACCATTTCTCGCCACCACGTTATTTATAGTGCTAATCAAACAATACCATTAAAAAAATTATTGACCTTAAAGAATCCTGATGGGATTTTTGAAATTGCTTTTCCTGAAATGACCCCTGTTCTACTCTTCATCTAGAGACCTGAGGAGTTAACTCAAATCCCAATGCCCCCATGAGCCTATTCTGACTACTGGGTTTTTACTCTTCTCATTCTTTGAATTTCTGGATCATTTATAGCCACACCTGGACATTTTAAAATTTAATTATGTGTTGCATATTATCACTTGTGTTTCACTCAGAGAGAGACACTGTGGCATACAAGAAAAGAGTATGAACACTGAATTCAGACAAACACCGGCTTTGCCACTTAAAAACAATGTAACTGGGCAAGTTTTATATCTTCTCTAGGACTCGATTTCCTCATCTTAAAAAGAGACAGTAGTGCTCACAAGTTACGGTAATAATAGCTGTCTCATGAGGTCCTTGCAAACAATAAATGATATAATGTGTGAAAATGAGCATGTGCTAAATGCTAAACAAATGGTAGTCCCTCATCTGTCTTCACCCTACACAGATTTTAGATTCCCTGAGGCCGAGCCACATCTTATGCTTCTGAATATACTGCATCCACTCAATGATTTAATAAAAATTTATTTAGCACCTTACTATGTACTAAGCATTATACTCAGTACTGTGAATAGAGTCAAGCAAACAAACCATCCCTTTTCTTGAGGACTTCTGGTCTAGCAAAGAATGTAGACATATAGTAAATAACATAATTACATGTTTTCACAAACATTTGGAACATCCAAGAGATCTCCAAACTATTAATAATTAATACTATTAATAAAATCAAGGATTCAAAGTAGTTCATTCCTAAACTCTTGCTAGAGAATAGAAAAAAAAAAACAAATCAGATCTATAATGATACCTCCTCTTGCTCACCAACCTTCATATTTGTACTTCTTTTGCATTTGCCTCATAAATATTTTGGAATTGAATAAATAGAGGCATATTATAGACAGAATCTGGATTTTCTCTCCCCCGCCCCCCAATCCTGCTACAATCACAATTGTTTCAAAGTATGCTATGGTAAGAAATAGCACTTTTGAGTCAATGTTTCAGAGTTTTCACAGTTATTTGGCCATTTTTGTGATCTGAAGTTGAGTGCCTGAGTTGTCATGACTGTCTTTATAATCATTATCATGACTTGAGTGTCTGCCATGGGTTAAGTACTGCACTAGGTACCTAGAATGATCTTGCATTGAAGAAACATAATTTAGATGGGGAATTGACATACACATTTAATTGCAAAGTTAAACTGTAATCTACAGCAAGTCTGTTTCTAGTGAGAGAAGGCTAAAAACAACTAAAATTACTAGATAAAATAAAAAATCTTTTCATAAAAGCATTGACGATCTAACATGGAAGAATAAGGAATTATTTAAGAGCTAGGATTTAGAGAGATGAGTGAGCAAATCACCGCTTTGCCCTGAGGACATTTGCCAATCTAGCTTAAATTAAGATACCAAACACAGCTGGGGGTTTGAAGAGCTCAGTACAAAGGGAAATGTTAGTGGAAGTTCAGAGTTCACCCAAACTTGCTAAATCCATAGTAAACGTGGTAGTGTCTGGCTGCTCTCATAGGGCACTAGATCTGGTCACTCACCCCCCCACACAGTGTTGGGCAGATGGGTCAGTAGAAGCCAAGTGAAGTCAGAGACCTAGAATGCAGCCTAAGTTGAATATCAAGGTGCTTGTTTCAAGGAGAAAGGAAATCTAAGTGTGAAGCAGTAGGATTAGACGAGGTGCTCAGACCAGAGGAAGCAGGTTCAGAATGGAAAGTGGGAAGAAGAACCTAGATTTTTAGAGTTTGGAGTTTGGGCAACTGAATCTTTTAAGGCCAATGAGACAGGCTGAACACATAATATGAATCGTTCATGAAGGAAAAGATTATTTAATATATAGAACTTGTAAGCAATATTTGATGAAAAATTAAAATTTCAGTCTCCACTTCATCCCCTTCCCTCAACTTCAGCTGTACTAAAGAGTTAAATGTAAAATGTCCAACTATTACCACACACAAAAAAGGAAAAAGAAAAAACCTCAAATAAACATGTTACCATGTATTTCTGGAACAGGGAAGATTTTCTACATATAAAAGCTATGGTAAATATCAAGAAGAAAAGCTTAAAAGAAGTAATTCTATCAAAAGGGAAAAAAATCCTTATGTTGAAAGCAAAAAAAAAAAATTGGGGAATGTATTTGCAGTAAATATAACCAAGTTATATTAATTAACGTAAGTTAATATTTTAATACACAAAGAACATATGAAATCCGAATTAAAATGTTAAGATTCCAATAGGCATTAAACATGAGAAGATATTTACAAAAAATGAACATAACTAGATAATTAAGGGGATATGATAATATAATATTTACTGAACATTTACTATATGCTAGACACCATGCTACGTTCTCTGCACCTATTATTTCACTTAGTCCCCACAATCCCATAAACTAGGCTCTATTAATAGCCCTAGTTTATAGATGAGTGAATAGGCAGAGAGAGATCAGGTGGCCTCTGGTCTGAATTTTATGTCTTAATGCCTTTTGAATTCATTGAATTAGCCTGTTGTTATATCTCATTATCAAGACAAGAGTCAAAAGATATTTATTATTTATGATAATATATAAGAACAGTTTCAGACTCATTTCACTTATGCAGTATTACCACCTTTGGCAGACTCTAGCATATTAGTGATAATATGAACAAGTAAAAAGATATTTAAATTACCAAATTAGAATATAATTATTATAAAAATATCAAGCTTTGATATGTTATTTATAGGATCTGATAAAAATATCCTACAAGATCTTAGGTCCGAAATCTTAAACTTTAGGCAAAAATGTTAAGAAATAATTTTATTTTTATTTAATTTTTTAAAAAAGATTTTATTTGTTTATTTGACAGAGAGAAACACAGCAAGAGAGGGAACACAAGCAGGGGGAGAGGGAGAGGGAAAAGCAGGCTTCCCGCCGAGCAGGGAGCCCGATGTGGGGCTCGATCCCAGGAACCTGGGACCATGACCTGAGCCGAAAGCAGACACTTAACGACAGAGCCACCCAGGTGCCCAGTTAGGAAATAATTTTAGAGAAGCTGAAACAAGAGAAAATTCTTTTCTTATGTGTGTGTGAGTGTGCTGTTTTTTTCTCTTCATTTTTCTTCTTCCTCTTCTTCTTTTTTTTTTTTGGTATACTTTCTTGCATTTTTTAAAGCCTTCCCTACTCCCTTTTTAAAAAATTACCTTTCTTTTTAGTTCCTAAAGGCCAAGAGTTTGTTTTTCAATTAACTTTACAGAGGTCTATACGCATTGCAAGGATTTGGTAAATGTATTTGACAGAAGATAATTTAAGAAGATTGTGTTTATTGAAGCTGACAAAAAAAAAATAAGACTTGCAAACCAATTGATTCCAACATCTGTCATGTTCGGACAGAGTGTTTAAACCGCAGTTTGAATACAAATTGAGGTTTGGCTGGCGAACAGGTTCATATTTCAGAAATGGTTTACCTCAAGAACATTTTGAGGATAAATGTTTTTTACCTTTTCCAAACATTTATGCTAATTCAAGCATGGGCGAGTTTAAAAGCAGAGAGGAGAAAGCTCTTGGAAAGGGTGGGGGTGGGGACTGAAGATACTGGTGAGAAAATTGCACCACCATTATCCCCTGCTTGAAGCCTTGCATATCTGATTTCTTCTCTCCTTCCAACACTCTTATCAAATCAGCCAACTAGTCTTAGAAATCTTTTTTCCACAGTGTCTCCCACATTGTTCCTTGTTTTTCTCCATTTGCATTGCTAGCATCCTCATGTAGTCCTTGGCACCCTTACTTCCTGACTATTCTAATAATTTAATATTTCATTTCTTTGTTTCTGGTCTCTCTTACCTTCAGTCTGTCTCAAGCTGCCTGACACACTTTTGAAAAGGACTACCTTCTCCATATCACTCTCTTGCACAGAATTTTTTAAAATTCCAGTATAGTTAGCATACAGTGCTATATTAGTTTCAGGTGTACAATAGAGTGATTCAACACTTGCATAAATCCACTCAGTGCTCATCAAGATAAATGTACTCTTAATTCCCTTCACCTATTTCACCCATCCCCACCCACCTCCCCTCTGGTAACTATCAGTTTGTTTTCTATAGTTAAGAGTCTATTTTTTGGTCTGTGTCTTTTTCTCTTTGTTCATTTGTTTTGTTTCTTAAATTCCACATGTGAGAGAAATCATATGGTATCTGTCTTTCTCTGACTGACTTATTTTACTTAACATTATACTTTCTAGATCCACCCATGTTGTTACAAATGGCAAGATTTAATTCTTTTTTTATGGCCGAGTAATATTCCATTATACATATATGCCACATTTCCTTTATCCATTCATCTATCAATGAACACTTGGGCTGCTTCTATAATTGGCTATTATAAAATAATGTTCCAATAAACATAGGGGTGCATATATCTTTTTGAACTAGTGTTTTCGCATTCTTTGGGTAAATATCCAGCTGTGGAATTACTGGATTATATGGTAATTCTATTTTTATTTTTTTTAAGATTTATTTTATTTTATTTTATTTGAGAGAGAGAGAGCACGAGCAGGGTGAGGGGCAGAGGGAGAAGCAGACTCCCCGCTGAGCAGGGAGCCCTAAGCGGGGCTGGATCCTGGAATTCCAGGATCAATGACCCAAGCTGATGCTTAACCGAGGCACCCCTATTCTTAGTTTTTTGAGGAACCTGCATACTGTTTTCCACAATGATTGCACCAGCTTGCATTCTCAGCAACAGTGATAAAGGTTTCATTTCTCCACATTCTCACCAACACTTGTTGTTTCTTGTATTTTTGATTTTAGCTGTTCTGACAGGTATGAAGTAAGATCTCATTGTGATTTTGATTTGCATTTCTCTGATGATTAGTGATGTTGAGCATCTTTTCATGTGTCTGCTATCCATTTGGATGTCTTCTTTGGAGGAATGTCTTTTCATGTCTTCTGTCCATTTTTTAATTGGAATACTTTTTTTTTTTGCTATACAGTTGAATAAGCTCTTTATATATTTTGGATACTAACTCTTTATCGAATATGTCATTTGCAAGTATCTCCTCCCATTTAGTAGGTTGTCTTTGAGTTTTGTTGATTGTTTCCTTTGCTGTGCAGAAGCTTTTTGTTTTGATGTAGTGCCATCAACCTCATTTTCAATTGGGGAAACAATTTAGAGATTTTACTGGAGTCATTAGTAAATACAGGTAGAATAACTAGCATCATATTCAACGTTAGTACAACCTACCCTAACCCTAACCCCTAACCCTAACCTTAATCCTCACCCCTAATCCTAACCCTAACACTCAACCTCCCCCTCATCACCTCCCAGAGCTGCCTGAGGCACCTCTTGGGATGTCCCAGACTCAGCAGAGCATAGGGATAGATGACTACCAAGATGCTTTGGAATAAGACTTTCCTTTCTATTGATGTTGATACAATGTATCAGCTAGATGATTTTTATGAAATCAATTGTTTACTGGGTCTTTCTCAGAATGGGTCCAAATGTAATCTTTATAATAAAAGCAATAGACTGACACCATTTGATTTAATGACCCAGTCCATTGCTCAGAACTTACTATATTACAGATTGAATCAATATGCCATAACAGCTGTCTCTGTATATACGGACCTTCTAGTCAGGTCCTATACAGCCATGGTTATCATAACTAGTAATTTGGAAACAACATGCATTTTTTTAAACCTGTTATTTAATTTCCATCCAAAAGTTGTCATCAGCTTCATACAGGTCAATATCGAGTCCCCATAGTAATAAGATTAATCAAAGCTCAGCTTTTGTGGAATATCCTCAATTCTAAATCATATTTAATTAGCTGTATTCTAGGCTCTGCTCTCATTTTTTCTTCAAATAACCCTTTGGAGGAGGTGTCATTATTGTCATGTCACATCTGTGGAACATGTAACTCATCTTTAAGGAACTTACTTGAAGTCACATCAGCTATTAACTGGCAAGGCCAAAATGAGAGCCCAGTTTCTCAATTCCATATTCAGTCCTCTTTTTACTAAGCTATAGAGCCAGTGAAAATTCAGAGAGAATAATGCACAAGGCTTTTTTTATTGAGAATGTGTTCTTACTGTTCTGCTTGAGAATTCTAAGTAGTTCAGAGAAGCTCTCTGAATCATCTGATGACACACAGTTCATAAGTATTCAGGACATCATGGATTTTTCAAAGACATGATGGGTAAATACTCTTCATGTTTCAAATTATAATGCAAATATCGTTTTCTGATTTTAATATCTATTGATTTTGGGGGGGTTCAATGCATGGTACTCGTGATAATTCCTAAATCTTCAGAGAAAGCTTGCATTCTTAAATAACAAATTGTGTTATTATCCACATCTGTTCTCATTTTCTATAGGCTTAAAAATTCTCTATTTATTATGGAAACCAAAAGAAATGGCTACTCACTGGAAGTCTCTATTGAATTCTGGCTCATTTTTTCACTTAATTCTTTACTTGAGAATGAAATGCTTATCCAAAATAAATAAGGGACCTACTAAACTGCAGTGATTAATAGGCAATGAGTTTCAGATTCCATTTACTTATGGAAATCGAGTAAAATCCAACACTTTAGTAATACTGTTGTGATGTCAGTTGCCCGATTAGGGCTGTTATAACTGCAGGAGTTACTACTTTAATATTGCATTAGCACATCATTAACTTGAACCATGCCAAAGCAGTATGAAAATGAGCAATTTTCATTTTTTAGAATAGACAATATGAACTTTTCCTGCTGCTTAAATTTGTTTTATGTGTGTATACTGCAGTGGGGGTGGTAATAGAGGATATGTGGAATGGAGTTATATTTTAAATTAATAACAAGTTGCTTTTGTAAAGTCTGTGCATATTTAGAAATCAAATCTAAGGTATATTTTTAAAATAAAAAATAAAATGAATCCTTTTATATTGAGTTTTTTCTTTTTTTAGTATACCCTTATTAGCTGCCTGAAAATCTTTTTTAGAACAACATGGATTAGAAATAAGCAAAAAAATAAATAAGTGAAATACCGCTACTTTATATATAATCTCCAAATTATAATTACTTACTGAAGCCATATTAAAATATATTTTCAATAGATGAATGGTTATCATCTATTAGCTATGTGGCCAAATTTCCTTTTTAAAATCTGGCACACATACTCTGTTTTATTTTTATTATCATTTCAAATTGCAGAATGCTTGCCAATTTCTAAAGCACTTTAACACTAATTGGTCTTATTTCATCTTCACATAACCTTGTAATATGGTCAGAGCAAACATCTGTATTTTCACTCCATAGATGAGAAAATTGGGCTTTGACCCTTTAACACTAAATGACTTTCCCTAGGTCACACAAATTCATTTCCATTGTTTGCTATCTACATGATGTTGGAAAAATTACTACTCTATGCTTCAGGTTCAACATTTGTAAAATGGGTATAACAAGTAGATATATCTCGCAAGATTGTTGTAAGAAATAATTGAGATAATCCATAAAAAAAAATCAGTACAGTGCCTGGAACATGGCAAGCATCTATAAGTATTAATTGTTGCTATTTGTATTGCTTTTGAAAAAATAAACCTAGTAACTGCATTACAGAAAAGTATTGAAAGTGCTACGACACTAAATATCATGAACATTTGCATAATGTTAAATGTCAACATATGCTTTAGACTGATTTATTTGCTTATAATTGCTTCTTGTTCCCTTTGCTCATGGAATTCATTTTCTTTCTTGCCATTGTGTGTTCTTCAGTCATTCTTTCATGAGGGCCTGTGACTAGTCAAATTGTTTATCTTTTGTGCATCTGAGAAACTCTCTATTTTTGCCTGTATTCCTAAATGATGGTTTAGGTGGGGGAGACTCTGGTTGCTGCCAGTGAGAAAACTGATGTGTACCTGACTGTCATTCTTTAATTGGCCATCCATCTTCTCTCTTGGGTAGCTTTTAGGAACAGATAAAGGATTCTTTCTTTATCCATGCTGCTCTGTATTTTCACTATTATGCACTGATACAGGGACTTAACTATAATTATTGTTTGATATTAGGTAACCACTTTGAATTGGATACACATATATATTGAAGTTAATAGTACTCAAAATATCCTTTCCCACCATTTCCTCTATTATCTTCTTCTGGAACTACTAAGTATGTGTTAGAACCTCTTGTTCTATACTTCATGTCTCTTAACTTCTCAATAATATTTCTTCATTACTTCATTTTCTGGTATTACTTCATTTTCTGGTGAAATAATTTACCTGCATTCTGGATGATTTCTCAGATCTATTCTCATATATTCTCTTTTTAGCTGTGCCTAGTCTAATTTTTATTTCTAGAATTTCTATTTGATTTTTTTTAAAGCTGCCTATCCTTTCTTTTAAATTATTTTTTTTACCTTATTTTGTATTCCTTTCTTTATCTCCTTAAATATTTTTAAATTTTTTATAAAGATTTTATTTATTTATTTATTTATTTATTTATTTATTTATTTATGAGCGAGAGAGAGAGCACACATGTGCATGAGTATGCGAGTGAGCTGGGGGCAGGGCGAGAGGGAGAGAGAGAACCCCAAGCAAACTCCTCATTGAGCATGGAGCCTGGGTGTGGGGCTCAATCCCACAACCCTGAGATCATGACCTGAGCCCAAATCAAGAGTTGGACACTTAACTGATTGAGCCACCCAGGCACCTATATTTCCTTGAACATTCTAGAAATTAAAGTCCGAAGACCCCCTCTGACAGCTCTTCGTACCCATCCCCACCCCTTCAAAAACAATTTACAAATTTTCAGAACCATGATGTTTGCTGTTTTTAAACTATGTGGTTATACAATTCAAATATGTAACATTGTTTTATATCCAATTACTAAAAATCGGGACTGATCCTATATTAGAAAATAAATAGTCTGGAAAAATAGCCTCAATGTCTTGACTAATTTTTAATAATAGTTTGTTGAAAATTATGAAGGGACAGAATAAAGAAGTTGGTTTTGCAAAGGGAAATTACACACAGAAAATTATTTTCATTGAGGGTCACCTTAATGTTTCAACATAATTATGACTGCTAGTACAAGATTTAGGTAAAAGGCAGCGGAAAAGAAAAAAACCAGTATAACTACAGAATATTGAATTAGTCTATTAAGTGCAGCTGTCTCCATGCTCTCTTTAAGCTTGCAGCATTTGCATTTGATATAAAAGCACACTAAACAAATAAGCAAATAGTTTTGAGTTCTACTCTTGGCAGTATAAAAATGTAACAGCTCTTGTTCTTAAAGAGCGTAATGACATTTTCCTTAGCTGTGTCATTATTAAACAAATGGAATTAGCGATGTGCCACTATTTATTTTCACCGGGCTCTGGTAGATACAGGTCATCAACCCTACACCAAACAGCTGAGGGGTAAGGGGGAAAGATGGAACTTGGCTATATCAGAACCAAATTCCTGCCTCAGTTTTGCTGGTTAGAAGGTATAAGAGTTTGGGTGTTAAAGCTCTTTATTCCTTTGCTTCCTCTCCTGAAAAATGGAGATACTAGGGCCTCCCCACAGAGTTATGGTAAGGATGAAATGAGATAATACCTGGGAAGATGCTTCACCAGCTCTAAAGCAGTGGATTGCAAAGTGAAGTCCCTGGATCAGCAGCCTGGGCATCACCTGTGGACTTGTTAGAAATGCAAATTCTTGACCTACTCCAGTTCCTGTTTCCAGTTCCTTCCTGAAGCCCTACTTCTTAGGACACCCTTATATCTATGTAATAAATTCCCTCTTTCCCACTCACGCTAGGTTCAATGGTTTTCTGTGGGTTGCAATCAATCATTTCTTTGGTTGATAGAAAACACCTGCAGGCAAACCCAGCAACTCTCATGGAATATTGCTGCACTCATGACCACTTTCTCTGGCTGTGCAGGATCCTTTCGTATCCTGTCAACTTCATTTCCTCATCTTTTCCTCTGCAGTAAACTTGGTTGTTTGGACACTCGATTAGGTATTTCCTTATTCACCCCTCTCTCTCCTTCTCTATACACCTCCACTCTGCCCCACTCCATCCACACACACTGTGCAGGTCTTATTAATAGGTTGTTTTGTTGTTTTGGGGTTTTTTGTTTTGTTTTGTTTTTGTTTTACATTATGTAACGTTCCAGGTCCTGACAAACTTCCAGTCATCCTCCTCAGTCACCCTTGCTACGGGCTGGTATTCATTGCTCTAAAGCAGTAAATTACCTTTTTAGTGGCTCATGCATTTAAACCAAGTGTAAAATTCAATGCCAAATCCATATAGTGTAAACCTTAAACATTCCAGTTTTATCTGCTTTCCTGTTCCAATACATTCAACATCCCATTGGATACTAAGAATGATATGCTCTATATCTCATTTCATAACCTCTCAAAAATGGGTAAATGATGTTTAAAAACAGTGTTATAGAAACAACGTTGGAAGATATCCAGATTTTTCCAAATGCAGAGTTCCTGCTACAACCTTCCTGCTTTTTGGTCATCTAACCTCTTACACACTTTCAGTGATGAAGAATTGGGTGGCTTTATTAATGAGTGTTTCCTTCTCTTAAAATAAAACTTATCTCTTTGTCATATCCAGCTTCTGCTCCATGTAGCACTTTAGAGCAAATATACTTCCTGTGCTCAAAGATAGTTTCATATCTAAATTTTCCTTTCCTGGGGTAAATGTTAACCTCTTTTACCTGTTTTTTGTTAAGTAGGTTTATGGAATTACAGTCATTTAATATCCCTCTAAACATAACCTTATTTCATAATGTCTTTCTTTAATGTGATCCTCCAAAACTGAACATAATAATTAGAATAAGACCTAAATTTCTATTTCTATGGAAGTATATTGGGACCCTGGTTATTTTCTTAACACTACTGTCATCTTGTTGGCTCCTAGGATCTTTTTCATATGTCATATTGTCAAGCCAGGACTCCTGAATTCTGTATTAGTATGGTTTAAATAACAAACAAAAAACAAATAAAAAAAAAAACCCAAAGAAATGTGAGACTTAAGAACTACCACCACAGCAGTAATATATCATTGAGAAAATTGGTCATCTTTAACTTTCCATGGAGCCCTAGCCATTGGCTTGGCCACAACTTACCTTTACCCCTCCCCCCATCTTTTACAGGATACAAAGACCCTCTTTTTATCAAAACTAACCTCTCCGTTCATGTAATTCATTCTTTTCTTTTTCCCTGGGACCTTGCCTTATCTTTTTTTCCCTTCTCTTCTCTTTCATTGGCTTCACCACCTTTGCTTTGAAATTGTTTCAAATCTCTTTCATTACAAATGAAACAGAATCTCTCTTGTAGCTACTACCTTCTTAAAGAAAGTACATGCTACACTCACTCATCTTTCATTTATTCTTTTTAAATACACTTTAGTGTGTCTTCCATGTCAACCACTCTATTGAAATTGTTCCTATTAAGTCTAACAATCTGACTGTGAAATTTGAAGGTCATTTTTACAGTCCTTCTCTTATGGGTGGCATGTAAGACTGTAAGTCATTTCTTCCTTTTTTAAATTCTCTATTTCTGTGGCTTTCATGACCCAGAACCCTTGAAGATTTCTCTGTATCTCTTGGACCATCTTTTACTATTATTCTATGAATTTCAGATCTTCTTTCTGGATCTTAGAGCCTAGAGTGCCCACAGTAACAACACTGTACTAATTAAAAGTCTTTGACTCCTCTGACTTGGGTCTGTGCCCCCAGTCTTCTCTCCTTCTTCTGTCCCTCTTTCCTTCCCATCACAATCATCCTCCATATTACTCCCTGCATGGTCCACATGAAATGCAGTCTGAACCTGTCAATTTCCTGTTGTATCTCTGCTTTAGCTCTTCATGCCTATGCAATAAAGTCCTGCTCCTCTGCATGACTTAGTGTCTCCATGGCTTACTCTGCTTCTCTGGTATCACCTCTCACAATTTCCTGCTCTGCGTGGTAGTGCTGAAAATTTTCTGCATACACCATTCTAGCATTCGTCTGTGTGTCTTTCTTACATTGCCTTTCCGGCTGGAATAACAACCTTCTCAGCTCGAGAGCCTATTTCACTGGCCTTTATCCCTTCGCTCTCCATTGGATGAGTTTGATGTTAGTTCTCTATGCTTGTATGAATATGCCCATCACTGCACTTTTCTTTTTATGGTTCTGTCTCCTCAATTAGACTGAATACATATTGTGAGAAACGTATCTGTATCTCTTATCAAAGGACCTGGATAAATGATTAACGACTATATGGCACTTTTGCTATTTACATCATTCTACACTTTTATAAATATCATTCAACATTTATCTTTTATTACAGCTCATTTGTTTTAGTCCAGCATTCCAGCCTGCCCTGCTCTTTTTAATTCTCCAGTTGACCATCAGTGCTATTCATTACCTTGCCATTCTTTGTGGTCCTGGCAGATTAGATACGCACGCCACCTTAGTCTCTATCCAAATCATTAACAGGAGATGTTGAATAGATGCTATGCTAGAATTTAGCGCTGCTGAATGGTATCCTAGCACCTCGTTCTTCTTCTTCTTTCCTCACAAATTGCCAAAATAAAGTTATCTTCGCCAAATAGCTCAGTTGCAGATGGAACTTAGGTATTGGATTCCAGCTACTGTCTTAAAGCTCCTCCCTCACAAATGCTTTACCTGATGTCTTCATGAAAAGACAATATGAAGTAAATCTCTAGTGTTACAGCACCACTCTCATTCTTTCCTTATTGAACACCCAGGAAAAAATTATCAGGAGAAGGGGTTAAGCGGTTAAATGCATTTTATTTTTTAATGAGGAATTTAAGAACATTGCCACTTTCCATTGGTTACACCAGAGTCCCTGTATTAATAATTACAAAGCAAAATTTCTGTTTATCACTACTATAAGGAAAACTATTCCATGGTTTGTAGTGAGGAAAAATATAATCACATCACTTGTAATGAAGGATAGTCAGAAGAAAGGCAGGCAGGGACAAAGGATTCCCCTCTCCCCACCAGCCTCCAGTCCTAAGAGGAAACCACCCTTAGAAGGATTTTACACCATCCTGGAAGGAGCCCTCCACCCTTTCCCATGTGAACAATTACCTGATGAACGTGTAGACAAAAACCTGAATGGGTGACAGGCATGGAGGGTTAACCAGATTGAAACAGCCCACCAACAATCTCATAAAAACCCCTAAACTTAGAAACTCCGGGGGCAACCATCTCCGGTCCCCTCCCTCTTTGGGAGCTTTGTACTATCGCCCAATAAACTTTGCTTTGCTGCCCACCACTCTTCGTCTGGTCTACATCTTCATTCTTTGAAGCAGCATGACCAAGAACCATGGGCACTAAGGGAAAAGGAATACTGAAACATTTGGAATCTCACAAGACATGATTTTAATGTTGATTGTAGAAAACAAAATATTGATAATAGTAATTGAGTTCTTGCATGTGTCAGGTACTTTTCTAGGTGTGTTATATATACTAATTTATTCCTCAGAACAACTTTATCCAGGAGGCATTATTTATGTGTTCTACAGATGAGATGCAGAATCAGTTAAATAAAGTGTAGGGTTATACAGTTAGTAAATTGTAAGGTTAATCTGTCTTGGTTCTAGAAAATTCTCAAGTATATACTTGTTGCCACAAATTCTAATCATCACTGTGCTATCTAACATTTAGTCATATCCTTCTTAGAAAGGATCATCATCTCCTTCAACACAATACACCCAGTTGTATTTGTGTGCATATCTGCTGGTGGGTGGATAGAGTCCCTGGGCTTCAAGTAAACATGATGGAGAGTAAACCAGGGTGGAGAAGCAAAAAAACCAGTGCTCTCTGCCCATTTTCCTGGAATCTAATTTATTTCTGATAGGCCTAGAAGGGAATTGGGGTTGGGAAAAGGCCCATCATTATTTTCTTTATTATACTCATCATCATTACCTTCGTTGTGGTAGGGAATGTTCTATCCTTTTCCCAGTATTTCTCCCAAATGGGAATTTGGCCCTCTTGGGTATTAGGAAGATAGCATGGGCATTCCCCTCCACCACCACCCACCCCTTGCTAGAGAGGAGTGAATCATTTTTGGAGGATGGGTGGCCCCAGTGGAGTCCCAGGAGACCTGCCATTCTTTAGTTTGAGATCTTGTCTATGCTCCTAATCTTGTTGCTATGTCGTAGGTGAATTAATTAGCCACGGCTTCTCTATCCTGCCCCTGGGCAGATAACACTGTTTAGGGTGAGAGGAATATAGACTTCCTTTTGTTCAGGGTTCTAAGCTGAATTTATAAATTCAAAGTCAAAGGTGGACTAGAACCCATTTGATTCTTCTCTCAACAATGACTATTGTGTACCTGCTCTGAGTCTTAAACTAGTCTAGGTGCTGGGGATTCCCCAGTGAATAGAATTGCCCCCAGGGTATCTTGCATTCTAGTCAGAGAGGGCAGACAAAAAAGTATATAATATGTCAGATAGTGATGAAGGATTGAAAGAAAAATAATGCAAATAAAGGGGAATAGAGGGTTCATAGCTTAGGTAAGGTGGTGCTAATTCATATGGAGTGGTGGAAGAAAGCCTCTTGATCTTGTGAACATTTGAGCAGAGAGTGAGGAAGTGAAATCTATGATTCCCTGGGGAAATAGCTTCTATGCAGAGGGAAAAACAAGTTCAAAGACCTTGAGGTAGACTGAGGCTTGACTTTGTTTGTTTTTGTTTTCTGTTTTTTTGAGAGAGACGGGGAAACCAGTGTGGCTGGAGCAGAGAGAGTGAAAGGGGAGAATGTAGGAGGTAAATTGAGAGGGGCAGCTGGAAACAAGGTCATTTCAAGCCTCAAAAGCCAATGTAAAGAATTTGAAGTTTACTTTTCGAGAGATGGGAAATCAGAGGGTTTTGAAAAGGAGAATACCATGACCTAACTTTCGTATTTAAAAAGGTAGTTCTGGAGCACCTGGGTGGCTCAGTCGGTTAAGGATCCAACTCTTGATTTCAGCTCAGCTCGGAATCTCATGGGTCATGGGGTGGAGTCCCGCATTGGACTCTGATTCAGTGGGGAGTCTGCTTGAGATTCTCTCTCTCTGCCCCTTGCCCCACTCGCTCTCTCTCACTCTCTCTCTCTAAAATAAATAAATAAATCTTTAAAAAAAAAAGGATAGTTCTGAATTTAGTGTGGAACATAGACTCCATGGGGTAATTGGACATGGGGAGAATGGTCAGGCGGTTACTGACCTAGTTCAGCTGACAGATAGAGATGGCTGGACCCAGGGAGGTAACAGTGTGTGTGTGTGGGGGGGGGGTGGTGGTGGTAAGATTGACATATTCTGGATGCATTTTCAAGTTATAGGCAACAGAATTTGCTGTTGGATTGAGTACAGGGTTTGATACTATACACATGGTAATTTGATTTTTAGTAAGTTGTTCTTGTATAATCTATTTTTATTTTGAAAATTTAAATATACACATAATTAGAGAGCATAATAAAATGAACTCCTACACATTCTTCACCCAGATTCCATACTTATCAATATTATGACACATTTGCTTTAATTATCTCCTTTTGAATCATTTTCATATTTGAGGAATTATTTCAAAGCAATCTATGATATCTATATCAGATCATGTCACCCATATATACTTTGGTATATATCTCTAAATATTATGAACATGTTCTTACATAATGCTATCATCATACTGTAATAAAATTGTTAAGAAAAATTCCTTGGTATCAACTAAACCAAAATGATATTTAAATTTTCTTGAATTTTGTTTCCTTAATTGAGATAAAGTTTACTTGGAGTGAAGCACACCAAACTTAAGGATGCAATACAATGACTTTTGAAAAATGATATAAACCTGTAAAATCAATAACCTAATAAAAAATATAAAATACTTTCATGATTCTAGAAATTGCACACCCTTCTAGTCAAATCCTGTTTCTACAGGCAACCACTGTTCTGATTTCTATCAACAAAGATTAAGTTTTATTGTTTGTGAATTTCATAGAAATGAAATCATATGATATATGTTTTTTCGTGTTTGGCTTCTTCAACATAATATTTTTGAGATTAATTTACATAGTTTACATATATCACTAGTTCATTCAATTTTTATTTCTGGGTATTATTCCATTTTATGAATATAAAATAGAAACCCTTAAAAATCTTTCCATACTCAACATTATTTTCCATATTTCCCCAGTAACACATGTACCACACTTTGAGAATCATTGCTCAATATCGCCTCTCTTTGGACCACCTTAATTCTGGACAATATCCAGAAATGACACACATGGAAATAGCCATAGAGGTTATTTGTTGATAGTCACCATATTGGGTATTATGAAAAATACAGAGACAAGTGGAGCATGATGTCTCAAGGCACTTGCCTACCATGGGAAAACAAACATGTAAGTAATCACTTGTAAGAGATGACAAAAAGCAGAAGTAAAGATAGTATTTTGTGCAAGCATAGAAGTGATGAATTCTGGCTGTGGGTGGAGTATAGGGCAGGAAATCTGGGAACAGGTAGTGGGATGTGCCCTAAGCTTTGAAAGAAGGCTGGGCTGGGGCGCCTGGGTGGCTCAGTTGGTTGAGGGTGGGACTCTTGATTTTGGCTCAGGTCATGATCTCAGGGTCATGAGATCGAGACCCATGCTTGGCTCTGCGGCTGTGGAGCCTGTTTAAGATTCTTTCTGTCCCTCTCCCTCTGCCCCTCCCTCCACTCTGTGTGTGCTCTCTCTCAAATAAATAAATAAATAAATAAAATCTTTAAAAAAAAAAAAGAAAGAAAGAGGGCTGTGCTATCTATAAGAGGTACACGAGGAATGGATAGTTCAGGCTGAAGGAAGCACTTACAAAGTCACAAAGGTATGACTGTGTCTGCTCTTTGTCCATCCAATAAATGGGGTGAGAACCCTTGGGGATTATCTTGGACTCCTCCTCCCTCTCGCTCCTATGACATCTGTCACCAAATCCTATTGATAACAAGTTTATAGTCTCTTAAACATCTACCCTCTTCTGTTCTCATTGCTACTTCCTCAGCTGAAGCCCACGTTACCTCTTCTTCTCTTTACCAAACAATTGAAACTGACTTCTCACGGTTTGTCTGCTTTGGGTCAGTCTTCATTCTAACTGTTCCTAAACAGTGCCACTAGAACTGTCTTTGTCGGACCCCAAACTGATTGTGCTATTTCCCTGCTTAGAGCATTGATTATAGACTGGAGTTTACATTCCTCCCCCTATTCCTCAAGGCCCTTCAACCTCTCCTTTCAAACACCCTCATGCTCTAAGTCGCCATGTGTTTTACCCATAATACACAATTTTGCTCCCTAAATATGCCTTACTTTTTTCCTGACTTTGCATCTCTGTTGAAATTACCAAACCCAGTCTTCAGGGTTCTTTCCCTTCTCTCTGCTTAATTGATCCTCTGAGGCCAAATTCAATGTTACTTCCTTCTGGGAAGCTTTTCTCAACCCTCACCCCTGTCAAAATTAATCACTCTTTAGACATTGCTTTTGCCACGTAGACCATGTTTTGTATCATAATGATTTATATTCATCCCCATTCCTCCACTAGACTGTAACTTCCTTGGAAAAAAAGGCCATGTTTTTGGTTACTGTTGGCCTAGCAGAGTGCCCTTTCCATTTCTGGCTCTCATTAATATTGTATACAGTCATTCTCTCTTACTTATAAGGTACACTGTTTTCTAAAGCAAACTTTAATAAATTTTAAACTATCTTTGTCATGACATACAGTCTGACATAGTGCTGAAAGGCACTGAACATGGCTAATTATATGATGAGTTATAAAAATGAGATCCTAACATGCCCCAGCAGGTAACTAGTTTATCATTTGGGAGATTCATAGCCTTGACTTACTTGTAGACATGTGGAATTTTTTTTCTCCTTCTTGCTACACCTATTTTTGAAAATGTTTCCCTTTGTAACTTGAGGGAAGCATGCCATACTTAAGAATAAATTATCTGACTCAGGCAAAAATACAAGATTAGGCTAAAGATATTTTCAGCATGCAGAAATAGGACACATTGAGGTCTTGGGAACTGTAAAATTAAATTGGGGTGGGGATATATTAAATAGACTAAAAAATAATGTCTTATGATTGAGTGCATATTAGTATCTGGTCCTATGAAGTGTTCAGCCTGGACTAAGATTCTCTTTATAGCTTAAATGAAATAATGAACTGAATGTTGAATTAGGAATAGGTGAGTAAATCATCATGTCCCCAGTTTTAGCCTGATTCATTCAGCTCCTAGGAGATTTTTTTCTCTTTATCATTAAGAGAAAATAATAATTGAGCATTATATATATGAGCAATAAGAGTAATAATAAAATCATTAGCTATTTCAGTCATATGACTTCATGCTCTGAATGACTTTTTAAAAACATATTCTGTTGTAATTCGTGATGTGAAATATATAAAATATTTAAATGAGCATTGAAACTGACATCAGATCCAGGCTTGTGCCTTAGCAGATAAAAATTCTAAACCTTTTTTCCATATTCATGTTATTAAGAAATTCTTATACAATTTTCATATATGCCTCCATCCCTGCTCCCCATTCCATCCCCCAGACTTCACCAGTCACATGCCACAGCAGACATGACTCAATATAGAAGGTATATTTAATTCCATGGAATATGTATACACAGAGTACATATCTTCAATCATTAAAAGTTACTTTGAATAAATAAATACTTAAAGACACAGAAGTATATCTGCAAAGATGTTCTATTCAAAATTCAGAATTACTTTTTTTCAGAAAAAATTTGTTTTTTAATAGTAACAAAAGGATAGTTTACTTTTTATTTTTATTTTTTATTTTTTTAAATATGTGGTTTTTTTTTTTAAGATTTTATTTATTTATTTGTCAGAGAGAGAGAGAGAGAGCACAAGCAGGAGGAGCGGGAGAGGGAGAAGCAGGCTCCCTACCGAGCAGGGGGCCTGATGTGGGACTTGATCTCAGGACCCTGGGATCATGACCTGAGCCAAAGGCAGATGGTTAACGACTGAGCCACCCAGGCGCCCCATAGTTTACTTTTTACAATAAAAGTATAAATTGTGAGAGAAAGACAAATACTGTATGATCTCACCTATATGTGGAATCTAACCAACAAAAACAAAACAAAAAAAATCCATAAGAACCTGAAACTCACAGATACAGAGAACAGATTGGTGGTTGCCAAAGGCAGTGAGGTGGGAGGTGGGCAAAATAGGTGAAAGGGGTCAAAAGGTACAAACTTCCAGTTATAAAATAAATAAGTCCTGTGGATGTAGTATATAGTACAGCATGGTGACAACAGTTAACAATATTGTATTGGCTTTTTGAAAGTTGCTAAGACAGTAGATCTTAAAAGTTCTCATCACAAGAAAAAAAAAATTGTAACTGTGGGGTGATGGACGTTAACTAGATTTATTGTAGCTTTCATTTCACAATATATACAAATATCAAATCATGCTGCATATCTGAAACTAATATAATGTTACATATCCATATATCTCAATGAAAAAAAGTATAAATAGTGGAAGTATTTCAGATAACACAACTAGGATGTATTTATATGTAAAAAGGAATTACATGGTAATCCATTACATGGGCATTCTTTATTTATAAAGTGATGCTCTTAGAAGCATTTTCTATCCTAATTTTTCTGAATTTTCTCATATGTAAATGCGATTAAATTTTAAAATTTTTCTTCCTTATTTACTGGGATTAGGACCAAAACATAGATGAAAACCTTATATCAAAAATATCAAGAATGAACAAAGAGTGTTTGAAGGGGAATGCTCAATCTCTTTGGTTTCTGAAATGATAGCCATGTAAATTAAACTAATTTTTATGGAAAGAATATATATTAATGTATAACATGGAAAGTAAATAAGAGGCAAGGGAAATTTTGCTTTAAAAGTTAAGTTACAATGTGTGCAATGGGAAGCCAGCAGGTGTTATTTCTAGAAAATCTATCAAATAAAGACCACTTAAAGGAAGTGGTAGGAATTTTGTCCTGAGAAAATGAACTCTAGAGAGAGAAAGAAGAGCTCCGAATATTTAAAGGCTTCTCAGGAAAAGGACAAAGAGGGCAGTTTTGGATTACTCAGACCAGCTCCCCATTATCCCTGCTAACCTGGGGACATGCTGCAAATCCAGGAGAAGCCACGCCTGGGGGAGGACAAGGGAGTGACCAGGAAGGTGGCTGAGGGCTGCAAAACCACATCAGGAGTATGAATGATGGCCTAGCCCTCTATTCCTGTGTTCCTGTATTCACAGCAGTGATGGTAATAATAACAGGATGGCAATCATGTCATTCTTCTAAGTACTTTATAGACTATGTGTATTTTAAAATGAATGTACGTGGCAGTAAGGCTGCAGCCATTCTTAGATTATTTTTCTTAGCCATTCAAAAATATTTTACTTAGAAACACAAATATATTTTTATATAAAAAGAAAGATACTGACATTACTGGAATAATCCACAGTCTTTGAAACAGAGGTATGATTTCAGAGACTATATTGAGACAGGTATTAATTGAGTCTCACAAATAAGTTGAGATTTTAATGGGCTTCCTTATTGTTCAACTGAAATTAAAAATCTGAGCAGTTCTTTAAATCCTTTATCATCTCTCCCTGCTCTGTTGTGCTCTTCAGAACTGTTCTTTTGCCAAGTCATACTCTCTTCCAAATGAGGCTGATACATGAAGCTAAATGCATTCATGACTGAATTTTGTTTGAGAAAATGCAAGAAGAATTACTAAAGAAATATATATATGTAATATATATAAAGTAATAAATATACATTTAATAAATAATACTAATAAATAATAAACATTTTTATGAAACTGGAAGTTACATGTAAGTAGCCTTTCAGAGCAAAATATTCAACAATGGCAATGATAATGAAATTATTTACAATACTGAGCTCATAGATTTTTCTATAAACAGAAGTATATAGGATATCTTTTAGGGGAAGATCACATTTATTGCCAATTGATTTCTCCGGAGAGTTACTTAGTTCTTAGTTTGAATCAAAAGAAAAGCTTGTAAAGCTTACATTATTTTTTGATAAGGGCTTTGTAGTTGCTCATGCCAAGGTCCTGTCCAATTTTGCAGGTATGTCCTTACTGGAGAGTGACTATTAGTTGTATAAATGTATGTTGATATGTTTATTAAAATTCATTTGCATTTGATCTATCTCTACCTCTATCTTACTATCCCTCTGCCTAGCCTACAAGCAAGCAGCAGATCCTTTTTCTTCCTTCTTTTCCTTCTTTTTTTCTTCAATACTTTGGTATGGAATTACATTTTCGAGATCAATTATTTACTGATGTTTTACTATGGGTGAATACTCTGCTGCATGGTTCAGGAGATTCAGTGAAGAACAAGACGTGGTCAAGGAACACATCATGGGAGGTTGGTTATGAAGGATGGTTATAGAAGGATGGTTATGATATGTATACATGTACACACATGTACACACTTGACCATAATACAATGTTTAAATGTTTACGGAAAGTAAAGCATTTAAAGCATTTATTTTTATAGGGGTGGTAAAAAAGGTTTCTTGAAGAAGGTTATATTTGAGCTCAGCCTTGAAGTCTGGGTAATCTGTCAAAAGGAAATGATAAGGAGGAGAAGCCTTTAGGTGAAAACAGTGAGATTTTTTTTCCTAGCTTTATAGTTTCAGTTTTCATCTTCAGTATGGTCTGAAATAAATAAATTTTTGTGTGTGGTGTAATGTTTATTTTATTTATATATATATATATAGTCATTTAGAACAACTTGCTGAATAGACTTTCCCATATCCTTTAAATTGTCTCAGCTCCCTTATAAAAAATTAACTGATCTTGTACATGTGGGTCTACTTCACAATCTCATCCTCTTCCATTGATCTATTGGTCAATTCTTACATAAATGCCATTTTATTGTCTTGATTACTATTGTTTGGTAGGAAATCTTAAAATTAGGTAGTTGTTTTTTTTTTTAAGATTTTATTTATTTGACAGAGAGAGCACAAGCAGAGGGAGAGGGAGAAGCAGGCTCCCTGCCAAGCAAGGAGCCTGATGTGGGACTCGATCCCAGGACTCTGGGATCATGACCTGAGCCAAACTGATGCTTAACCAACTGAGCCACCCAGGCATTGCAAAATTAGGAAGTTTTTGTCCTATAATTTTGCTTTTCATTTTTTGATAGTTTTTTGATATTCTAAATCCTTTCTATTTTCATGTAACTTATAGAGTCAGCTTATTAATTTCTATAAAAAGCATCAGAATTTATACCTACTTGGGTAGGCAAAGATTTCTTAAAGAGATTCCACAAAGCACTACCATTAGAAGAAAAAATATGATAAATTGGACTTGGTCTAATGAAAAATTTCTGCTAATCATAAGGCATGCTAAGAAAATGAAAAGGTAAAATGCAGACTGAGAGAAAATTTTTGTAATCCATACATCTGATAAAAGATTTGTATCTAGAGTACATAAAAAGACACTAAAAATCAATAATAAAAGGACATAAACCCAATAAAAATTGGAAAAAACCTTGAAGGGTATTTAACAAAATAAGATCTACAAATTGATAATAAGCATATGGAAGGTGGTAAACATCTTTAGTCATCAGGGAAATGCACATTAAATCACACTGAGTTACTACTTCACCAGAATTAGAGTGACTGAAATTAAAAAGACTTACAACAGCAGATATGAGAGAATGTCGAGAAACTAGAACTCCCATACATTGATGGTAGGAGTGTAAAATGACAAAACCATTTGGAAAAACTGTGTAACAATCTCTTATAAAGTTAAACATATACATACCATAGAACCCCAAAATTCTTTTCCTGAATTTTTATACGAAAAAAATGAAAACATGTTTCCACAAACGGACTTGTATGTGAATATTTATAGCAACTTTATTCATAGTAGTCTCAAACTGGAAACAGTCCAAATGTTCATCAACAGGAAACTGAATAAACAAATTGTGATATATTCACATCATGGTATTCTACTCAGCAATAAAAAAGGAACGGACCATTGACAGATGAAAAAACAGGGACGAATTCTACAGACACTATGTTTAGTTAAAGAAACTAGACCCCAAAAAGTATATTATATATTATTCTATTTATAGCGAATTCAAGAAAAGGCAAAACTTATCTATGTTGATAGAAATCAGAACAGCATTGCCTGTGGCTGGGGTTGGAGTTGATTGGAAAGGAGCACAAGGGAAATTTTGGGTACCGGAAATATTCTGTATCTTGATTTGTGTGGTATGGGTTTCATGAGTGTATACATTTGTCAAAACTGATCAAATTGTATGAGTAAGCTTTTTTCATTTTTATGTATATAAATTATATCTTAATAAAAAAAGATATATTCAATAAAGAATAAGACACAAAAAGTTGGAGGAAAGCCAAATATTCAAGTGCTTTCATAGAGAGCTGGATGGAGAGCAGGGATTAGTGAGAGATATGGTTTGAAGGTCATCAATGTTGGCTGAAGAGTTGGGATTTTTTCTTTATTTGTAATTGTGCTACCGAAGATGGTTTTTGAGGGAGGAAGTGAAGTGGTCAATGCTCTGTTTTAGGGTGATTCATCTTGCTCAGGTGAGAGGACTAAGGAATGTGGTATTGCTATGGACGAGATATAAGCATCTGCTGGGGAGACTAGGCATTATGAGGGCAACAAGAGGAACAAAAACAAGAAAAGAGGTAATAACTTTGAGAGTTATCAAAAAGAGAAAATTCACAAGATTTAATAATAGAATTAATACAGGGAAAGAGATTAGGGAGCAAAAACTTTAGGGCCCAGCACAGTGCCTGGCAAGCAAAATAAGTCAATCAGAGAAAGACAATTATCATATTATCACACTGATATGAGGAATTTGAGAAACAAGACAGAGGATTATAGGGGAAGGGAGGGAAAAATGAAAGAAGAGGAAACCAGAGAGGGAGACAAACCATAAGAGACTCTTAATCTCAGGAACAAACTGAGGTTTGCTGGAGTGGACGGGGGGTGGGAGGGATGGGGTGGCTGGGTGATGGATACTGGGGAGGGCATGTGTTGTGGTGAGCACTGTGAATTGTGTAAGACTGATGAATCACAGACCTGTACCCCTGAAACAAATAATACATTATATGTTAATAAAAAAAAGGATAGAATAGTAGCAAGAGAAAAAAAAATAGCAGATGCTCTATATATATTTGTTGAAAAAATGAAGAAATGAATGAAGTAAGTGATAGTCTGAGAAATTGAGGTGAGTTGGTACTATGAATAGGAATAGGAAATAAGGAGAAGTTGGCTGGAGGAAATGAGTGCCTGTGATTTATGTTAGACATGTTTTAATGAATGTGTCTGTGGGACATAGAGATGAAAATGAAGAGTAGACAGTGGGAAACATTGGCTTGAACATCTGGAAAGAGGTCATGGTTGGATATAGAGATTTTAGGATGATTAATGTAGAGAAAATCACTGAATTATGTAAATAGAAGAGATCATCTAGGAACACCATAAAAAGAAGAGAAGAGGGCTGAGAACAGAAGCTTGGTGAGGTGGGAGCGGGGCCAGGGCAGATATTGGAGAAATAGAGGCAACAGAGCTGGAATTGTCAAGGAGGTAAGAGGAGGGCAATGTCAGGAAGTCTAAGGGAGACAAAAGGCATCCAAGGGATTGGTGGTCAGATCTCACAAACCAGTAAGAAAAGAAAAAACAGACAATTAACAAATATGAGACACAAATGATCAAGTTATATGAACAAATGTTTTACCTCATTATTAATTTAAAAACTATAATAGAGAAACCATTTTTATTTCCCAGATTAGCAAAGATTTAGAAAAAAAATATATACCGCATTGATTCAGTTGGGTTGGGTAGCACAACCTTGTAGGAATGAAGGGGTAAATGCACACTAGATTTCCCAGAGGGTGGACACTGGCTTTGCCTAGTGCAACAAAATGTCTAGGTGCTATAACCTTCCTCTTGATGTGAAAGTAACTCTCGACTCCCCTCTTTCTGTTCCCCTTCCACACATTCTATTCTATCAGCATGTTTTATAAATTTTACCCCTAAAGACATTATGAATCCATTCACCTGTCTAGATCTCTGCTGTTACGCCTTTGGTCCAAGCCATCAACTTCTGATCTTCTGTCCTGGCAATTATTCTTGCCTCAGATTCCTGCAATCTGCCTATCCTCTGCACCACAACCAGAGAGAGTGATCTTTTATTAACATAAATTATATGATGTCAACTTTTCTGCTTAAAATTCTGCAATATCTTTTAATTGGGCTTCAAAGAAATCCCAGACTTCAAGGTTGACATCATCTGGCTCCTACCTACTTCTCCAATACTTATATGTTTTGGTTTTTTTTTTTTCTGCTGACTGCTGGCCTGGTTCTAACTTAAAAACTTAACCATCATTTTGGGGTAGTGGAAGCTACAGTTTCCTTTGCTACCCACAGGTCGGTTTTCGCAGCTTTATGTTATGGCAAACTGTCCTGACCAGTTGTCACCAGATGGACCAACATCTTTTGTTTTGAATTCTGAAAGTGTTGCAATCTTTAATCAATTCCCTTGAGCTCATCCAGATGCCTACTTGAGAGATTTCCTTACCCAAATGACTCTGCTTTCAGAGAAGCCACTATTTTGTCAATTTTGAAATTTAGAACAAGCCCTAATTCTAGGTCTCTGCTTGGTGTTCGTGGAACACCTCAAGCTAAATTTATATTTTCATGACTTTGCTTCCTTTTCTGGACTCTGTCTCGTCTCCAAATTGTTAGTGGTTTTCGCTGTTCTCATTAGAGTGGCCACATGATTATGGGAACCTACAAGCTGGGAAAAGAACTAGTTATTAAGATGGGGCAAGTAGAGTTGCGAACAACTTGTTAACTGCTGGGTGTGGCCCGCACGAACCTGGCAAGCTCAGACTCATAGCACTTCTCCCTGAATTTACCCTGGGGAAGAGGCTTAGCTAGCAGTTCTTTAGAAAGCCCAGGATTTGGTGCCAGGTGTTTTCCTTGTAAAACAGCTGACCAACTTCACTTAGTGTAGTCAGAGTCTTGGGTTGCCTCCCACAGGGAAAAACTGGTGACCCATTTCAGTCAGTACTGCAGAAAACTTTCCTTGATACCTAAAGTGGTTTGGGGAGAACAAGAAAAGTACCTACTGACTGAGTTTTGGAGATTTTTTTTTTGTATGTGGTTAAGTATACATAACAAAATTTAACATTTAAATCATTTTAAGGTGTACAATTCAGGGGCATTAAGTACATCCATGATGTTGTGTAACCATCCCCACTATCTAATTCCAGAATATTCTCATTCCCCTAAAAGAAACCCCATACCCGTCAGGAGTCACCCTTGATTTCTCCCCTCCTGCAGCCTCTGGAAACCACAAATCTGTTTCTGTCTTTATGGATTTGTTTTAGATATTTCAAATAAAGGAAATCATACAATCTGTGCCCTTTGGTGTCTGTTTTTTTTTCCACTTAGCACGTTTTCAAGCTTCATCTATGTTGTAGTGTGTATTTTAATACTTCATTCCTTTTTTTTTTTAAGATTTTATTTATTTATTTGACAGAAAGACACAGCGAGAGAGGGAACACAAGCAGGGGGAGTGGGAGAGGGAGAAGCAGGCTTCCCGCTGAGCAGGGAGCCCAATGCGGGGCTCGATCCCAGGACCCTGGGATCATGACCTGAGCTGAAGGCAGACGCTTAACGACTGAGCCACCCAAGCACCCCTACTTCATTCCTTTTGTGGCTGAATAATATCCTGTTGTATGGGTATAGCTCATTTGATGTACCCATTTGGGTTGTTTCCAGGTTTAGGCTATTGTGAGTGGTGCTGCTATGATATTTGTGTACAAATATTTGTTTGAATACCTGTTTTTAACTCTTTTGGGTATACCTAGGAGTGGAACTGCTGGATTATATGGTAATTCTATGTTTACCTTATTGAGGAACTGCCAAACCATCTTCCACAATGGCTAAACAAATCTACATCCCCACTAGTAACGTATGAGGATGAGTTTTGGAGAATTTTAAGAGTGTTTTATAAGTGTCCGTGTCTATAAGTGAATCATTAAATGGCATTTGGTGGTGGCAGAAAAACACACAACCCCCCCCCAAAAAAAAACCGGATTCATATTTTTAAAAATGAGATGATTTTATCTCTTCCTTTTTGTTTAAATTCTCCCTTGCCTAGTGACGAGAATGGATCAGGATGGCTAATCCTGAGTTGGGTCCCAGGAAGTTCTGAAAGCTGCTTTTTGGGGCAACCACATGTAAGATTACACACAGAGTGTTTTGAAATCATCACAGCTTAGCCATGCAGAAGTGCACCTTTACCTATTCTGCTCCTGAGCTCAACTTAGCTCTGCTGTCCCCATTTCTGCAGATGTGAAAAGCCTCTTAATCTTGCCACTGGAAAGCAGTATGGTCTCTTCTGGTTTAAATAGTGACAAGTAATTATAACTTATTAATTCCACTCACGATTTAAACTCATTAATTCAAAGTTCAAACTGCCTACTAGGGCTGTTCTGGGCCTGGATCTTCCTACTGTTTCCCTCCATCTCAGGAAGTTAGAAACATCATGATACTGGGGGTGATGTGGTTGGTCCACACGTCCTTTTCAGTTTCCCACTACCTCTGCTTGGTATTTTGGCACGAACTTTGTCCTTGCTGTATCTGTCTGAACTATACTGGCAAGGCCTTGGGAATGTACCAGAATTTTCTATTGATATCCACAGCCTTACCCATGCCCTGTGGTACAAAATATGGACCCACTGAATATTCTTTTCTCAGACCCTAGGCCTCCCCCAACCCCCTGGATTACTCAGCATTTAATCATTCTCTTAGGCCTGTAGCCTGTGGGTGATGTGTTATAAATCCAGTGGATCCTTTATTTGTCCATCATACCACAGTATTTTTCATAAGGTGGGTTCCTTGTTCTGATACAGTGAGAAATCCATTTGGGTGGCTGGAACTCTCTAAGACCTTAAACAATGGTTCTGACTGAGGCCCTGTGGATAAGTCAAACTCACACCTCGAATGTGTTGTGAAGTCAAAATAAATCTTTGTTCCTTCCCGGATAGAAGGGGAGCATTGGAGGCAACTTATATCACTAATGGATTGTTGGTGTCCTTGAGGTATGTTCCTTTATAAGGGGATACACATCAGTCAATGTTGCTGGCAGGTTGGATATTTAGCAGCAGCCTTGATGAATAGAAACACATGACTGTGGGCCCAGGTATAACCTCTTTCCCTCCTACCATGTTCTACATTTACAAACCCATTGTGCCAGCACTGGGATAACTGATGATTGAGGCTGACCAATGTCAGCAGGCCAAGTCATTCTCTCTATTGGTTGTTTAGTGCCTCTTCCTTGGAAGATATTGTATGGTGGTGGTAAGATGTAATTAAGGTACAAGGGTCTCTCTTCAAGCCTGAAAGTCTATCCACATAGTTCAATTCCAGACCTTTGTCCCTGATCTTCTAATATTTTTTCTTCTACATCTCTGACTAATCAGCTAAACTATTTATTTAGTCCGCGCACATTTAATATTAGGGCACTTCTTTTGCCACATTGCCCAAAGATCTCCCCACTGGAGGAATTTCACCTAATAGACCTCATCTTCAAGACCACCACTGAATAGGGATGCATTGTGGCCAAAGTCCATTTTTGGCTCTGCCCATGTACTGACCCATATTCAAGGTCATGAGATAGCCCCTCTGTGAACCAAACTTGACTTTTTTCCTTCTCCAACAGCTTGTCACTAATAAGATCATGATGGGTGACATATGCCTACCTCCTTGTGCCTCACATTTGACCTCTGGCCATGCTTTGGCTTTGACCCCAATATTTCACTTTCAGCTACGATTGATCACTTCTTGTTCTGCCCAGTTTGGTGTGTTAGGCAGAACGTGGCTTCTGTTGGGAACGTTTGGATTCATGGTCACTTTGTGCTTTGTAGTCACGAACTTAGTTCTTGCCAGGGCCAAGCAGCACATTTAAGCAGGTTTGGAAAGATGTATTATTTTCTGCTGCTAACGATATTGCCTTGTTTCAGAACTCTAATGGTGATTCTTCTATTTTGGCTTACCTTAAACTTCACAATGTACCTTTTCTTACCTTTGATGCATCTATTAACTTGGAGTCTGCTGAGTCAAATGGCCCAAATGGCAAGATCACTTGTCCCACAGCCATTTCCCTCTGTGGCCCTCACTAACTCTGGCAGCCTCCCATGTCACCTGGTTTAGGGGTCAGAGGAATATTCAGATATAGGCAGCCTCTAAAAGTGGAACATGAACTTAATTGTGGTGGGTCTGCTCAGTTGAGAGCAAATTCCAGTAAGGTTGAGAGCCACAAGCTGTCAGCTGGTAGCATCCTCAGCATCTGCGAGTAAAATTCCTTCTATCCCCAAAAGGGATTTTGGCAGCGGAGAACACAGTCCACTCTCATTCAGATCAGTGAGGCTAACAGCTAACTTACCAGTAGCCACAATGGAAGTCAGAAACAGTGTGATAATGCCACAAAAGTGCTGAAAAAATAATTGCCAAACTATTCTATATCCATCCATTATGTTTCATGAATGAATGTGAAATAAAAACATTTTCAGGCAAAACAGAAAAAGAAAGAAAAAAAGAGAATTTTCCCCCAGCAACTGAGACAATTAATTCTAAAGAATGTATTTCTGGCAAAAGGAAAATGGTCTGAGATGAATGCAAGAAGAAATGAAGCACAAAGAATATGATTAATATGTGGGTAAATCCAAGTGAATATTGGCTATATAAAATATAAATAATAATGTCTTGTGGGTTTTATTTAAAAACCCCTAGCATTATTGCTAATATATGAATTATATATAACACTTAGAAATATAATTTGACACTTTTTAGAGAAGCCAAGAGTAACATGGGCATAAATTTAGGCAAAAACCATGCTTTAGACACATATAGTGCTTCTGCTTTAAGAAAACAAAAATAAAAACAAAAACAACACCAAGACTACACAAACAAAAACTACCAAATAACATGAAAATAAACATCTTTAAATATGGACCATTCCATAGAATTTCACATCCCAACATGTGGTTTTGTGGTAGTTATTTAAAAACAGATGCTAAAAAAATAAATAAGACACCATGGTTAAATTGCATTTTTTTTTCCTTCCCTAAAGAGATAATTCTCAACCACTTGTCTAGCATATATTGATTGAAAACCATTCGGAAATTACTCCATCTGTCAATGAAATGCAAACACCTCTGGATTGAAATCAAACAGCTGTTTAAATGCTCAGAGCTTCACTAACAAAGAAATCTTCCTTAACACTGGCTCTGTTTATACTATTCCAAAGCAATGACTCATTCAGGGTAAAATCCAGTATTTCCAGGTTGTGTAAACACAACCATTATTTATAAGATTTATAAAAAGACCCAAGACAACTGCTTCCCAGTTGAAGAATTGCTGAGTAGTTGTAGGAGTTAGACTCCTGTGTGTGCGTGTGTGCGTGTGCGTGTATTTGGTGAATTGAGAATTATTTGTACTTATGACCCACACTTGAAATTCACAATAGCTCTGGCTCCCTTTTTGCACAAAACCAACTAACAAGCTTGGAATAAACAGAAGTTTTAGAAGCAGTCATATAATTTATAATTCAAAAGAGCCCATTTATACCATACAGAAATTAGCAAATAGTTTTCATTTAAATTAAGACACACCTTTGTCATTTTTTTTTAGTTACCTTCTCATCAACTGAGGAGGAAATCGAGTAGCATGTAGACTCTGGATTGTGATGGCTTGGGTTTGAATACAAGCTCCATCAGTGGCTGTCTACATGGAATTGGGCAAGGTACTTCTCCTTAAGCCTCAGTCTCCATACCTGTCAAATGGCAAAAAATAATATATCTCACACAATAATTATGAAGACTAAAATAATTTAAATTTTGAAAAAATTAATTTGTAGGAATTAAAAAGTGTAAGTCATTTGACACAATGCTTGTCACACAGCACTTAATACTAGTTATCTATTATTTTAAATCATGAAGCATTTTGCTAGGTTTAATATTGATGACCCTCAATTAGTTAATATTCAGGTCTTATAGCTTTTGGCAGTGAATGATTATTCACATAGATCTTCTAGAAATGAAAACTGCTGCCAGTCACTAAGCTTCATTCAGATAACAACTAGGTAATTCAATAGTCAATTATTTTTAATTACTCATGACTATACAGTTAATGTACACCTGGAGGAAGCCTGGGAGGCTAAGCTGTTTAAAACCAGGCACTTCATAGTAGCTAGGTGACACATTTAAACTGAGTATGGAAAAGAGTTTAATAAAGGACTATTTAAAAAGTTGTGGGCAGGGTTTGAGGGGAAAAAGTGATAATCAAGCACCTGGAGTTAATAAATATGGCAGTCACCTCTTCTAAGTCCGAATGGGCAGGGAGAGGGCGTGGCTTCAGGAACTTGGGGTGGATAGCTGTGAGGAAAGGACCTCTGGCATTAGATGTAGCTAATGCTGTGATCTGGATAAATACCCCAACCTCACTGTCTTCTGGTCTTTTCAACGCTCTCTCAGTGCTTCCAATTGGCCAGACCTTATGTGAGAAGCCTGAGGTCAAGGGAGGCTGCTGATCAAGTACATGCAGGTCAGTCTTCTAGAGCACAGAACACTTAAAAGTGGATTTGGAAAAGCAAACAGAAAGCGGCCAGCATCACAGTTACTTAGTCTTCCCATAGCCGATGAGGGACCTGTTAAAATCAGCTTCGAATATGTTGCAAGCCCAGGCTGTCTCTGTTCAACTAGATGGCACAGAGTCCTGGACCTGCGCGGCACATTTTCAGCAGCTGGAACGGACGCAGAGTGGCTCCACGAGGAAAATCCTGGCTTTACCGCAGGTCGTTTCTACGCAGAGACAGGGTAGACTTCCCACCAGGCAAAAATACCATTAGGTTCTGTAGACTTCAAACCATTAAGTTCCCAAATTAGAACAATGTGATCCAAAGCTAGGGATTTCCTGTGTATGTCGGAGGAGGCAGACGGTAGACCCACAGTGAGTAGTAATTCAATAAGCAACTGATAACCACAATTTGGGGGTCACACAGCTTGCTTATGGCAACCCCGCTTTTACGAAAGACCTGCAGTCGTACAGTAACGGCTTTTTCCCCTAAAAGTGAAAACCCTCTTCGGATTTCTTTCCGTCAGGGAAAACAGGTACCAACGTAGGTCTTTTTTAACAGCGCAGAGGCGCGACGCAAACTTGGGCGGGGGGCGCGGGGCGGGGAAACACCCTTCGTTTTACGACAGTTTTGCTTCCCGAAGGTTTCCTGGGAACGCCCTGCTTTGGGAGGGCAGGACTCACCTGTGCGGTTTGACGACCTCCAGCCTCCAGCAGCCTTCGAGATGCCGCACAGCCCCAGCCAATTGTTTGAGACTCTGTGTGAGACCTGCTGAGATGCTCCCGGCTTCCTGTCCCTCAGAAACTGTATGAGGTAATAATGTTTGTTGTTACTCAGCAATGAACAAGTCCTGTAACAAAAATACATGTTGTGGAAGTCCAGGGACACTCACTGAAAACTGACCAGGGGGTACTCTTAAACAGAGTGAACGTAAAACATAGGAGAAAGGAAGCAGAGGTGGCTGGGAAGAGTAGGCTTAGCTGACATGGACAACCATAAGGCATGACTGAGTATACATTCAAGTAAAATACAGCTACGAACAGAGAAAGAGAGAGAGAAACGAACTGTCATTTCCTGAACATTTACTCTGCGTCTAATTTATCCTGAGCACAAATTCTGTGGTTCCCTGATGTACATTGTTAGCTTTATTTTATAGGGGAAGACACTCAGGGTGAAAAGGAGAAACACCTGCTCAAAATCACACGGATGATAGATGATTACTACTAGAGTTCAGATTAGAACCCAAGCCAGTCTGATTCCAGGGTTCTCTTTCTGTGCCTCTGTGTGCTGGAGTAAAGAAAAGGAATATTGAACAAAGGAGGTCATATTGGGAGATGACGTAAGATTAAAAAAAAAAACAAACAAAACGGGAAAATGCCTCAGTCTTCTGGAAGAGGGGAGAGGGGGTTAGAAATTGCCTGTGGTAAAATCAAAACAAAATGCAGCAAAAACATATGGCTGATTAAAGGAGAAAGCTGGCCTTGGTAGAGAACAGAAGATATTTGGGGTATAATAGAGCTTAGAGCGAAGGAAACCCCATCTGTAGTCATTTCTTCAAGGCCAGATCTAAATATGCAGAATATGGGTGGCTCTACTCTTTTGCAGATCAATTCTCCTCACCCACCCCTAAGGGATACACCAAGGAAAAGCACAACACCTATTAACATGTAAACAGATGAACACAAGAGAGACAACCCTCCCTGGATCAGCGCAGAGAGAGAGGAGAGCAGGTCTTGGAATGTCCTCTAGCAGGAGAGTGGAAAAAGATAAAGGAACATTTTGCCAAGAATGTACCACTTGGTACCATCATTTTCTATTTCTGAGTGTTTGGTAATATTGCTCCCCTAATATAAAAGCCACACTGAGTAAAATTTTAGGGAGGAAATATTCTTGTTTTACAGGGGGTGGCAAAAGAGGATGTTGTAGGAAATAGATTTGGGAACCTTAGGTTTGAGAGTAAATGTGATATCGTGGGTAAAGTGGTTAAACAGGAGTCTCAGAGCTAATTCTACTAGAATAGAGGTGGAGTATTACATAGGAAGGGTCCTGACTCCACATTTGGCCCAAAGACTAATCTATTTCAGACCCCACTAGAAGTGGCACATCAGCCCTATCCCACCAGAGTGACATATCAGCTTCTCTTACTTCAGAGGAGCAGAAAGCATAGGGAGAAAAAACAGAACACACTTCTTAGAGAGATAGAATACACACTCTCACAAAGTCCAGCCATTCTTGCTGTAATTTATAAGCTCAGGCACTCAGCAATTTTGATTAACAAATTGTTTGGCCTTGGTGATTCTACCTAAACCTGAGAAAGCAGAGTCTGAGACTCATCTTTTATGAAGGTAGTTTACTTAAAGATGTCATCTTGGGGTGGGGGGGGCATGACTGAAGAGTAGGAAAAGTGAAATGGGGAAGGAGGGATTTCTAGAATAAGGATGCATCTTTGAGTTGGTCATAGCTGTGGGCAACTGAGGCTTGGTCCCAATGGGGCACTCTTAGGGTCCTGTAGAATACATGACTGAATTGTCAGTGGGGGGTGGGGGGCAGGAAAGTAGGCATTTAGCCACTGTCTTCAACTCTGCATTGACCTAAGGATTATCACATAGGATGCCGGTCTTCCAGGTTTATGCATGCATTGGTACCAATCAGGTTTCCATAGACATCTGATGTCACGTGTCGGGGAAGTCTTAGGGCAGAAAGTAAGAGAACTGGGTATAGTTGAGGCAGAGTGCCGACAGGTTTTACCTGCCCAGAGTTGACTGTGGCAGCCATGGAGAGAGTAAAATATTTGAGGTGCAGTTCAAAAAGCACTTGACACAAATAGCATCTTAAAATTTTGCTTAAACAAAGATGAAAAATTTAAAAACAATACAGAAGCTTTAGGTCAAGAAAACACCATCCTGCGTATAGGACAGGGATGCAGGGCACACAAAATACCAAGCAGAATATGAAAAGAGACATATTTTAATGGAAGCATTTTTAAAATTATTATTGTCAGAGTTTTACTAAATCTTCTTTAGCGATGAAAGTGAAATTCTAAAAAAGCAAATCTTTCATTGTGCACCGTTTATTTGCCAGTTACCTTATATGCATAGTACTCAGATTTCCCACAAGCACATGATGGCGGTATTATCATCATCTCCATTTTTAAAGAAGAGAAAATTGAGGCCAAATGAGCTGAGTTACTGAAGTTTTCATAATCAGAAACAGGCAGAGCCAGGATTTCAATCCAGACATGTCTGGCTTTGAAGTTCTGTTCTTTCCTCTACACTTAGGACCTTGTCAGAGGCATTCTTCTGGTCTTCCTGGAAATCATACCAAATCCACTGCACCTCACTTTCTTATGTAATAACCTGCAGAGTGGGGAGAGCCATCTGTTTCAAGAGCAACATATTTGAGTCCATAAGCAAATAGGTTGGCACAGAACAGAAGGATTGTGACCTTGCCATTTGGCATTCCTGACTTACTCTGCATTTATAAAATAGAAATAACATGGTCCAACATGTTGATTTCACAAGCTTATCATTATCATTCATTCTGAAATAAGCATAGTCAGGGACATCATGTACAAAATAAGGGATCCTTGTTTTGGAGGATGATGTCAGGCAGGAGTTTTTGTTTAACTCCTGTCTCCTAAAGCACTAGCTTACAGTGACTTTGTGAAATATACTTCAATATTGAGGCCAATGAAGGAGAAAAACAACTAAAGGAGAAAACTTGGGATTTATTTTAAGAATGCAAGATCACAAGATTACTTGAGAGGTAATACAAAGCAGTGGCTCCAAAACAAGGCTGATCATCCAAATTCACCTAAAGAAGTCTAAATATATATAGATACTTGAGCCCACTTCATTCAGAGTATCTAAGAATAAGACTCAGGAATGTGTGTTTTAAAAATATCCTGTGGTTATTCTGATGATCAGCCTCAGTTTATAGCCACTACTTAAAAGAGTTTGTAAGCTAATATATAAGGAGCCTACTTTTGTATTTTAATTTTTATGTGTAATCTCGAAGAACCAACTCATAATTTTTCTTTAGCATGAATCCTAAATGCTCAAAACAGTACAGATATTCGGTAGACTTTCTTTTGGTCAGTAGCCATTTAGAAATCCCTTCACTGTTAATAAGTCAATGAGTATAGACAAAGCAAAACAAATGTCAGTTTATCTAATACCTGGCACATTGTACAATGGGAAAGTTTTGGAAAATGGCAACAGAGTAAGCTAAAAGAAAGTATAGGGCAGAGATAAAGGGAAGAGTAGAAACATAAAATAGGACATGAACATTTGATGGAGAAGACCAAAAAACAAAATTTTGATTCTTTGAAAAAACTAAAAACTCTAGCTAAAGTTTAAGAAAAAAAAGAAGAAACAGTGCTATAAATGAAAACCATGTAACTAAAGATGTAGCAAAAATAACAAATGTAATAAAAATATGAGCAATTCTATCTCAAGAAGTTTAGAAACTTTTAATATTGTATCTAGTGGAAAAATATAATTATTAAAGCTGACACATAAAGATATAGAAACAGGAATGCTCCTAAGAGATCAATGAAATGGAAATAGTTGTTAAAAATGTCCTTACACACAAAAAGATTTAAAAACTCTAGGTTCAAACCCTTAAAAAAAAAAAAAGGATAATCCATGTTGTTTGCCTGTTTTGTGTTTCGTGTCCTTTATCTCTGTAAACATTTCATATGTACCTGTTTTATATTCTTTACCTAATAATTCTAGTATCAACATTCCTTAATGGGGCAGGTGTCCATAACTGTTGTTTATTGGGTACTTGGTGTCCTTTGGTTTTGAACTGACTGTTTGATTTTAATACCTGTGATGCCCATGCACCTAAATTAAGGTATCTTTCTCCATAGAGGATCTGCTTTTATTTCTACTTCTGCTTTTACAAGTAGCTGGGAAACACCACTGACTTGGGACCATTTCTGACTTAAGGTTTTATGTGCAGCCTAATCAGACTTGGCTTCACCACCAGTGTGCTGGCCTCAAGCTCAGTGTCCCACTTGTGGTGTTACAGGATCCATGCTTAGGGCAAGCTGCCTCCCTCGCCTCCCTGCTGCTCCAGACTGAGCTTCCCTCTAGTTCTGTCCTAGCTAACCTTTTTTGAAGCAAGTCACAAAGATCTCCCTTCACATTGAAAATCAATAATACCTGACATAATATGTCCTGGATGAAGTTTAGTTGTGAATGCAGGGAGCAGAGAACAAGGCTTAGGGATGGAGAGGAGGCTCAAACCTATGGTTAAGTATTATTTCTTAAGCTGAGTGGTGGGTACAGGAGGCTTGCTTTATTTATTCAGTTTATTAGTATTATTTAAGAATATGTATATATTTTTGTATGTGTCATATATTTTATGAGAAGCTAAAAAAAAAAAAACAAACCCAGCAGTTTCACTAAAATCTCTCTGTGACATTTCAAGAGAACTGGCACATCAGCAGCAAAATTGTGCACAAGACTACACCAACTGAAAACAGCGCCCTGTAGCACAGACATAAGTGCTGAGAGAACAGTACTGGCCCGACAGGAGACATGCCCAGATTGAGCTGGGTAGAAAGGAGGGAAATGGTAAATTGACATATGGTAGCCCTGCGGGTTTGTTCACGGAGTACTCCTCCACGACTCCTGCGGACTCCCATATGAATTTGAGAGGAATTTGGGGTGAAGTTCTCACAGATAGAGTGGGCATAGGTCAGAGAAAGACTGTGTATTGTGAATCTACAGTCTACTGTGGCCCTGGGTTCATGGGTTATGCAAATTGCATGTAAGTAATAGCCCTGATTCCTCTCTGGTCTTGAGAGCAACCTTAAAATCTTTGCTTTCGTGTAGTGTCGACTCCAGTTGCCTTTTCTCTTGTGTTTCAATTTTATATATCTCTCTTTGGTTGCCCAGTAACATACCATGGGGAAGCAATTTACAAAATGGAGCCATGGTACTTAGAAACATTAATTCCACTCTTGTGGGGAACAATTTATTCCCAGGGTGTGGTTTTTTTCACCATAGGATCAGACCCATTGAGATAGCAGCATAGCAAAGATACCTGTTAAATTCTTATCTATGGGTCAGGATATTAAAATGCCATGTAATTGTAACTCCTGTTTAGAAATCTTAGTAAGTATTGCATTGAAAACCAACCTAGTAGTAAATGAGAAAACAGCAAGCCAGGAGGGTTTGTATAATTTCACTCAATTCTGTGTTCTACCCAATTTACCAGGCAAAAAATAAATTATGTTTGAAAATCAGTCATGCAAGGTTTCTGGCCACTTTTCATAAAAATGTATTATCTGTCACAGTTCTCTGAAGCTTTACCCCTGTGTGACATAGTAACATTTTAGGACAGTGCTGTGAGGCATTAGCCAGTCAGGCATGATGTGAGGGGCCCCCAGGGCTGCCCACCTCAAAATATTAAACACTACCTACTCTCTTCCTGTTATCTCTGAAAGTTGGATTCACTACCCAAATATCTTCTGGAATTGAAAGCTTTTTTTGTCTTTGTTGTTTGCTTTTCAATAATCTGTTCTTTTTTGTGATTAGTGAGGAATGTGGAGTTTAAAACCAGAAGATAGTGTTTTCTGATTATTACTTGCTGTTAACATGTGGTAGACAATCTAATTCTGAATGACTTCGCTACATGAAAGAGTAATCATAGTAGCAGTGGTGGTTGTTATTGTTGCTTGAATTGAGATACAACCTGTGTAAAGTGAAACAGTGTTCAATGTTCAGCTCAATACTTTTTACATGTGTGTATACCCATGTAACCACCACCCAGGGGCTCCTTCCTGTTCCTTCTCAGTTAATACCCAGCTCTGTCTTCCCTCCTACACACACCAAAAAGGTAAACACTATTCTGACTTTTATCACCACAGCTTTTTTCCTATTTTAGAACTTTTTATAAATAGAATCATTCAGTATGTACTCTTTGGTGTCTGGCTTTTTCAGCTTCACATTATATTGGTGAGATTCATTCATGTTGTTGTGTTTATCAGGGGCTTGTTCTTTTTCATTGCTTATACTCTTCTATGGATATACCACAGTTTATCTGTTCTACTGTTGGTAGACATTTGGGTTGCTAGTTTTTGATTATTATAAATAAAGCTGCTGTGAACACTTCTGTACGTGTAGCTTGGTGGACTTGTGCACTAATTTCTCTTAGACATATACTAAGAAGTAGAATTGCTGCACCATAGGGTATGCGTATGTTTAGTTTTACTAGAAAATGCCCAAACTGTTTACTGGGAGGGTGGTTTTGATAGGAGGTGCATGGCGGTTCTCTGCCTCTCTGGATCCATTTTCTGTTGTTCTCTGTCCCACTCTGTGCTCTGAATCATCCTAGTTCCCAGTTTCCTTATCCTGTGGCTCTTGGTTGGATTCAGAGGGCCCAGCAGTTGATTGGAGATAGAGGAGTGGGAGAGAGAATTGGACAACCCCTCTTCCAAGGCTCCAACTTTCACTGGTCCTTCTCTCTCTCCTCTTTAGGCTCAGCAGGTGATTACAGATACCTGTTGTTGCTAGTTCCTGGGCACTTCTCCATCTAACATGGTGTTTTTAGCCCTACTCACATCCCTGAAAAAGTAATTCTATAAAAATCTGAAACCTTTGGGGCGCCCGGGTGGCTCAGTTGGTTAAGCGACTGCCTTCGGCTCAGGTCATGATCCTGGAGTCCCGGGATTGAGTCCCGCATCGGGCTCCCTGCTCAGCGGGGAGTCTGCTTCTCCCTCTGACCCTCCCCCATCTCATGCTCTCTCTCTCTCTCAAATAAATAAATAAATAAAATCTTAAAAAAAATCTGAAACCTTTGAGTATGCTATCTTTTGTCATAGAGATTTTGACTGATACAGGAAGAAATGAAGGACATGTTGCGAGAAATCAGAATGTGTTGGAACACATAGGGGTTTCTGCTCAGCATGAGAGAATTGGCACAGGAAAGAGACTGTACTGAAAGTAGTTGTTTAGGGTAATTCACGTCAACAAATATACTGGGTGTGGATTGGAACTCAGAGCAACATAAAGATAAGTTTCCTATCCTCAAGTAGTTTTGTTGACAAGTAGACCGTGACTTTGATCCTGGCTGCACATGACTCTACTAAGCTTCATTTTTTTTTTTTTTGTTCATCTATAATGTAGAAATAATGATTTTATCTGTTTTAGGTTGACCAGTAGTTCAGCCACTACCACACCTCTGACATAGTCAGATAGTGAAGGAAAATCAAGCTAACCACACACTAAAGATGAGATAGAGGTTTTATGGTTTCATTAAAGGAATTCATCTAGCTGTGGTAGGGTTACCTAGGAGGAATTCTTGAACTACTCGGAATCTTGGAGGCAAAGTCCCATATATTCTGTAACTTCAGGGAGGCTACAACAATCAACTAAGGATAGCGAGGCTTCAGAGTGGCAGTCTAGAAGAGTGGTTAAGACAAGACAAAGGTTTGGGAGTCAGTTCTGAGTAGGAATCTAGATTTTATCTCTTATTGACTATGTCCCTTTGATCTAGAGATTAAAATGTCTTAGTTCTGTCCACTGTAAAATGGAGATGGTCATTCTTACACCTTTTATGGTTACTGTTATTAATGCATTCTTTCCCCCCGCAAAAAGACATATAAACATAGTTAGGAACATAATCAGTCATACCCCAGCTAAATGCTGGAATAATCTGTCAGGAAATACAAGGTTGCAAGACAAAGTGGGTGCTTCTGGTAACACTGCTGTGAGGGTAATACTGAGAGTGGGTATGTTGGGGGCAGGGGGTGAGATGCATGGGAAGATGAGACACCAAAGTTAGATACACATGAAGTCTGGGAATGCTGGTGCTGAGAATGCCATGTGTGTATTTTGAAGTAGATTCTGATTTTGGGATAGAAAATTAGAACCTGTTATGCAAAGTGGAAGATCTGAGAGGCAGAATATTAAAGTATGTAACTATAGTGAATCAATCTGCAGGGATTTTTTTGTTTTGTTTTTATGTTTTTGAACAACAGTTATTTGAGTAAGTTCTCTTTTTGCAAGTCCAGCACTCTATTTCTTATGTCTTCATGTCCATCTTAGAGACATGAAGTCAAAGTCAACCAGTCTCCCAGTCTCTCTCTGTCTCTGTCTCTCTGTATGTATGTGTCTTTCTCTTTCTCTCTCACACACACACACACACACACCACACACACACACACGATGACATATTCTCAGTAACCATATATTTCAAAGGAAGTCCTGACATTAATTAGCAAGAATATAAGCAAGGACACAAAGGGATTTTCGAGAAAACAAATTCCAGTTTTTTTGTGGGCATGCATGCCAAAGCACAAAAGTTTTCAAAGGCAGCTAAGGCTTTGGGCAAATTCTGATAACACTGAAGGATGAGGAAATAGTCAAGGAAGCAAACAATGTGCTTCTGGCATCCTGCTGGTGATTCAGAAAATTCTGATTCAAAAACAAGAATTATTTTCAAAGGTCTTTTGACAGAGCCGACAGCTCCTCAGCTGTCAGCCACTCTCCAGAGACCCTAATGAGCTCTTCCTTGTCAGATCTTTCTGTCTAAACAAGAAATTGCTAGTCTCTGTATCTGCCACCCCATAGCGAATGCACCTACCTTTGCTTATGCATAGTATAAATTATTATTTAATGCAAACACTTGTTCAGGTTGATCAGTAAGTTGTTTCTGTCAACCTACATCAATGTGGTCTTTAATGTGTCAGTGACTTAACAGCAGAGTATGTGTGTAAACAGGTGGTCAGAAAGTGTTTTTCTATTGATAAACTAATAGATATTCCTATTAGAAGAAGTTACTGCAGTTACCCTTGGGACTCATTCCAGAGGCTCTTGTAGATGGTCAGAATACTTAACCTTATTTTTCACAATAATAGCAAATCATAATAAGGGGCAATAAAAATGACATCCAAGAGAAATAATTCTTCTGTAAATATATTTAATATATCTCATTGTTCCTTCTCTACAGTACTCAAGATCCTTGCCTAATTCTACATCAAGAGACTGCCATTTCAAGTTTAGAATTCAGAAACCCCCTTGTAACTTGGTTTCCGTTAGTAGATGACACAGCACCATTTTCTAAAGATATATTTTTCGCTGATTTCTTCATGTTCTTGAAAAAATTCTGCATTGGCTCCCTCTCTCTCCTCCATGTTAAATAGTGTTTTCCCATTTTTTGTTTTAATATTCTTTCTCAATATAGCATGGGGCGTCAAGAGCATCGACCTTAGAGTAGTTCAAACCTGGGTGTGAGTTCTGGCCAAATTCTTCCTGGTCCTCTTTTCCTACATCAATCACCTTTCCATTTAATCTGGTGTGTCATTGATGTATTTGGAATTATCTCCTACTTTACTGAATGAAATTTTCTTCTTTTTGATTAAAATCTCTCCAGACACCTCAGTTCTCTTAGTAATTTGCCTCATATGTTTGAGGGGAGAAACTATCCACTTTGTAAAAAAGAAATGAAAACAACTAAAATAACAATAAAAATCAAACAAACTATGTTCTTCAAAGCTTATTTCTATAATCAAGGCAATGGAAAGAAAAACGAAGAAAGAAATAACAAAAGGAACCAGGTCTACATTTCATAACCTCAAGATTGACTTCTGGTATGGCCAAGTAACCTCTTACTCTTATAGATAATAATTATAACTCCAGACAAAATTAAAAAAAAAAAGATACAGCACTGGTGAGTGACAAAGAAAATAATGAAGAAAATTCTACCCATTCTGGGTAGAAGTTGACACTTGGCTGGCTGGAATGGCATGTGTGAGTATCTTATTTTTACAGGCGGCACCACTCTTTCTGGCCTGAAAAATGAGAGGACAGAGATGAGAGAGATCATAACTGCTGGGAAAGTGAAGAGGGATTCCAGGAGAGAAGAGAGTCAGGGATGAGAAGCTCCAAATTCTGTATACAAATTCTGCCCAAGTCTTAGACTGACTCCTGGACTATACATTTGTGGATCAGACTTAAAGCAGTCCAACTGAGGATAAAATAATACAACTTATATTTTAGTTGCCACTCAAAAGATAGATTTTTCGGGCGCCTGGGTGGCTCAGTTGGTTAAGCGACTGCCTTTGGCTCAGGTCATGATCCTGGAGTCCTGGGATCGAGTCCCGCATCGGGCTCCCTGCTCAGCAGGGAGTCTGCTTCTCCCTCTGACCTTCCCCCCTCCCATGTGCTCGCTCTCTCTCTCTCTCTCAAATAAATGAATAAATAAAATCTTTAAAAAAAAAAGATTTTTCAGCTTGAGAGCAACAAAATTAATTGCTTACTAAAATAAGAACAACAGAAATTATTCTTGGATCATCCACTATGTTCAGTACACAACTGAAAATTACTTGATGCATATGGATTTGGGAAATTATGAGCTGGTCTTAAGAGAAAAGATAATCAACGAAGACCAACCCAAGGAATAACTAGCAGACTAAGGAATTTAAAGCAACTAATGTAACTAAGCACAATAAAGTAAAGGGAAATATGTTCACAAGAAATGAAAATAGAAAACTCAGCAGAGAAATTTAAACTGTATCAAAGAACCATATGTAAGTTCTATAACTTAAACTTCAAATCTGAAATTTAATACACTGGATAGGCTAACAGGAGAATAGAGATGACAGAGAAATAAATTGGTAAACTGTAATATATGTTATCTGATCTGAGGAACAATTTTAAAAAATAGCATCCTGGGGACCTGTGGAACAATATAAAAAGGTATAGCATATGTGTAATTGAAAATATAGAAGGAAAAGGAAGAAAGAATTAGGCAGCAAACATGTCCTAAGAACTAATGGCCAAAATTTCACCAATTTGGTGAAAAACAAAAAATTTCAGATATAAGAAGCTCAGTGAATCCAAAAAAGGCAAATGCAAAGAAAACCACACCCATGCACATCATAGGCAATCTGCTAGAAAATCCAAGTTGGGAAGAAAGTCCTGAAGGTGGCTAGAGAACACATTATATATATAGTGGAACAATGATCAAATTCTACTAATTTCTCAACAAAAACTGCGACATCCAGAAGACAGTATAACAATCTGCTTACAGTGCTGTAAGAATGAAATTTCAACCCAGAATTCTATACTCCCCTCCCCCCATCCAAATATCCTTCAAGAAATAGAGCAAAATACATTTGCAGATGAAAGAAAATGAAAAGAACCAATTACCAGCAGACCTGTGCTACAAAAACAAAACAAAACAAAACAAAAAAACAACAAACAAAAAGCACTGAAAGAAATTCTTCAGAATTAGGGGAAATGATAACAGATAGAAACTCAGGTCCTCAGGCAGGAATTAAGAACTTTAGAAAAGGTGTGCATAAACAGACTTTTTTTATTCTTAATTTCTTGAAAAACATATGACTGTTTATTTTATTGTTTTTTTAAGATTTTATTTATTTATTTCACAGAGAGAGACACACAGAGAGAGGGAACACAAGCAGGGGGAGTGGGAGAGGGAGAAGCAGGCTTCCCGCCGAGCAGGGAGCCGGATGCAGGACTCAATCCCAGGACCCTGGGATCATGACCTGAGCTGAAGGCAGACGCCTAACGACTGAGCCACCCAGGTGCCCCAATATATGACTGTTTAAAGGAAAAGATATAATATTGTACTGTATGATGATGTAACAAACATAACAATTGTAATATAAAGGGCTGGGGAAAACAGTGAATGGGACTATGATTGTATTTTATGTGGAATAGCACAAAAATATTAACTTTAAGGAGACTGAAAAGTTTCAGAAGGAATCACCAAAATATATTGCAAAGAAGCGCAGCTAAAAAGCCAATAAATACAGTCAAGTTTCTTTTTTCTTCAAATTTGGGTACTCAAATACTTGAAAATATTTGATGTAATACAATTTAATTATGTTTTCCATTTTTGAAGGTGTATGTACATCAGCTTAGAAAGAGATACGCACTTGAGGCAGGCTGAGGAGTGCTGTTTACTTTGATTTAAGACCAGAGTATTCCTGATGAAGACTTCTGTGGTAGGGTTAAAAGAATTTGTAGTCCAGGATTTTGGCTTTAACTATGAAAACCCAAACCATCTGCTCTTTCCTGTGAAAATCTCTTTGACCCTTTTTCCCTTTCCCCATATTTAGTGTCTCCCATTCATGCCCATTCACACATTAGGAGCAAATCTGGAAGCTTGTGTGAAGGAAGTGTATCACTGGGAAAGTAAACAAATGGCCTGAAATTCTTGGAATAGCCATTTATTAATTTCATAGAAATAGATGAAAAATAAATTATAATCATTATTTCAAAGTACAATAATCAACGTCACTGAGAGCTCACCTATAAGATATCTGCCCATCTCCTTTAGGAATGATGAAAGTATGCAAAATATCCAAATTCCTTTTTTGTTTAGGATATTTTTTATGTATCTCTGTGCTTATATATCCATACTTACATACACAGATTAAGGATCAATATGCCCATTTCTATTCAAAATAAAGCAAAAGGAAGTTGTAATATGATCTCACCATGGATGGAAGTCATAGCTGGATTTTACCGTAAGTGGTTGGAGGTTGTAAGCACATTTCCATCTGGGCTTATAATCTACCGAGAACACTCTTCCCCTCTTATGGAGTAAGAGGGGAAGAAAGGTCAGAAATGTCTTCCCCTCTTATGGAGTAGTTCCTTGGTGTTTCCTGCAGAGAATTAATTATAGTCTTGGCATAACTCTCTATCAGCTTCTCCCTGCTCCTTTTCTCCCTATCCATGAATGAGAAACTCCAGCTTTAGAGCCTAGAACAATTGACACAGTTGAAGTGCAAGTAATATCTAAATGCTATTTGTGCATTATATTAACCAGGAAGTAGACACACATAAAACCTTTTCAACTGTTTTGTTCTAGGGATTTTATAAACCGGTTTTAATTCTATCTGTATCTTGCAGCATTTCTCCTATGTCCTTCTCCGCATCTCATGCTTAAAAGAATCCAGGAAAGACTTGGTCCAGGGAGAGGAATTTCAGGGCCATTACTCTTATGACTTGTTGGCTCCACCTGGAATTTAATCCTCAACATGAAGGATGCAGTAAAGTATTAATTAAGATCTATAGGAGAATGATGATTAGAGTCATGGTACCTGGGATGAAATTTCAGTTCCACCCTATTCCTAGCTGCTGTGACCTTGAGTAGTTTACTTCTTCAAGCCTTGATTTCCTAATCTTTAAAATAGGTAATGGTAGTATTCATGCCGTGGGCCAATATAAGTATTAAATCAAATAAACCACATTGCATAGCACATCATAAGCAATCTCTAAATGTTAGTTATTATCATCATCTTTCTGTCTGTTTGACTTTTTCCATCTTAAGAAATTTCCTGTTGGTCTTTTTGCAAAGAAACCATGGTCACTGTTAGCTCACCTCATCAAGCATCCATTAATAATGCAGATAGACAGGTTCATGTTTCATAGCCAGAGGCCCAAATTACCCACAGCCATCTTGTCCAAAAGAGAGGATAAAAGTCAGCAGGTTGAATTTTTTCCAAACTTCAGCTTGTAGCCTAGAGCATCTTGGATCCTCAACTGCTTCAGCAGAAACCCAAGTTTAGCTAATTAAAAAAAAAAAAAGCTATTCTCCATTCAGTGATGAAAGAATGTCAAAAATGTATTCTGAAGTGAGTTTTTGTGCTACTCTTGATTTATAAATGTATAAGAAGTAACAAAATGTGAAAATATTCATAGGTTGAATTCACATATTTCTTAATCTTCATGTAAGTATATACTATATGTATGAATATCTTGAAAACAAATCACTTATAAAACTTAATAAGATCAATATAATAGGATTTCCAAAATATAATTAATTTGAAATGTGTATTTGGCAGAACCTAATCAAAATCCATTTGGGGCCATGAGCAGAAAGATGACCCACTGAATGATGAATTATTCTTTTGTGATATTGGCTCCAAATCTTTTTTCCATTTTGATTCAAAGTCATTATTTCTCATCTTTCCTTTGCATCTTATCTTGATGTCCTTTCATTTATTCATCTTTCAGTAAAATTTCACTCCACACTCATCCCCTGCCCTCTGACCCAGTTATCAGAAGATACTTTTAGTTATCTACCCAATTCACAATTCCTTTTTCTGTGGAAGCTGGCCTATCATTTACCTAGGAAGTTTACTCAGGAGTCATGCTTTTCATGTGTAAGCCTGTCCTCCTGGCCAAGGCCAATTGGATCTTGGGTGGAGACTTGATTTAAGCTGAACCCATCAGATCATCCCAGAGATTTGGAACTGGGAACAAGAGACACTATAAATCATAACATACATGTTAAAAAGATTTAAACTCAAGAACACTGGGGCACCCAAGAGAATAGAGCAGAGAAAAGCCAGTTAGTGGAGGAGAAAAATAAAGCAGAAATAAAGGCAGAGAAAAGGTATGGTTTGAGTTCCTGGCAACTTTCTAGTACATGATTCCAGTCTCCTTGAAAATCAGCTGCAATTCTGCTCTAACTATGATGCATTCATTTACTCATTTGGTAACTCATAAACTATACATTTTTTGAATATCCAGCCAGCCTTATGCTAAACACTTTGCATATTCTGTCACTGAATTTTAATTACAGTCTAAACCACAACCAACCAACCAAATAGCAAAACAATGGTGAACATTTAATATACTCTGGCAATATCTCGGTAAAACTTGGAGACTTGATTTTGGCTATCATTGTAAATTTTCAGGTGAAATCCCAGTCATATCATGACTACTCTTAGCTAGGTGAGCTGAAACAAAGGTTCCTATATATAAAATGTAGAGCTGTCTTCGAAGACTGCAGTGGCTAGCGGATGATACTCTCTGGTCACTATTATGACCTATAATCACATACGCACTGGAGAGTTTTGATGTGGAAAAAGATAGCACAAATATGATTTTTAGCTTTCACTTGTAAAATATAATTGACTAGGATATAAGGCTAAGGGTACCTAATGCCTGATGGCAAAAAACAAACGCAAAAGCAAAAACAAAACAAAGCCTGACCTACTCTTTCCTTTCTATGTCTATATACTAAAATGGTGCATATCCATAAATATCAGTCTCCAGGGAGAACATATTTTCAGATTATCCTAAATGTAAGGTGTGGAGAAATTATAATTTGTTCTATGAGTAGTCAACTTTATAAGAGAAAAGAATTATGTATATTTAGGTAATAGTTGTAAGTCATTTTTCAGGCTACTGCTATATTCCCCTTCCCCTGAGGAAGCAAAATTGTTGTATTAGTTCAAGGCATTAAACTTGTATTTAATTTCTTGTATTAAATATCAGCTAACATCACATGGGTTGTTGTTAGAGGGAAGACATTAGTAGTTTCATCACCTACACTCCCTGAGTCCAAGTTCTTACTACCCATTTGGTTTTTTTTTTTTATTTTTTTTTTAAAGATTTTATTTATTTATTTGAGAGAGAGAGAGAATGAGAGAGAGAACATGAGAGGGGGGAGGGTCAGAGGGAGAAGCAGACTCCCTGCCGAGCAGGGAGCCCGATGTGGGGCTCGATCCTAGGGCTCCAGGATCATGACCTGAGCCGAAGGCAGTCGTTTAACCAACTGAGCCACCCAGGCGCCCCTACCCATTTGGTTTTTAATACACTGCATGTCTGGTTTACATCATTACCTCTCTATCAAAACTCTCCAAATCTTTTACTATTGGATTCCATACCTCCCCCTTCCATCTCATTAGAGTAAAATTCTAATTCCTTCCCACAACTTTAAGATAATATATGATCTTGATCTAGCTTTTCTCTCTAGTCGTACTTTTTACCACACTTCCCTTTAGCCCCTTATAGCTGCTCAAACTTGAATTAGGGAAAATTGCTTGTATTAGTTTGTTAGAGCTACCATAACAAAGTACCACAGACTGAGAAGGTTAAACAATAGGGATTTATTTTCTCATAGTTCTGAAAGCTGGAAGTCTGAGCTCGAGGTGTTGGCAAGGTTTCTTCTGAGGCCTGTCTCCTTTACTTGTAGATGGATGTCTTCTCTCTGCCTTAAAATGGACTTCCCTTTGTGCATACCTGTTGTCTAATCTCCTCTTCTCATATGGACACCAGCTATATTGAATTAGGGCCCACCCTTATGACCTTATTTATCTTAATTTTATTTATTTTTATTTTTATTTTTTTAAGATTTTATTTATTTATTTGACAGAGAGAGAGTTAGCGAGAGCAGGAACACAAGCAGGGGTGTGGGAGAGGGAGAAGCAGGCTTCCCGCCAAGCAGGGAGCCCGGTGTGGGGCTCGATCCCAGGACCCTGGGATCATGACCTGAGCTGAAGGCAGACGCTTAACGACTGAGCCACCCAGGCACCCCATATCTTAATTACTTTTAAAGAGCTCATCTCTAAGTGCAGTCATATTCTGAGGTACTGGGGGATAGGATTTCAACATAGCAATTTTTAGGGGATACCATTCAGCCCATAATAATCATGACATATTGATGAATATGCTCTCGGAAGTTTGGACGGGTCATGTTAGAGTCATAAGGTACTTGGGAAAAGGTAACAAAAGAAGTACAAATTCAATGACTCTAGGAGCTTTGGGTGTGACAGAATCCTGCTCACTTGTGCTCTTGGATACACAGACTTGAATGTGAAGCCTCGTGACCATTTTTTTTCCCCCGAAGTCTTCGGGGAGTCAACATGAGAGGGCAGCTGAGTAGAGAAAGACAGAGACAGTATACAAGATCAGCGGTCTGCTGAGGCAGCCCCACGTCTCTTTAGAAAGTTGGGACCAACTGAAGGGGTCTCAGGAGGAAACTGTCGCTAATGTTGTTCTAGTGAGAAAGCGAGTCTTGTGAAAAATGGCAGTGTAGGAAAATCCTTTCACTTCCATTTATCATAAACTATCCAATGAAATGACTATGCAAATAGCAGGCAACATGATGGATTAGGATAATATTATTAAGGAGTTTAAAAACTTTTTAAAGTGGTTCTTGCGAAATGTTTTTGAATAAATAAATGTCATACTGTCTAGCTCAGGCAGAGACCCACAGGATTTATCATATTATTGAAAGAAAAATAAAAGATGGAGAATTTAAAGTTCTGGAAGACTTAATGAGGCTGCACCAGATATACCAATAGAAGCTCGTATTTCCTCATGTAGGATTAACAAAAACAGTGAATTTTGAAAATAACATAACAGCCAGATAATGGATTCTCCAGGGCGGCGATTAAAGTCTCTCCATTCAAAGAAGGGGAAACTGTGAGTATGTACTGCTTAAAGATGGAATCTAGCTTTGTTTACATTGTTTATGGGGGATTTTGAAAAGTTCATTAGGGTCAGTATTTCCCTGAAACAAACAAGAAGTACCAGCAGATGAAAGTATTTCCTGTACCTTTAGAATGGCAGATTCATACTCGTCAAGGCAGTTGCTAGAAACTGACTTTCAGATCTCTGTGTACAACTAAGTGTGCTATGCTTGTGCCAAGAAGTTTTCCTTCTTTTGTGTGTTATGACCCTTAGTCCTAGCTCAAGCCATGTTTGGATTAAGGACATATTTTTTTTTTAAGATTTTATTTATTTATTTATTTAGAGAGCATGTGAGCGGGGTGGGGTGGGGTGCTGAGGAAGAGGGAGAGAGAGAATCTTAGACAGACTCTGCCCTGAGCTCAGAGCCCAATGCAGGCCTCGATCCCAGGACCCTGAGATCATGACCTAAGCCGAAACCAAGAGTTGGATGCTCAACCAACTGAGCTACTCAGGCTCCCTAAGGACATATTTGATGGAAGATAGCCCAAAGAGTTAGACAGGGTTAGAGTCTTTCCTCTTTTTTTTTTTTTTTTTAAGATTTTATTTATTTGACAGAGACACAGCGAGAGAGGGAACACAAGCAGGGGGAGTGGGAGAGGGAAAAGCAGGTTTCCCACGGATCAGGGAGCCCGACGTGGGGCTCGATCCCAGGACCCCGGGATCATGACCAGCCGAAGGCAGACACTTAACGACTGAGCCACCCAGGCTCCCCAGAGTCTTTCCTCTTAATTCTACATTTTTTTCGTTAGTTAGCACAGGCTTTGTGGAGCAGGTATCTGAGATTTTGAAGCTGGGACTACCACTAAGGGAAATTTAGAATTTTGCCTGAAAACAGTCAATAGCAGCTTCTGGCTCTCAAACTCCCTTTAAAGGGAAAGCTGAACAATTACGATTTCTGAGCTGTGCAACAGTGATGTGTCTGTGGTTGGCGGGGAGGGGTGTCTTTGCCCTTAGCAGCGTGAATTCAGATTCTTCATTGATTAAAAGGTTGAGATACAAATATCATTTCTGAGTGGGAAATGGCTTCATAAAAATATTCATAATAATTAGGAATGTCCTGGGATTTGTTTGCAGAACAAATCAGAACTTGTCTTTTGTATTAACACCTTTGGGAATTTAATACATTTTTGGTGGCTTCCTGGATTTAAACATAAGGGGATGATTTTAAAAATTCTTTTCTGACCTAATTTATGCTGAGCTATAACCAGAGATAGATTTTTTATAATGTAGTTTTATTAAGACATTTAAATCTGCTCTTGAGCCTTCCTATCAATGCATTTGATGGGCTGATGAGTATTGATGCAAGCAATTAAGGCAATTAAACTCCTTTAGACACAGTGTTCAGAGAAATTATTTATTTACTCTGAAGGCGGCATGAGATCTATTTTTTTATTTTTTGAGATCTATTTTTTTTTTTTTTTAAATGCTGGACTGACAGGAGCGAAGTCATCAATAATGCTACTTTTCAAGCAATATATGTCTTAGAATCAAAAAATAAATCTTCTGATTTTTTAATTTTAATAACAAGTTTATGCTTAATTTCACTCTCTGGGTTATTCATTACCATGCATCCTAGACAATTAAAATCTTGTCAATAACACATTGCCTAACCTGCACATGGATGACCTTTGGCAAGTCATTCATCCTCTCTGCTGCTCAGTGTCCTTATCTTTCTGATAAGGGTTAGATAAGGGCCTCAGTCCTTGCTATGCATCTAAAATAGACTTGGTTTCAGTTGGTCTGGGGACAGCCTAAGCATCTGTATGCTTTTAAACCCCCTCCGGCTATCCTATTGTGCAGAAGAGGTAGAGAACCACCTAACTGGATAATGTTAGCCTTCTGGTTCTACTATGTTTAGATTCAATGGTGTTTCTCATGGAATGGTAGATCTTCAACCTTTACCATTGGAGATGACATTTGCAAAGTTTTGCCAAGGTGAGAGTTTGGAAGTGAGGACAGGAATTTTACCCTGCTTTCTGTATAAGTCCCTAAAACTTGTGTGTGATGTTGATAGAGGGACCTATAGTGAAGGAAAGAAGCAGGGATGGGGGGAGCTGATTTGAGAGGATGCTATGGATTCTAGGGACTTTCAGGAACCTGGGGTAAAAAAAAAATCAGAAGAAAGTGGCAAGATCAGAACTGAATGATAAACCTTAGGCTTTTCAGATATGATACTTATTTGGAGGACTCTGTAAATCTTGGAATTTTTCTGAAAAAAAGCTAATTAAAATATCTAAACAAATACATTGACACTTTTTGAGTTATGAAAGAACACAAACCTATAAAAAAAGAGGAAAAAATATAGTGTGGTTAGAAGAGAAAGTCAAATCCCCCGTCTCTACCAAACACAACCTGCCCCTTCCCAGAAGTAACCATTGCTTACACTTTATTATGAATTCTTCTAGATATTTCCTTTGGATAACAATCCTATAAAATATTCATGAAACTTATCCATTGATGTGTTTTTTAAAATAAGATTAGCGTCATCATATTATAATGCTATTCTCTGACTTGCTCCTCATCTAATATATTCAAAGGCTGTATGATATCATGATATATGCCAAACTATGTAAATGTAGCTTGTTCCTTTAATGACTATTTAGGATTTTTGTTGAAAGGATGTGCCATAACTTAATAAGCCAGTTCTCTCATAGTGGACATTTTAATCATTTCCAGTTCTTTACACCTGAGAAATACTCAGTAGTGAACATCTTTGACCAGTTGGGCAACTATTCCTGAGGAGTAGATCCAATGATGCAAAATTCTTGGGACAAAAGGATTTAGAGTGTAGGTAAATTTCTATCCTTCCAAACTGTGATATCAATTAATAAGGCCATCAAAACTGTATGGCATTTCTGTTTTGTCACAACCATACCAACCTGGGGAATGATCTGTGTTTTGGATCTTTACCATTTTTATAGGTGAATTGTTATTCTGTAGCCTTAATTTGCATTTCTTTAATTATCAGTACAATTTTTTTAAATAAGGAAATTTCCAAAGAGACTCCCACTCACCTACTGACAAAAAAATGACATAAGTTTCCCAGCTAGGTGACAATGAGAGAAAACAACCTAAACGGATATATTGGAGGAATTTAGGCAGAATGCAGGCATTAATTTGCATTTTCTAATCAGAAATGCATTTATTTTTCTCTTTGTCCTCTGTGGCTCTCCAATTTGAATATTCAGCAGGAGAAGAAGGCTGACTGAATACTTAGATTTAACAACAATAGTTAAACATATTCCTTTCTTATGATTCTGCTCCATCTTTCTAAGGTGAAACATTTCAAACAAAGTAAATCTTAATTTTGAATTCAGATGGCTCACTGCTGAAATCATTATGAACACAGTAGAAATGGGAAACTTTTCAGAATATTTTACCTCTGTAGACAAATTGGCACTTTCAGAGAACATTAGCATGATGTGGGCCCCCATGCATCATTTCCATCTCTTCCCTTCCCCCTTCCCCAGCCTTGTCGAAGCCAAGGTTAATGGATGCCCTAGATTGAGGATGGCCCTCAACGTGAACTTCCTGGGCTGGCTGGCAGGCACCGTGTTTTCCAAAATGATCTGTCCTGGAACATTTGCTCTCTCACCAGGCTCCCCTTTTCCCTTCTTCCTGTCCTCCCCTCTCTCATCCCTCTATGCCTCTCCCCAGTCTTCTAGCACACCCTCCCTTGCTGCAGGGAGCAACCTTCCTCAGCCAGCACACTCACACTTTCGCCTCATGGGACACCCATCTCCGGGAGCCCCCACTCACTGCAGCCTCACTCCCTCATCCGTCCCAGCCACAGGGGCTGTGCTAGCAGGCTCTTCACCTTTGTCCTGCATTAGTTTATCAAAAATCTGGTCCCTTTAGTCAACCGTGAATGTCCAAGAGCATGCACTTTGGATCAGGCCACTGCTCTCGGCGCCAGGCAGAGTGGTATGCATGATGAATTATGAAACCTGTTTCCGGACAAGTTTAGAATCTCTGGTTCTGCCAGGGCACTGGACCAATGAATGGGAACATGTGTGACAAATCAGAAAATCCTTCTTGGGAAATGCTTGGGAGGAGAAATCTGCAGTCTGCTACTGTGACAAACTGAAGACCCGATGAAGGCCCTTCAGGGGTGACCTGAAAACAAGCCACTTCTCCCTTATGTTTTAAATTTAGGGATTGCTTAAGACTTAGCTAATATAGTCCAGATTTGATTTTTAAAATGCCCGCAACAAACTCCTTTTTTGTTTGGTTTTATACATTATCTCTGTATGTGAGTTACATATCTGTTACTGCCGGGAAGTTTGATGAGAAGGATTAATGCTGTCATCTATTCAGACAGCAAACACCATGCCTCCTCTTACAAGTGTCTCTGTCTCTAAGGACTAGCTGTGCGGGCATCCATGCCGTGCTGCTAGGTTTCCATTCTGCCCATGCGAACGCTCTGGGTCTAGATTTTACGGACACGTGACAGGTTCAGCCACCTCCAGATTTTCTCCCTCCCATTCTCTTTTCTTATTATCACAAGAGTAAGAGCCCAGATTTGTTAAGCCAGGCATTTTTAGTGGAGATATATACTTATACACATGAGCACTCCTTATATTTCTCAAGACTCATGAATTATTCAACTTGGTTTTTTTCTCCTTTACACTAGGTACAGATTCTCCTTCTCTCCCTTCTACCAGAAAGGAGGAAAGAATCTTCTTTTCTTCTTCCTTTTTAAAAATATTACTCCTTTTGGGGCACCTGAGTGGCTTAGTCATTGAGCGTCTGCCTTAGGCTCAGGTAGTGATCCCAGGGTCCTGGGATCGAGCCCCTGCTCAGTGGGAAGCCTGCTTCTCCCTCTCACACTCCCCCTGCTTGTGTTCCCTCTCTTGCTCTCTCTCTCTGTCAAATAAATAAATAAAATCTTAAAAAAAAATTACTCATTATTATTATTTTTTTAAAATGGAGCAATTGTTAACATCACTTTTTTTTTGAGAGAGAGAGAGGGAGAGGGGGCAGAGAGCACGAGGAGTGGGGGTGCAGGGGCACAGAGGGAGAGGGAGAATCTCAAGCTGACTCCACGCTGGGTGCAGAGGCCAACGTGGGGCTCGATCTCACAACCCTGATATCATGACCGGAGCTGAAATCAAGGGTTACACACTTAACCAACTGAGCCACTCAGGTACCCCAGCATCATTTAAAAATAACATGACACATATATCTCACACTAGAGATGGCTTTGTCCTAATATTTAAAGTCCATCTCCTCTATCCATCATTACCTTATGTTGCCTTGATAGTGAGATAAAAACACTAAATCCATTGAGCATGTCTTTTTGGCCCTCTCTTGATGCACCATTCAGGGAGGGAATTTTACAGCATTTGGCTTCATTCATAGTTACTATTTCAACTTAGTACATATTTGCTGGGTTTAACTGGGAGTCCTGTATTTTATTTGGTAACCCTAGCTGATAACCCTATTCTATGCCTGTTACTACATTATAATACTTGTCTGTGCCTTCTCACAAACAGAAGGAAAAAAAAAGGGGGGGGGACCATTACAATAAAACCTGAGACAATTGTAAGCTTTCAAAGCAAAAGACTAGTGGCTCTGTTCCCTGTTGTAATCTCAGAGCCCAGCACCCTGGAACCCTGAGTGTTTGTCAGATGAACTAAAACATGATAAATATTGAGGACACTCTTTCCTATGCATGTCTCTACTTGCCTTGGATCAAGTCAAAAGTTTCTTTTTGTAAAAGGCCAGATAGTAAATATTTTAGGCTTTGTGGACTACATGGTGTCTGTTGCAGTTGTTCAACTTTCCCAGCAAGAGAGCAGCCAGAGATGATATGCAACCAAATGAGTATGACTGTGTTGTGGTAAAACTTCATTTACAGAAACAGGTGATTGGCTCCATTTGGCCTGTTGGTCCATGGTTGCTCACATTTGTTGCCGTAGACCCAAGTCCCCCCCCCACGTGTGAATGTGATTCTGATCTGTCTCTACTGCTTCTGGGCCAGTGGTAGTGGGGAGAGTAGAGCTGTGATGATGATCACAGACCTTGTCCCTCCACACCTCCCTGCCCACCAACAGTCCCAGGAGAATATGCATATCTTTCTTTTTTTTTTTTTTTAAAGATTTTTTTATTTTATTTATTTGAGAGAGAGAATGAGATGGAGAGCATGAGAGGGGGGAGGGTCAGAGAGAGAGGCAGACTCCCTGCTGAGCAGGGAGCCTGACGTGGGACTCGATCCCGGGACTCCAGGATCATGACCTGAGCCTAAGGCAGTCGCTTAACCAACTGAGCCACCCAGGCGCCCTGCATATCTTTCTTTTAATCCATATAGTTCTGAATAGTTTCAGGAAGCCTGAAGTGTTGTTGTTTAAGTATCAAAAATAACCAGTGGCAAATAGTGTCAGTAATGAGTATTTTTCAGTTTTTATTTTTGTTGATAAAAAAATTTAAACGGAGATGACAGGATACATCTCTCTATGAGAGTACCTCATCTGGTCCCTTGCTTCCAGAAAGAACAGTCCCTCAGGGGAATGCATCAAGGACTGTCACATGCTAGTCTCTCTAGGGGTCAGATAGTGAGTTTTTGTTTTCTGAACATCACCCAGGGACCCTGGAATTCCAAGTAAAAGATATCCAGACACCAAAAACTGGAGCCTAAAGAGACATCTGGAATCAGAAAGAGGTGAGTAATGAGTCTGTAGGTTCTCATTAGTATTTAAATCTAAGGGAAACCAAAGGAAGTTTCTCTCTCAATCATTTCAACAGGCCATATGAAAGAGGTCATTGTCTAGCCTCAATCTTAAGAGTAATGGGAGAGGGATTCCCAGTGCTGGTGGAAGGAAAAGCTTGGATATGCGGGAGTGCTGGATGCTGGTGAGATCTGAAAGAGCCAGCCTAGTGTGTCTGCTATCAGAGATTCACTGGTGCAACCTGTCTGACCAGAAAAGGGAGTTTCTATGATTACAGTTGTTCAACTCTTTTGAGCAGATGCAAATAAAACACAAAGGCAAAAGCAGAAGGAAAAGAAAGAAAATGTTTTTCTTAGTGGAAAGGATTTATTTGGTATCTCCAGCCACTCCTTTTTTTTTTTTTTTCTTTTTTAAGTAATAATTTTTCATTACTCCCTTTAACTCTTAACCTGTTCAGGCATAGAGTGTTTTCTTGTTTTATAAATGTCTTTCTCCCTTCACCCTGGGACAGGATCTGATTTTCAAAATATCAGTATAAATGCTGTATCTATCTATCTGTCTGTCTATCTATCTATCTATCCATTTTCCTCCGTTCTTTTATTCAGGGCCTCTTCTCTCCATGAACCCCAGCTATTCGTTCCCTAACTGCTCTTTGTCCTTAATGGTTTGGTTTAGCTCAGATACCACTTCCTCCACCACAGAGTCTTTCAAGATTTTGGAAACCTCCCCAGGCCTATGCTTACTCTCTGCATATGTCTGTCATGGAATTAGATGATAATTATCTACATGTGTGAGTTCTTTTTGTTGATTCATCTTTGTCACCCTCCCCAAGCACCATGCTTAGCCCTCTGTAGAATGAATACAATTGGAAACTAAGGCCCATCCAAGTTAAATGTGACCAACGCTAGAGAGATAGGAAGTGGCAGATGGAGGATTCTGGCCTGAATGCTTTCCAGTTCCCCAAACCACTGACTTTTCAGATTAACCTACTTTAAAAGTCCAGGAATGGCTGGCCATCTGTGGCAGACAATTCAGTAAGAACAATGTTCAGCCCTTTCTACTGAGTTTTTCATCTTTTCCCCTATTTTCACTCTCTCAGCCAAGGCAACCATGTGGTTCCTTAAAGAAAATCCCCAGGTGGAGGTGAGGGAGCATATTCCCTGGGTGTTTCCTAGACCCTTCTGGCTTTTTTGCATGGCCTCTCTCATGGGGAGGGTTCGTGTCCTTGTTGCTGCCCCAACTACTCCATCTCCAAAGGCTAATCCCTCTCATTTGATCTCCCTATCCACAAACCCACCCAAACTAGAGATGCTTTGTTCAGCCCTCTTTTTTTCCTATTACACAGCTCTGTTCATATACCAGTTTATCGCTGAAATTGTTTTGAGGGTTGACTGATATTAACATAGAGATTTGAGTCTTTTCCCACATCAAGAGAAGCCACATAAATAGTCTGTGTTTATTTGTGACTTGCTGGTTTTCCTAGCATTTTGGGGGAGAATAGAATCAGGGTTCATTTTAGACACACACACACCCCTGGGGCCACTCATCCTTGAGGACAGCTTCATAAAGCTAGAGTTGCTGGAGAAAGAAGCAGGCTGACATGGGTAACAACAGCTACACTTTAGACCAGCACTGTCCAATAGCACTTTCTGTAATGAAGGAAATGTTCTTTCTTTGTGGTGCCCAATACAATAGTCACTAGCCCCTTGTGACTATAGAGCCCCTGAAGTGTGGTTAGTATGACTGATGAGCTGCCGTTTTTATGTTATTTAACTTATTAAAATTAATTTAAATTTTAATAGCCATGCATGGCTAGTGGCTCCTACATTGGACAAAGCAGATTTAGAACATCTGCCCTCATTATTTCAATATATGGGTTTACTTACACCACTCTGGTTATTTGATGTTTGATAACAAGCAGAAGACGTAAACTTAATTTTGTTTTATTCTATCTCTCTGTAAGTCTTCCATTTGAGAATAACCTGGTCAATAATTCTTGGGTAACCTGAAATCTTGATAAACTTTATGAGAGGGGACAATGACTTAGTTGATGAAAAAAGAAAAGGAATTCCCGAGTATAATCTATATATTCCAAATACTTTTCAGAAATCTTCAAAAGTCGGATGTATGGGGGAGAGAGTTTATATGGAACTCTTACTTGGAAGCTCATTAGAGGTTTAGAAAAAGATCCAGGGACGGAGTCCTGCGTGCCGGGGCCAGCAGAACGCGGGACCCTGGGACAGTCACTTAACCTCTCCGAAGTTCTGGTTCACCTGTACATTAGGAATGATAACAACACCTACTGAAACTATCTCATAGGGTTTCTGGGACTAAATGAGATAAGATAGAAGCAAACACTTTGTAAGACACCATATAGATGATAGTTGCTGTTGAGATTTTAATGAATCTGTAATCCTTCCAAAGTAATTCAGTGTAAGCATCAACCGCAAGGGGCAGGAATCACTCTGTCTATACCTTTTATTGTAAAGTAGTTCTGAAAAAGGAAATTAAAAATAAATTTCTGTGTATTAATTCACAGGAATATATGTGTGTGTTGGTAGACACATAAGCAATCTTGTTTTGAAGACTAAATCTTAACATATAGGCCTTTCTTTATTGACTAAGGCTTTTCAGATTGAAGATTTCCCTCTGTTTTCATAATGAAAGGATATCTCAGAAAAAACCCCGATAAGCTTTTTCCTTTGTTTCTCATGACTCCCTCAGTATCCTGTTCTATAATCTCCTGTCCTTTGGCCAAAGCTTCCAGGGCAAGTGGCATCTCCAATCTGGGGAAGTTAAAGATTTGGGAAAATGGAGAAAATCACCACATTTAGTCAAGATGTCTTACCCATAGTAAGCATTATTGTTCTCACTTAACGGGTGTAGTAATAATTTCAGATGCTTAACTACTGCTTTTTTTTTTTTTTTTCTCTGCCACTGTATAAATGTGTCTGTCAGGTCATCCCCAAATGATAGCAGATTATTCCAAAGGGTAGGGGGATATACACTATTCCCTTTTATTTTCTATACTTTGAGAATGTCTAAGTGAATTTTGTTTCTTTCATTCAACCTAAAGGATATTTTTAATAAAGGAGGGTTTTTTTTATTATGGCCACCTACTAAAGTTTTTTAAATTTAAATTTTCCCACTCTTAGCTATTACATTTGATTTATATTTGCCAGTTTCTAGGTTGAATTCTAAGTACTCCTTTGATTGACAAATAAATGTAAGAGTTTTCAAAACAATCCATTTTGGTTTATATACTTAAATACATATGAAACAATTGACATATGGCTTATTATGTTTGTAAGCATTTAATAATGAAAGTGCTATTTTTTTCTAAGCAATGAATCAGAAAATGCCTTGGCAATCCAGTTTCTGCCATTTTGAAATTATGTATTTCATACTTTAACATTTTAGCCAAGCCTGGAGTCTAGATATTTTATGAGTTTATTTATACATATCTTTTAAAAATATTATCTCATTCTTTTTTTTTTTTTTTAAGATTTTATTTATTTATTTGACAGAGACAAAATGAGAGAAGGAACACAAACAGGGGGAGTGGGAAAGAGAGAAGCAGGCTTCCCACTGAGCAGGGAGCCTGATGTGGGGCTTGACGTGGGGCTCCATCCCAGGACCCTGGGATCATGACCTGAGCCAAAGGCAGACATAACAACTGAGCCACCCAGGCGCCCCAATATATATAAAATATACCACACATACTTGTAACTGAAAGCCTTTCTCTGAAGTTCTCTGAAATGTAACACCATGGATGAATATTCTAACATAGGTTAATATCAGACGAAGCCATCTTTGTGTTACATGAATCATGAAGATGAGTTTTAAGTTTTAATCTCTTAAGATGTGTGTCAGTTGATCTGAGTTCAAACATGCCTGTGAGATTCTGAGAGAACAAACTGAACATTATGCTTCCCTTTAACTTGAGAGGACATCTAGAAAAACGGAAAAAAAAATAAATAAAATTACCATGAGAGTACAGCTAAGCTGAATTCAAAGAAAAAAAAGTTGCTTTGATTCTGTTTAGACATTCCCACAATTCTTTGGAAGCAGATCTAATATTTCAGACAGGCAGCAGCTGCTACTCCTTGATTTGGTACTGTCACAGCTCGTCAGGGGCCTTACATGTGCGGGGCGCCACCTGTCCTGAGACTACCATCTTCAGGCACCCTTTCATGAGGTGAGTTAGGATCCCTAGTTGATACACGAGGAGGCTGAACTCGAAGGGGCTTGATTGAATCAGAAGACAAATCATCTTTAGTTTTAACAAGCAGAGCCAAGGTTAGATTTTTTCCCGAGTGACACATGGAGCCTGTGAAATAAAGCAACAGTGTCAGGCTACCATTTAAAGGGCGCATGTGGGCCCAGACTCTCTCACTTTTCTGCCTTGGCGTGTCTTCCCTCCATTCCATCTTTCCTTGTTAAAATGCTACTCATTCTCCAAATCTCAGTCCAAAATACCACCTCCATTCCTGATCTTCCAGGACGTGCATCTCATTTTTCCTGTGTTCCTTAGTGTGTTGTTTATATTTCTGTCAGAACACTGGCAATAATGCATTCATTAAAAGAACATTTATTGATAGGGCCACTTTGTACCTGGTACAGTAGTTAATTGTGGTAAGTCTAGCTTTCCTTGACTTATTCATCTTTGTGTCTCTCATAGCACCTATCAGAGAGACTTGCTCATAGGCACTCAATAGAGATTTGAATATAATTCCATTCTGGCCACTCATTGAGCCACATCCAACCTCACCAATGATTTTCCTTTTAATAAAATAGATTGCAGACAGATGACCCACTTAGGATACTGTCCTGTATGTTAAAGAGTTGATAATGGGGTTCTCCACAGTTAGAGACTTAGTTATGCTTCAGCGGCTTTCACAAACTGCTTTGGCATGCTGCCCACATTCATTGTGGAGGTTTTTCCTTCTTTAAGAGTTTCCTTTCTAAGAGGGAAGACCTTTACTAAATACTACTGTCTTTAACACCTGTAGTTTCTGCGAGAGAAAGCTTTTCAAAGTTTTTGTGGGCTGTAATGGCTGAAGATGAGAAGAATGGAGTTGGAACACTAGAAATAGAAGCAATTAGGACTGGGATGAATCAAGATTATATAAAAATATGGAATCTTGACGGTTTCCTGGATCCTGCAAGCTTGGCTATAACCCAGCATTTTATATGTCTTATATATTATAATATGAAGTGATTTGCTTATCAGGAACAACAAGAGGATCTTGTTTATATATATATAACATATATTCAGATTATATAAATTTATTCAGACCAAAAAGCATAATAAGGATCTTACGAAAGTCATCCTTGAAGATCAAACACCAGCCATGGTCCTTAGCGGGATCTGTACCAATGATTAGAATTATGTGCAAATGTCTATGTTGAAGACATCACTTGTTAAAGTGAAATTTAAAATCCCGTTACAAATGCAGGTACCTAATGCTGCCATTTATATTGTCTGAGGCTGATTTCTTGTCCAGAATTGCAAGGTGTAGCATTTTGATGTTTTCTGAAATGTAGACTGATACAGAATTACTCATGGCTGTTCTAATCAATGTAGAACATCTCATTTAAAAGCAAAAGGTGAATAAGATTGGCAATAGATATTGAAACTATATTTCCAGCCTTAACATTATTAATACTTCTCAGCAGGAACATTCTTCTCTGTTGCTATTAATTTTTAGGTATTAAGCATAGGCTATAAATAATAATCTCTTACATTTGAATAGAGCTTATAAATTCTTCAAAATGTTTTCATCTAGATTTTCTCAACAATATAAATATATTAACATATATTTGAATGCTAGTGGTGTTAGGAACCTTATATGTTATCTCATTCAACTCTTTCAGATAGTCCCTGTTACCTCCATGGTAAAAATTAGAAAGCAAACAGATACACTTTGAACTTGTTTAAGTTTGCCCAGCTAATCCAGGGCAGAGATGAAATTCAAATTTAGACTTTTCTGCTTTCTGTATTTTTCCCTTGAAAACTGATAACAGGGAAGTCCAATAACTTGCCCAGGGTCATAATTCATGGCAGGTTAGAACCCAGAATTCCCATCTTTTACTTATTACTATATTCTCTATAACGCTGTGTTTTATGCATATACATTAGAAAGCCAAGATTAATTTTTATTATTTAAAGATTTCCCTTTTCTTGTGAAGGTTAAATTTGGTTCTGATAGAAAATATGCTGCCAGGGAATGCTTACCTAACTAGAAATTCCATATGAAGCCTGAGGCAAGTATCTGAATAATTAACCTGAGTGATGTAAATACTTTTTCTTGTAGTCATGCTGTAGACAGTAAAAGTTATCTTAAGCATCATTTTACCAGCCAGGAAATATTCCCCTGAAAATCCCTCCCACTTGAAATCCCTTGAGATTGCATAAAATGCAACCTTTGGACTCAAGTGGCACCCTGATAATAGCTGTCATGTGGGGTTAAATTGCCTCCGATTAAATTGTCACCTCCTTAAGAAACAGGGACTGTGTCCTTTTTGCGTTAATTTCCTGTAACTCAGATATTATGCAAACATGACAGTATGCATATTTGTAGAAATTTATTGGGAGAAAACTCTAGAAGCCAGCAGTCAAACAAAAGCTCATTCTCTGGACTGAAATGGCAAAATTTCGGGAATACCAGTCCTGTTCAAGCAAGTTTTAAAGATAGCTATTTTATGACCAGAGAAGAGTTAAAAATAGCAAATTACCTTTGGCATTTCTAGTTCCTTCTATATACATACTCAGCTCCAGGAACATAGCCCCATACATTTGCTCTTGGAATTGAGAAAATCAGGGTAACGTCTATCGAGTCCACTGGGGTAATGGGAATTAAATTTAGGTAGGAATATTTGGAAAATTTTGAATTCCAACTCTCAAAGAAGACTGAATACAGAACTTTTTATTGTAAAGGCCATGTGTTGCCCCTCCCTAGGGTCAATGAAATCAAAGACGGGATGTTTACTTTGAAAGCACAGACCTAGGTGGCATTTAGTGGATTTAAATGGGACTTTAGTGTTTGCATCTAGTCAGCGTGCCCCTGAAAATATCTCACACCCTGGGACTGGATGGGCCAGGCTAAGTAAACATTAGCAATATCAAATGATTACAAAAAATATCCAAATTCCCAACAATCTTATCAACAATCCTGGCCAAGAATTCTGGGAGGGATTGGCTCACTGGTCTGCCTGGTTCTTGAGGAAGTACATGGGTATCAGTCCTAGACACTGAGGGAATCACTTGTCTTACTTTCTTACGGGCACCCAATAGACAGATACTCCTTTTTTTTTTTTTTTTTAAAGATTTTATTTATTTATTTGACAGAGAGAGACACAGCGAGAGAGGGAACACAAGCAGGGGGAGTGGGAGAGGGAGAAGCAGGCTTCCCGCCGAGCAGGGAGCCTGATGCGGGGCTTGATCCCAGGACCCTGGGATCATGACCCGAGCCGAAGGCAGATGCTTAATGACTGAGCCACCCAGGCGCCCCGACAGATATTCCTTTTATTCCATGGATGCCCTCTGGGGGTCATCTAGAGTTTAACCTAGGAAAGGTTACCCATTTGTGTCTCTTGCTTGTTTAGAGGCTGGGGTGTCAGTTATTTAAAGTTCTTAGTTTTATAATGGATTTCTATTGATATTACTTCCCCATTTGCCTATTATTTGAGATGATAGCTCCAAAAAAAAAAAAAAAAGTTAAGCCTTAAGTGCAGTCTTCATGATTCAATGTTCCAAATGTTAGGAATGTAATTTGAAAAAAAACAAAAACAAAAACCAAAAAACAGTGGGGTATGCAATTAAGTTCAAAGAAACTTGACTTTCTATCAAGATAAGATTGCCATGAGATAAGTGCAGAAATGCAAATATTGTCCTGATTAGTGAAAGGTTCTAATACAGGCATGACCAGTTTGACCAAAGCCCTCATTCTAGAAACCTTTCATAAAGGAAGTCTGTCTGTCATTATGTGAATTCCAAAACATCTGCTCCATGGAACAATGGAGTGGTGCCTGAGGTCTGTGCTGTACCAGGGTAAATTTTGTTTTGATTAAAATGAAAATAGCATGGGAATCTTAGAATTTAGAGAGGCTCAATGCGACAAGGCCTCATTCCTGCAAATATCTTGCTAACCTCCATGAAGCAATTTGTTGGGACTGGGTGCAATGTGACAGGCACTTCTAGGACTTAGTGTGTTTCTGAATAATTTATCAGCTACTAGCCAAGATTTATACATCATATTCCCTTTTCAGAAATGGAGATATTAAAACATACATTCAAATATAATCCTAAACAGAACATTATTAAGTTTTAAATATATTCTAGAAGCAGGATTTTTTTTTTTTTAGAAGCAGGACTTAAATGTTTCTATAGTTTCTCCTTTTGAACAGATTCATGTAAGTTATACTTTTCTAAAAGAAGTATAATTGCTCATTCTTAAGATTTAGAAAATAATGGACTTTTAAAAATCTTCCGTAAAAGAATTAGATAAAATTACAAAACAGTCTCATCAGCTAATCTAACACTTAGCAGCAAACAGCAAGGCTTTGATTAAATTCTTTTTGATTTGTTTTGTCTATGTGTGTGTGAGTGTGTGAATATCAATGATCTTAGTTTTTTTTGAAAAACATCTTTTCCCTTCATAAAGTTTTTTTTAAAATGGTAAAAAACGACAAGTGCCCAGTGACTTTAGTGAGACTAACAGCATATTTAGTGAGGGGTTTGACACAGAGGAGATACATGCTTGGAAAAGAAAGAAGGAAAGGAATGGGTCCAGGGACGTGGCGGATGGTGCTGCACTTGTCATTAGGAAAGATGCTTACACGACATGCCATATATTTCATGTCAGGCTGGTCAGAGCCATTATTTTAAAATGGCGTCTGGTTCATTGGGAATCATTTTACTTCTATTCTTATGCTCAAATTAGGTTAATTTTTCTTTTAGTCTTCTCAAAGGGGAAAATATCCCGTCTCTTTACAGACCTCCTGGGAAAGGCATGGAGGTTTGAGGCAAGAGAGCTCTATAAACAGCCAAATTATGTTGTAGGCACAGATTCCATTATTCATTGGCACCTCTTCATCAAGCTTTGTGTGGAAAGTCAGTTCTTACCACCATACTGACTGCTCAGTTGTTCAGTTCTGATTGAAAAACATGTTCAGTAAGGAGATTTCCCTTTTAAAAACAGTGAACAATGATCGTTTATGAATGCAGAGCTTCCTATTTGAGGGTAATCATTTATTGATATCATGGATGGACTTAAAGCACAGTTTTGAGGTTTACTATTCTCAGGAAGCATATCAAAGTATGTGTTTGAAAGGCTAAATGTCAAGATTCCTGCTTGGTTTACCACAACTGTTTTTCACCTTCTGCAAAATCACAGATGGGTGTGAATGTTTCAGTGAATGAGACGTTCCATTGTATGAAATAATGAGCTTCTAGCTTTCATGCTACAACAAAATTCTAGGGTCCAGCAATTTATTTTTAATAATAATGACTATAGGCATGATTACTGCAATAGTTATGGGATAGATGCCACTATTAAACAAGTTATGTGTGTTCTTGAAGTTTGTTTTCCCATCTGTATAATGAAGATAATAATGCCCTCCTAAATATTGTTATGAGGATTAAATGAGAAAATGCATGTAACTATAGGTCCATAGTAGGTGCTCAATAAACAGTAGCTATTCTACTCAGTTATGCCTTCACATTGCATAGGATATTTGCTACTTCAAGAAAGGTACAGATGTGATCAAGTGGGACTCTTTCCACAGGGAGTCCAGACTTCAAAGAAATAAAACCACTCATGGAATGACTCTCCATGAGGATGGTAATGAATACAGCTCTGCTGTTCTTGGTGAAATAGCCCCAGTGATTACCACGCTCTTATTTTTCTTTGTCAGAAGAAGTTAAGATTATAGCCCGGGGTCAGTTTGACTTAAACCCAGTTTCTGGTCATTTAAGTCCAATGTAACTACCTTTTAAAAATTAGAATTCTGTAAAAGAAGGGAACTTTTAATAAGCTGTTTTCATGTACTATTTTAAGTCATAAAATTGCAGTATTGACTATTATGCAATTTAATTAATGTTTTCTTCCTTTTTTTTTATACTTATGCATGGGGATAGTATTGAGAAAGGCATTATTTTAAAAATTGAAGAAATAAATAACCCAACACAAATGATTAGTCTTTTCCTGGATTATGATATTTAGAACAAAGTTGAAAAAGGTAGATTTTTAATATTATAAGTGATTAGATTATTTCTCCTATTTTTTTCTCTATGCTTAATAAATTGCATTAGTCAAATCCCTGTCCTCTGAGGTTTTAAAGTGAAACCAATCTTTATTTCAGTAAATTTTTGAGAGCTGTGTTTTATTGATCTACATGTAGAATACAGAAATTTCCAAAATGAATTGGCCAAAACATAAGATAGATTATTAGAGATGAAGGCTAATACTTCCTTGGAAGTCATCAACTATTGGGTTATTATAGCTGTTGTTCACAATATACAAGGTTCAACCAGTCACACTTGCCATGGTTCAGTAGTTCATCACAGATAAGCATCTACAGTTAGATGTGCTTTTGAAACTTGTCAGGGAAATCCTAAAAGCATTGTCTCATTAATTTTCATATTATTTCTCATTATATCTGTGGTGGCAGATAAGTATGAAAAGGCCTCAAAACAGTATATTCATTAAAAAAAAAGATCCATTTATTAATCTTAGCATGGAGTGGAAATTCTCCAAGTTGATTATGTCTTGCTTTTCATGGTCCACATAAAGCAAGGATTTGAGCTCAGCTCTGATTCCAAAGCTTACACTGAACTTTCCAGCTTTGGTTACTCCTTCTAGAGTAAGACAGGGAAAAAAGCAAACCAAGAAATAAAGTCTTTACCTCTGTAAGGTTCTATATCCTTTTCTTATCTGTATCCTCTATCAATATCCCTCATGTTCTTTTCTCCATCAGCCCCACAATCTGTCTCTCTAACATTCTCATTTTGAGGCTTTTAATCTTCCTATCTGTGTCTGACATCCCATTCAGGTTAACAATTTCCTAAGTATTCTCCTAGCTATCATCTCCCTTCAGAGAAAAAATATGGACATCAATAGTAGGAGAAATGTCTTTATGTGTCTAGTATTTTATGGTGTGAACTTCACATTCACTTTGCCTCAGTGTCATCTTCTGCAAAATGAACCAGTGTCGGTTCTTCAATGTTAACAGTCCTTCATGTTCTAACCTTGAAAGATGGGAGAAATTAGTGCCCGGACTCCTATAACCCAAATGCCTGGATTTGAAGCCTGTTTCTAGCACCTACTGTTGCTGTGACCTTGTCTAGTTGCTTTATGTTTATTAGTCTCAGTTTCCTCATCTGTGGTATGGGCCTAATAATAATTTCTCTTTCTGAGTATTGTTATGAAAATTAAATGAGAAACACACACACACATACTCTACTAAAAAAGAATCTGGCACATACCAAGTGCTCAATAAATATTAGCTCCTATTACTAGCTACTTCTACTAGCCTATAAGTTAAGTTTATAAAATGCTTTCAGTTACAATATTTCAATTAATCTTAGCAAGTATCCCAATACCAGGATGAATACTGAGGCCCGTAAAGGAATATTGACTTATTTAAGATCAACAGTTGACATAGGGCCAGAACTGGAACCTGGGTGTCAGTCTCGTATCTCAGGGTTCTTTAAGCTACACAACCATAATAATACATTTGCAACACAGTAAGTCTCTAATGGCTCACACCCAGATCTTGTGATCTTTATAAAATTTTCTAGGAGACTGTTGTTGATGTAGTCACTGTTGTTATTTTAAACTACATGGTTACTAAAATAAATAAATAAATAAATAAATAAATAAATAAATAAATAAATAAAACACTACATGGTTACTATGAATAATCATGATCTGTTATCTAAATAACCTAATCTAAGAGCAATGTCTATTACAGTAAACTTGGGTAAAGTCTAGAGTTAAAATATTTTTTTACTCTGTCACTCATAATTTTCTGAGGCTGTAGGTTGGGATAGGGAATGGATTGTTGCAGAGTTAACTTGAGGATTGGCATTGCAAATGAAAGCCACTGCTTTCCCTGTGCGGAAATGTGCCACTCCTAGGATGTTCTGCAGCAGTAGTGTGGACTGTGGGTGTGTGTATGTATGTGTAATTGTGGGTCTAATTCCATGGAAATGGAGAAAGTAGTCCTCTTTTGAAAGCACTAATACATTTCTGGTCAAATACATTAATCAATATTCCTATCTCAACTATTTATTTGGGGAGAACAAGTTCAAGTGCAGGGCTGGCTTACTTGGCCTCTTTACTGAGAACGTGTGATTAATTTTGTGCCTACAAGGATAGAAGTGCAGGAAGCTTTTCCTTTCCTTTGTTATCCCTGTAACATCTACTGACCTATACCTGGAAATTGCCTGTGAAAAAAATGTGCAGAAGAGAATAGCAGTGAGCAGACAGACAAGAGCTAAAAGGTACAGGAAGATAAACTGGATGGGAAGTACGTTTTACAAAGCAGTAAATGGAGTGTTTTATTTATTTTATTTTAACAACAACAAAAAGGCATTACTTAGAAGAAATATAATTTGAGATGGGTCAGGCGCTAACCAAGGCAGAATCATTAACAAATCTTGTGGGCTTGTTTTCTTTTAACCAGACTTCTTGTTTTGTTTTCACCAGGAAAAGATACTAATTGGTTATTGAATTCATAGTATATGACAGATACAATTCTAAACACGTCAACTTCATCATTTCATTTTCTTCTTACAACAATCCTAACAAACCTCTGCTGTAAGTCTCTTGATTCTTGTTTTACAGATAAGGCTTGGAAAATTAACGGTTTTCATAGAGCTGATAAATTGAAGAGTCAGAGTTGGAATACATTTCTGCTGGGCTCTGAAACTTGTAATCTTAGGCACTGAACTTGTCAACATCTATTGAGGATGATGTTCATGAAATGTGGGATAGTTAATTTTATGTGTCAACTTGACTAGGACACAGTACCCAGATATTTGGTCAAACATTTTTTCTAGATGTCGTGAAGTTATTTTTTGACAAGATTAATATTTAAATCAGTGGACATTGAGTAAAGCAGATTACCCTCCATAATGTAAGTGGGGTCCATCCAATCAGTTGACGGCCTTAACAGAACAAAACCTGGAATCCTGGAAGAAGCACTTCTGCCAGCAGCTGGCCTTCTGACTTGAACTGTAGCATTGACCCTCTTGTCTCCAGCTTGCTGGCCCGCTCTGCAGGTTTGAGATTTGCCAGCCTCCATAATCATAAGAGCCAATTCCTTAAAATGCATCTCCCTTTTTATATATACACATCTTCTCTGGAGACCCCTGACTGATACAGGATGCTTCCTCTTCATTCAGGTGAGTTGGCTGAGTGATGAACCAGAGCATGTTTGCCTGGTGCAGCTCTGTAGGTAATGCCCAGATGGGCATGAAGGGCCTCCACGAGCTTTCTCAAGGGTCTGGCATGGCAGTAAGAGCAAATGAAGCTCCTTTTCTCCAATGCATTGACTGTACTCTTTATTTCCTACCCCACCAGCACAAGATGGGCCACATTATTTTGTATATAGTAGATACATTCCAAATTTTTTGGGGAATATACTCAGAAATTAGCACACACTTAGTACATATGTGATACACAGCTTTTTATATAAAGATTAGCATCTCATGAAAGCCTATTACATACCAGGTACCATGACAGGTCCTTTCCATATCCAAAAAGATATGTTATCTTTTGCTCCTCGTAAACAACTCTAAACATAAACAACATAAACACCAAACTTTTTCAGATGAGGAAACTAAGACTAAATAGGTAAGTCAACCCAGCTCTATCTGACTTCCAACATCATCTTTCAAACAACTACAGTTAGTAGCCCTCTTTGGTACATTATGTACTCCTGAAAATAAGCACAACAATCTAAAGTATGAACACTGAATACAGACTAGTTTATTTTCAGAGACTAAATTAAATGTTATGATATTCTTTTTTTAAAGATTTTATTTATTTATATGACAGAGAGAGACACAGCGAGAGAGGGAACACAAGCAGGGGGAGTGGGAGAGAGAGAAGCAGGCTTCCCGCAGAGCAGGGAGCCTGATGCGGGGCTCCATCCCAGGACCCTGGGATCAAGACCTGAGCCGAAGGAAGATGCTTAATGACTGAGACACCCAGTCACCCCAAATGTTATATTCTTAAGTAAATATCTGCTATTAGAATAATCTTTAATCTTTGGTGATCTACCTCCAGTATGTTCTGCTATTCTTTAATTCTGTACTTTAACAGTGGAATGAACAGTTGGCCTGATTTAGTACAATAACTACTCAGTGCTATTTTATCATCATACTTTTATCTGTTTCAATCATATTGGATTTACAACATTTATAATTCATAATATTCTTTTCATTTATTCACTCTCATTCATTTAATAAAATAATAAGAACAGAATGTGATGAACTCAGCTATAAAGGCAAAAATAAGCATTTCTAAACCTGAACTGTTGACAAGTGAACAAGTACTACCATTGGAGAATTCAAAATACTTATTTATCAGTTGGTATATATACTTGCAAAAGGAATGTTAACGTATGGTGAATGCAAGTATGTTGGCATTTTTTCAGAGAGAGATTAACTTGTGAAACTTGTTATATTTTTCATAATATGTCTTTTATCATTTGTCCTGTTCCCATCACAAATTATCTTCAGACATTTGGAATCTAGTTTGGCTAGCCCAAGGTTCAATACAGAAGCCTACTAAGAAAAGCTAAAACCAGTTAATCAACAGAAATAAAATGCAGAACATTTAGCAAGCACTTCTTGATACCTTCCGAGTTATGAGCATATTTTTAAAATTCATGTTGCACGTGACATTTTGTGAGAAAGCTAATGGTAGCCTCATAAGGATTTACCAGCTTAAATGGAGACCACCAGGTTTGGAAATGTGTGGCTTAACACAATATTATCTCTAATATTTAGCTTCAACTCTAGAAGGCAATATTATCTCTTTATCCTAGCAAATTAATATGCTTGACCAAACTAAATCTGGACAAAATTAGATGAGGTTTAAAGAAGTCAGACTGTGGTGGGCAGATAACTTTAGTACAAGTCTAAAATAGAATCAAGAACATTGGAGCTGTTCTACTTCTGAACACAGGAGATATTTTGCCAAGACATGTGTCATCATCACTACAATGAGCGCATTAGAGACCAGGAAAAGTGTTGGAAAGTCCCACAGTGAGGTGGCAGCCAAGGGAGGTGCTTCTCTGTGACCCTTAGTGAGGTAACCAGGGTACTATCAAATTTAGCCCATAAATGATTCAAAAAAGTATGAACAGAGGGAATATTCCAACTAGGAAAAAAAAACACAACAACATAAGTTTCTCCACTGTCAGTTTATTTCCAGTAAATCTTGAACTCTTTTTCCTTCCTACCCTCCTCTCCAAAGCTAAAAATGTTCAGTTTAAAATAAAGAGCTCAATATGAGTACTTATGTTGATCCAATGATCTGAGGGTTATTTCAGCATGGTTAATTAAGTGGATAAAGCTCAGAAACATGGAACCAAGTTAAGCATAATCATAATTTTATATCTACAACATTTTGTAAGCTCAGAGAAGCAACTGGATCAAAATGTTTAACTGGTTTATAATTTAAGTGGATTTTAATATTACAGACACTCTATGTAATTCTCTGCAAGTTTATTTGATGCAAACTAAGTAGATGAGAATTTTTGAAGGAAGAGAAGAGAGTGTTCAATTGATACCAAAAGATTAAGTATGTTGAGTGATCATTTGGAGTGTGGCACAAGCCCTAAAGCATTAGAGAGGAAATAAGCCTGGCTCACATTTAGTGGACTTTAGCAAGACTCAAACACATATCTCTTTTCTGCTGAAAAATGAAAGACGTCTGTTGGGGGGAAAAAAAAAAGACATACCCTCTTTGATATAGGATGTAAAAGGACAACTAGTGCAATTGTAAGGCAGCAGGATGTGGGTGTCTGATGCTGCGCATGTTGACATCAGCAGCTGCGGGGACATTTTCCTTGGGTTTCACACCAACAGCAGTTGAACCTGCTGCTCTGAGTAGCACCACACATAACATCAAGCAAGACTTTGTGGCTCAGCGTCTCTCATGGCCCTGCTGTCCACAGGGTCCTAGAGGGAAGTTGACATTGCTCAACAACCCTCTCCCCTCTGTGACCCAACTTTGCCTCTGGCTGTTTTCACAGCTGTGCGCATGCTCCAGTCAGCTCATAGAGGACTGCGGATTGCCAAATCCAGGAGAGGCATGCTCCTCAGCCAGCCACCTGAAAGATAAGAGCAGCCATTTTTTCTACCATTCTTGTTCCTGCCTTGGTAATGATGGCAAAATGTTGTTCCCTAAAATACATAGATGTAGCTGGAGACCTATGTATGCTCCTCTCTAGTCTTTGGAGCCCCTTTCTCCCTCCCTGAGACCTTCCACAGACCAGTGTCTTATGTGACACACATCATGTTCTGCCTCTCATAATTGTTGTTGGTGTGCAAACCTTACACCTCCTGTTTGAAACAGGAAACATGACCTACTAATCTTTTTATTTTTCACAGCAGCTATAAGGGGACCTGAAAAGCAATATTTGTTAGATTGATTAAACATCAGAAGCATTTGAATGAAAAGCAATAGGTGTGTTACCCTTTATTTTTTTATTTTTTTAATTTTTTGGTGTGTTTACCCTTTATTTACTGAGTGGCTACCAGGTTCTAAGCACTACCCTAGTTCTAAGTGGATAATATAAGTTCTTGCTGTCGATTAAGTTGTGTGTGTGTTTGTGTGTGTGTATGAGAGAGAGAGAGAGAGAGAGAGAGAGAGAGAATGGGATGTGGTAGGAGTACAGAGCAGGGAGGAATGAATTTTGTTTGGAGAAGTCAGGGCTTCCAGGAGAGGATGTGTTCATCTGGATCCTGAAGGATGGGTAGTATTCAGTAGGCAGAAAAGAGAAAAAAGGCATTTTGGGCAAAGTGAACATTCTTTGAAAAACCACACTCATTGCAAGTAATAGTTTAATTAGGAAACTAAGAAAAGTTGAAAGTGACTGGAGCATTGAGAGAAATAGGTGGAGAAGGAAAAAAGAAGGGTGTTATTTGTTTTCTATTGCTGCATAACATGACCACAAACTTAGTTGCTTCAAGCTACAGTACATTTATTATTTAGAAGTTTCTGTGGGTTAACTGAGTCCTCTGCTCAGGGTCTCACCAGGCTGATGTTGTGGAGGTGGCTGGGGCTCTATCTCACCTGAGGCTTGAGGGTCTCTTCCAAGCTCACATAGTTGTTGGCAGAATTCAATTCTTTGGGGCTGTGTGTTTAGGAACCTTTCTATTGCTTGTAGTTGATTTGAGACCATTCTAAACAATTAGAGATTACCTTCAGGCCCTTGCCACATGGCCCCTCCATAGGCCATGTGACAGACAACATATCAGTTTACTTCATCTTTGAGGCCAAGAAGAGAGCATCTATCTGACACTTCACCTTCTCTTAATTCACTCACCTCAGGGCACATGGGTGGCTCAGTCGTTGGGTGTCTGCCTTCGGCTCGGGTCGTGATCCCAGGGTCCTGGGATCGAGCCCCGCGTCGGGATCCCTGCTCGGCGGGAAGCCGGCTTCTCCCTCTCCCACTCCCCCTGCTTGTGTTCCCTCCCTTGCTGTCTCTCTCTCTCTCTCTGTCAAAATAAATAAATAAAATCTTAAAAAAAAAAAAAAGACACTCACCTCGTTAGATCAGGCCCACTCAGGACATTCTCCCTTTTGATTAACTCAAAGTCAAGTGATTAGTAACCAGAGATATCCCATCATATTCATGGCCCTGCCCACACTCAAGAGAAGGGTATTATAACAGGGCAAAATGCAGGGGATTGGAATCCTGCCGGCCATCTTATAATTCTTCCTATCACAGAGGAAGTAGCGTGAATGGTACAGAGAAAAACTGAAGGAGGAGTCTAAAACTTGAATTTTCTCTAGGCCCTGCCACTTACTATTTACCTTTTTTAGGTCCCTTCATTGATATAAATTATTTTACCTATGAAATGGGATAATAACCTTCACAGAGATGGTTTAAGTAGTAAATAGGATAAAATATTACAGAGATCTTGAAAGTCATGTTGGGGAGCTCACACTCTATTCTTTAGGGCAGGGGGTGGAAAACTCATCAAAGTCTAGGGCAGGGGGTGGAAAACTCATCAAAGTCTCTCAGAGGAGTAAAAACATGATCAGATTTGCTTTTTTGTACTGGGCCCTGATGTTCAGTAATCGGGCCTCAAACCAGCCACTCATTTGTACTTTAGTGCTCCTAACAAATAGAATTTGTCAATCATTTGTGGAAGTTTTTTTATTATGGAAAATTTCAAGCATATACAAAGTAAATAGAATAGTATAACATTTGCCCGTGTATTTATCATTAAGCTTTAATAGCATTGACATTCTGCCATGCTTGTTTCATTTATATCTCGCCCCTCTTCCCATCTCTTCCAGCTTTACATATGTTTAAATGCACTAATCTTAACTGGATAATTTTGACTAAGTGATATACCAAGGTAACCCACACAGCTATCAAGATATAAAATGTTTTTGTCACCTCAGAAAGTTCTCTCATGCCTCTTCCAAGTCAACCCCTCTCAACTACCTCAGAGACAGCCACTGCTCCATTTTTAACCATGAGTTAGTTTTGTCAGTTTTAGAACTCAGTGCAAATGGAATCACACAGCCTGTATGCTTTTGTGTCTGGTAGGTTTTTGTTTTTGTTTCTTGTTTTTTTTCTTTTTTTAAAAAAAAAAATATTTGAGAGAGAGAGATTGAGGGAGGGAGGAACAGAGGCAGCATGAGAGAATCTCAAGCAGACTCCCCACTGAGCACAGAGCCCAACTCGGGGCTCAGCCTCAGGACCCTGAGGTCATGACCTGAGCTGAAATCTAGAGTTAGATGCTGAGTCACCCAGACATCCCTGTTTTTGTTTTGTTTTGTTTTTTGTTTTCTGAAGCATAATGTTTGTGAGATGCATCCCTGTTGTTGAGCATATTAGCACTTAGTTCCTTTGTAGTATTTCATTGAAAGAACATATCACATTTCTTTTTTTTTTTCATTTTCTCATATATCTGGGCTATTCCCAATTTGGGGCTATTACAAATAAAGTGGCTATGTACATTCTTATAGCATCCATCTGTATGTGGACATATATTTTCATTTTTCTTGGATAAATATATAGGAGTAGGATGGCTAAGTCAAAGGCAGGCACATATTTAAATTTATTAGAAACTGGCAAACTTTCTTCCAAAGTACTTATGGCATTTTTATACTCCCATCAGTAGTGTTTGAGAATTATGGTTGCTCTGCATCCTCTCCAATGCTTGGTGTTGCCAACCTTAATTTCAGTCCTTTTGATGGGTGTATACTAGTGTCTCGTTGTGGTTTAAATTTGTATTTCCCTGATGACTAATGATATTGGGTCATCACATTTAGATGAATAACATTGCTTAAGAACATGGGTTTTAGTGTCAGACTGACCCTGGTTCAAATCCTTGCTCTGCTTCTTGCCAGGCAAGATGCTTGACTTCTTTGCAAAAGGAATATTAGTATCTTCATCATGGAGTTGTGAAGATTAACTGAGGAAATACATATAAAGCTCTTCGCAGAGTTCATGGCGCAATGAAGAGTAGTTTTACTATTCATGAAGAATATTTAATGAGGTATACTTATTGATACACAAATTGTCAAATAGGTGATATATTGTTCTTTATTTATTTTAATAAAACATTTTTAAAAATTTTTGAGATTATTTTAAACTTACAGAAAAGTTGCAAAAATAGTACAAAGAATTCCCGTGTATCCTTCATCTAGAGACTCTATTCAAGATTTACCAGTTGTCCCAGTAACATTTTCGGTAGCAAAAGGTCTGAATCATCTATGCTTTTAGTGATCATGTCTCCCTAGTCTGTTTGAATCTGAATAGTACCTCAGTCTTCCCCTGACTTTCATGATATCTATATTTTAAAGATCAGAAGCCAGTCATTTTGTAAAATACTATTCAATTTGGGTTTTTCTCATGTTTCCTTATGACTAAACCCAGGTTGTGTATTTTTGTGCAGAACATGACAGAAGCAATGAGTCTGTGTTCTTCATATTGTACCTATAGCCATGTTTAAATGGAGGGGGTTTCAGGGTGGGGGGAGTCTCTTTTGCACACAGAGGCCATAGTCCCAAACTCTCCTTTCTCATCTCTACAAATGGCATAAGCAAGCCTCTCTCTGCCCTTGATGATTTCCTGCCACAGCATCCCTGAGCGCCCTGGACTGCTTGGACTTGGCTACACATCACAGGCCTTTCCTCCCATAATGAACAGACGTGGATTCCAAGGCTGCAGCTTCCTTTATATCCTTCCCCCTTACTGCTCTGCAGAAGTACACAATGTCCGGGCCACCCACTTCTCTCTTTCTCTTCCCCACCTCTAGTTCCCCCTTTTTACTAATTTCAATATATGCCATTTAAAAGATTTTTAAAATTTGAGGAAAGACAGGCAAAATGAATTTTTTGGAGGCAAGAGTGAAGGAGGTATAACCTTTAAAAAAAAAAAAGAAGAATTGGCTCTTCCTTCTCAAATATATCTGGTTAAATTCACTAAATATGAAGGTAGGGGGTAACATAACTCTCCCTGCCTCTACTCCCCAACAAGGTGTGGACATGAATCAGAAAAACCAGGAGTTTCGAAAAGGGCATGAATAGTTTTAAAAATCTCCCAGGTGATTCTGGTGTTCTCCTGTCCACACCTTCTGTATTTCAATGAGACTCACTTGTTAGGAGAGAAGAGGGTGAAGGATGGAGCCTAGAGCTGTCCAGAAACATAAGAAGTAGCTGACACCTGAGAGGATTGAGGGCAAGTGGCTAGCAAAATAGGAGCAAAGCCAGGAGTAGGAGGCTCCTACGCTTTGAAAAGGAAGGGGTGTGTCAGCATTATGAAAAGCTTCAGAGAAGTGAAGTAGGATGAAGAATAAACAATAATCGCTGGAACTGGAAGTTGAGGTCATTAGCGATGCTTCTCTTTGTGGGTATTGTTGGAGGTGGGAGGACAGAATGCAAGCCAAATTTTGTTGGGTCAAAGAGTAAATGGGAGATAAGTAAATTCAGGTCTCTCCTTCATGAAATGGTTTAAGAAGTGGAACAGAGAAGGAAACAAAAAGGGGGGGTGGCTTATATAACAGTGGGCAAGTTATTTCTCTGGGCCTCAGTTTTTTCCCTTATAAAATCGGGTAACAATAGTACATATCCCATAAGATTTTGTGACAATCTGATAGATTAACAGATCTCATCCCAAAACAGTTTTGGGAACATGGAAAGTACTCAAAAATGTCAGCTGTGTATTATATTATCGAAGGAGAAATTAAATCCTTTCTTCTTCTTATCCCAAAGTCTCAGGGATCATTACACGTGCCCGTTTCCGTTGCCACTACCTGCTCTTCCATGTAGGTGCCTCTTCCAGATGCCAGACACGTTATACACCTGATTCAACTTCCAGTTGCTCCTCAGGTCAGCGGTACCAAGGAAAAGCTCTTTAGTCTTTGAGAAGATCCCCACCCCCCACATACACTTCAAGTAGCCACAAGACTAGGACAACAGCAACAACAAAACATAACCAGTGGGAACTTACAAGAAATCTGAAGAGAAATGGTGTTATTTTTCATTGACCTTCCTTTCAAAATGAATAAGTACCAGCCCTCAGTGCTTCTAGCACCATCCTTTACTTCCCTTTCATCCCTTCTCTCCCCACTATCATTCTTGTTCTGGTGTCACAAGGTTCCCAGCTAACTATACATTTTTTTCCCTTAAATATGAGAGCCTTGCTTCTTATTCACACTCCTTGCTTTCCTTGTCCTTCTTCCTTTTTTTTTTTTTTTTTTTTTTAAGATTTACTTATTTGTTAGAGAGAGAGATTAACACAAGCAGGGGGAGCAGCAGACAGAGGGAGAAGCAGGCTCCCCGCAGAGCAAAGAGCCCGATGTGGGACTTGATCCCAGGACCCTGGGATCATGACCTGAGCTGAAGGCAGATGCTTAATGACTGAGCCACCCAGGTGTCCCATCTCCTTGCCCTTTTATTTTTTTATTTTTATTTTTTTAAAGATTTTTATTTATTTATTTGACAGAGAGAGACACAGTGAGAGGGGGAACACAAGCAGGGGGAGTGGGAGAGAGAGAAGCAGGCTTCCCGCAGAGCAGGGAGCCCGATGCGGGGCTCGATCCCAGGACCCTGAGATCATGACCTGAGCCAAAGGCAGACGCTTAATGACTGAGCCACCCAGGCGCCCCTCCTTGCCCTTTTAAAATACTGCCTCCATCATCTGCTTGCCCCTATATTTGATGTGGGATACTTGGGGGAATGAGAGAAGAATAAATAAATACAGGTGTTCTAATGGAAGAAAACAGGGTGGTATCATGAAAGAAACATTGGCTTTCGTATCAGTAGAGTTTAAACCTCAGGCACAACATTTACTGAGCAATAATATCACTTCGGTTCTTTGTGCTTTCACTTGTTCATTAGTAAATATTATTCAAATGGGACCGATGATCTAAACATGTGACCATATCATGGAGTTCAGTGAGGAATAAATGAAATCACATGAAAGGGCCCCTGGAACTAAAAGATCTGCACTGCCACATCAAACACTTTCCCCTTCTGGGCTTTCAAAAAGGGCTAAATACATGTAATTTATATAGTGGGGAATAACTTGGCTGCATCCACTCCAAAGTGGCTCTTGCTTTATGAAGGAAAAAGAACATATTCATTTTTTTTTTCCCCTCTGACAGAAGTCATTGAAGGGGAATAAATCTATTTCAGATAATGGTGAATGGAACCTTGGAGACTGCCATAACATCCTGTTGCAAAGCATGCGTTTATAGAAATGGAAATAGAGTTTGCGGGTACTAAAACCTAAATGAGACATAAAGGAAGCACGTGCCCACCTGAGAATGTGGGGCCAGGGCAGGGGTGTTGAATCCTAACTGGTAGTTCCCTTGAGCTCGTCTATTTTGTGAGTTCTATATCATGTATGGATGGAGTGGGATTTTTACTCGTATTTCTTAGGAGGCCATTAACATGGACCAGTTAACTGGTTTTATTTTGCGTCACCCTGAGTGTACAGAAGCTGTAACGTGTATAATAAACAGTGGTTTTGCTGCATCAGTGTTGTTGTATTAACGCCCTTGCTTGGATGCCTACTGCCTGCTTGCCTCAGGGGCAGGGCATCCAGCCCCCATTGGCAAACAGAGGGGAGGAGGAGCTTTCCCCATAGAGCTAAGATTTACCTCGTACATCTGCCCCAGTTGGTCTTCCTACCATGACTCAAGTTTACCTGAAGCACTGTTTGTCTACTGTGCCTTTCTAATAACGGAATTTTCAAAATGGGGAGTGGAAGGATTGGACGTGGAGGTGGACCTCAGTTCCCTCAGTCCTTTGCAGCCACTAATCCTAAAAAGTCATGGTCACATCCGTTGTGGACAAATACCTATGCCTGTTCATCAGGAAAGCTCCCCCCCACCACCTTAATACATTTGCTTATTCATTCAAGCCTTTATTAGTGTATATAACATGCATTACACAATGCACAGCGCCAGTAATTCAGTCTGGTGCTATTAGGATAGGTCTGGTTCCCTACAGCCAGAAAGGAGGGAGAATAGCAGATCTTGGAAGAACTCCTGTCTCATAGACACAGCAGGTTCCCAGTTCATCAACCTGGTTCAGGGAGGAAGATGGGGACTGCATTCCCAGGCAGATCTGCCCACCCTCCTGGGATGCAGCAGTGCAGTGTTGTTGTGGGTTTGTTTTCCCCTTTGTTCTTGCAGCCCATGTCAACCCACATGAGTCTTCATCTCCTCCTGTTCCTAAAACCAGTGTCAGGCAACTGGTGTCTCTCCTCTGTGCCTGCAGCACATGTCTTTCCTTGAGTGTCTTTCTCTCCTGTGCTGCATCTGAGACGAGACCTCTCACGCCCTGTATCTGCATGCCTTCCTCAAGTGCATCTGTCCCTGTGCTTCAGGCTCTACTAGCTCATGTTTGTCCACATTCTGGGTGCCTCAGTCCACCTAGACTTCATATATTGTTTCTCTAGCCTGCGTCTGAGCTCATGTATTTTCTTACCCCATGCCTGTGGTGCGTGTATGCCTCAAGTGTCTCCACCTAGTGTATCTTGCTGGGTTGTTCACCTATTAAAGACATCTTGGTTCCTTCCAGGTTTTGGCCATTGTTAATAAATCTGCTTTATATATGTTCTTAGTAGTTTTTCTGTGGATATATGTTTTCACTCCAGCTGGGTGAATTTACTGGGCACAATTGCTGCACCATATGGTGACACTAGGCTTAGCTTCAGAAGAGTCTGACAAGATACCTTCTCTAGAGGTGGTACCATTTGTATCCCCATCAGCAGTGAATGAGATTTCATATTGTCCCACATCCTCACCAGCAATTGGTATTATCAGTTTTTAGTAATTAGCCACTCTAATAGATGGGTAGGGTAACTCACTGGTATTTTAATTTGCTTTTCCTTAATGCACGGTGCATATTGTTTTCCAGTAATTCCCCAGTGTTGAGCATTTTTCATGCTTTTGCCCATTTATATATATTATTTGGTACAGTATCTATTCATATTGCCCTATTTAATTCAGGGATTTTGTTTCTTATTGTGAAATTTTTTTTTATTAGTTCTTTAAATATATTGCATGCAAATCTTTATATATGTGTGTGTGTGTTTTTTTTTTTTTTTTAAATATATTGTCCTAGTCAGGGGGTTGTCTTTCCATTCTTTCAACATTATCTTTCACAGAGTAGACATTCTAAATTTAATGAAGTCCACATTGTCAATTGTTTCCTTTGACGTATTGTACTCGTTATTGTATATGAAAATTAGTCATTGAAGTAACTTGTAAATTTTCTCCTGTTTCCCATTATAATTTTTTATAGTTTGCATTTCATATTTAGGGAAATTAATGATTTTGAATGAATTTATGCCTAAGATGCAAAGTTTGTGTGTCCGTTCCTTTATTTCCTTGTTATTATCCATTTGTACCCTTATCGTTTGTTGGTTGATGATTACTGAGGACTAAAAGACAATCCTTTTGTATTGATAAGCCTTTATTCCTTTGACCAAGGTCAAGCTGTCTGTATTTGCATTGGTCTGTTCATGGACTCTCTATTGTGTTCCATTTATCTACGTGTCTATTTTTTTTTAATATCATGCTCTCTTGATTATTATAGCTTTATAATAAATCCTGAAATTTGGAAGTGTGATTTCATTGACTTGCTCTTCATCAGCACTGTCTAGACTACTCAGTGTTTAAAACAAATTTGCTAGTATCTACAAAATAGCTTGCTGAGATTTTTATTGGAATTTCACTGGATCTTTAAATCAATTTAAGAAGAATTGACATCTTAATAATATTGTGCCTTTGATTAGAACAAGGACTATATCTCATTTGATTTACCTTTATTACTCTCAAAAGCATTTTTTTCTTTTTTAAAAAAAATTATTCAATTTATTAAAAAAAGAGAAAAACATTTTACTCATTTTTCCTACCCCCCACTCCTGCCTCTTGCAACTACCAATCCTTCCCTGTATCTGTGTATTTTGTTTTGTTTTTTTTTAATTCCACATATAACAGAGAACATATGGTATTTGTCTTTTTCTGACTTATTTCATTTAGCATAATGCCCTCAAGGTCTATCTATGTTGTTGCAGATGGCAACATTTTATTCATTTTTATGGCTGAATAATATATATGTGTGTGTATGTGTGTGTGTATGTATATATGTGTGTACATTATATATTATTCAGCCATAAAATGAATAAAATCTTGTCATATGTATGATATGTGTGTATATATATATGTGTATGTATATATATATTTATATGTGTGTGTATGTGTGTACACACACACACCACAATTTCTTTATCCATTCATCCGTCAGTGGACACTTAGGTTGTTTCCATATCTTGGCTATTGTAAATGATGCTGTGATGAACATGGGGGTACATATATTTTTTTGAATTAGTGTTTTCATTTTCTTTGGATAAATACCCAGAAGTGGAATTGCTGGATCATATGGTAGTTCTATTTTTAATTTTTTGAGAAACCTCCATACTGTTTTCCTTAGTGGCTGCAACAATTTACATTCTCACCAACAATGTACAAGGGTTCCCTTTCCTCCACATCCTTGGCAACTCTTGTTATTTCTTGTTTTTTTTTTTTTTGTTGTTTGTTTTTTTTGATAATAGCCATTCTAACAGGTGTGAGTTAATATCTCATTGTGGTTCTGAGTTGCATTTCCCTGATGATTAATAATGTTAAGCATTTTTTCATGTGTTTGTTGGCCATTTATATGTCTTCTTTAGAAAAATGTCTTTTCAGATCTTTTGCCCATTCTTTAATCAGAATGTTCATTGCTATTGCTATTGAGTTCTTTGTCTCCTTTGGATATTAACCCCTGTGAGATACATAATTTGCATATTTTTCTTGCATCAGTAGATTGCCTTTTCATTTTGTTAATGGTTTCCTTTGCAGCTCAGAAGCTTTTTAGTTTGATGTAGTCCCGCTTGTTTAGTTTTGCTTTTGTTGCTTTTGCTTTTGGTGTCAGGTTCAAAAAATCATCACCAAGACCTGTGTCAAGGATATTACTGATTATGTTTTTTTTTCTTTCTAGGAGTTTTATGGTTTCAGGTCTAATGTTCAAGTCTTTAATCCATTTTGAGTTAATTTTTGTGCATGGTGTAAGATGATGGTCCAGATTCTTTCTTTTGCATGTGGCTCTCCAATTTTTCAATTGAAGACACTGTCCTTTCCCCATTGTATATTCTTGGTTCCTTTGTCATAGATTAATTAATCATATATGCAAGGGTTTACTTCTGGGCTGTGTATTCTGTTCCATTGATCTATGTGTCTGTTTTTATGTTAATATCATACTGTTTTAAGTACTACAACTTGGAAATATAATTTGAAATCAGGAAGCATGATGCTTCCAGCTTTGTTCTTCTTTCTCAAGATTACTTCAGCTATTCAGGATCTATTTTGGTTCTATGCAAATTGTAAGATTGTTTATTCTATTTCTGTGAAAAGTACCAGTAGAGTGTTGATAGGGATTGCATTGAATCTGTAGATTGCTTTGGATACTAGAGACATTTTCACATCTCACAGTATTAATTCTTCTAATCTATAAGCATGGAATGTCTTTTCATTTATTTGTGTCTTCTTCAATTTCTTTCACTAATGTCTTATAGTTTTCAGTATACTGGCCTATCACCTTCTGGGTTAAATTTATTACTAGATATTTTATTCTTTGTAATGCAATTGTAGACAGGATTTTTTTTTTCTTAATTTCTCTTTCCGATAGTTTGTTATTAATGTATGGAAACCCAACAGATTCTTGTGTTGATTTTGTATCCTACAACTTTACTGAATTCATATATTAGTTCTAACAGGTTTTTTTGTGTGTGTGGAGTCTTTTGGATTTTCTATGTATACTATCATGTCATCTGCTAATAGTAATCAGTTTTACTTTTTCCTTTTCAATTTGGATGCCTTTTATTTCTTTTTCTTGCCTAATTGCTCTGGCTAGGACTTCTGATACTATCTTGAATAGGTGAGAGTAGGTAAGAGTGGACATCCTTGTATTGTTTCTGATCCTAGAGGAAAGGCTTTCAGCTTTTCAGCATCGAGTATGATGTTAGCTGTGGCATTTTCATAAATAGCCTTTATTATGTTGAAGTATGTTTCTATAACCACTTTGTTGAGAGTTTTATCTTAAATGGATGTTGAATTTTGTTAAATGCTTTTTTTCTGCATCTGTTGAGATGATCACATGATTTTTTATTCTTCATTTTGTTAATGTAATGTATCACATTGACTGATTTGTGGATATTGAACCATCCTCGTATCCCTAGAATAAGTCCCACTTGATCATGGTGTAAGATACTTTTAATGTATTGTTGAATTCAGTTTGCTAACACTTTGTTGAGAATTTTTACATTTATGTTCATCGGAGATATTGGCCTGTAATTTTCTTTTTTGTGGCACCCTTGTTTTGTTTTGGTATCAAGATAATGCTAGCCTTGTAAAATGTGTTTTCAAGAATTCCCCTCTCTTCTATTTTTGGAAGCGTTTGAGAAGGATTGGTATTAATTTTTCTTTGGATATTTGGTAGGATTCATAAGTGAAGCTGTCTGGCCCTAGACTTTTATTTGTTGGAAGGTTTGTGATTACTGGTTCACTGTCATTCCTGGCAGTTGTCCTGTTAAGATTTTCTATTTCATCATAATTCATTCCTGGTAGGTTGTATGTTTTTAAGAATGTATCCATTCCAGTTTGTCCAATTTGTAGGCATATAATTATTTGTAGTAGTCTTTTATGAGCTTTTGTATTAATCTGTTGTATTACAGAGGTCCTTTGTTTCTATAATAAGAGACAAAGAAGGGTATTACATAATGATAAAGGGGTCAGTCAAACAAAAGAATATAACATTTGTCAATATTTATGCACTCAACATAGAAGCATTTATTTTTTTTAAAGATTTTGTTTTATTTATTTGAGAGAGAGGGAGAGCAAAAGCGGGAGGAGGAAGGGCAGAGGGAGAAGGAGAAGCAGACTCCCCTCTGAGCAGGGAGCCCTACTCATGGCTCATCCCAGGACTCTGAGATCATGACCTGAGCTGAAGGCAGATGCTTAACCAACTGAGCCACCCAGATGCCCCAACATACACACATCTAAACATTGTGAAGAAAATAGTAACAGACCTAAAAAGGAGAAATAGTAGAGCATGAACAATGAACATTGGCTCAAGATTTCAGTGTGGAAGTTTCCGTCTTCTTAATAGTTTTAAAATTGTCTTAAATTTAATAGCCAACTTCTTCTTGCTCAACAATAGAAGACTATAATATTCATCTATACCTGTGGATGATTGCTGAGAACAGTAAGTGGCAAATTTCCCAGTATGAATGGTCTAAAGTGGTTTCACATCTTCTCAAGTGAAAATTCTCTTTAGAATTTATCCATATATATATATATATATATATATATATATATGAACTTAATATACATACGTGTGTGTGAAGTTCCAAAAGTCATATATAGAAGTAGATTTTTAGGACTCAGGATGTGTTAGTGGTTAGGTTCTCAGTTAACTGTTAGTTAATACAAACCCATGATTCCTGTGGTAAGGCAATCACACTGACCTAATCATTGAAACTAACCACACATTCCAGTGTTTTTCTTTCCCTTTCTCTGTGCTTACCTTGCCCCATCTAGGCCTTAGCTGATGCCTCCCTGAGCCCCCTGGGCTCCCAGTTCAAAATCAGCATTTATAAAGAGATTCTGTGCTGGAGTGATATTTGGGATATTGCAAATCCAGTTATAGAGTTGGGTCTGGACCACCAACCTTCCTTCTTCAAGTTAATAGCTTCTCTTATAGGGAAAGCTCCAGGCAGCAGTAGGCGGTAGTTTCTTCAGGGACTGTAAGCCTAATTCCAGACCCCGTGGAGCACTGTTGGTCCTGGTGACTCAGAGGCACTGACCTCCATGTGGTACATAATTAGTTTTTCACCATACTTTTATGAGTTGGTTTTTTTTTTAATATTTGGTCTTTCATTGTTCTGTATGTGGAACAGAGGAAATGCATCAAGATGCTCTTCAGTTTCTATGGAAAGGTGAATTCATCCCCTCTTTCATCTTGAGTGCCAGGACACATCTGTCTTCAGAAGCACGTACCGGTACTGGGGAGCATCATGACTGAGTTTTAGTCTTAGATCTGGCACTTACTGGCTGTGTGACCTCAGGAATGATTTTAACCTCACTACTTCTTTTCTCAATCAGTAACACCAGTCTACTCAGGTTATTTTGAATTGCTAATGAAGTAAAATGTTAGAAAGTGCTTAAAATGGTAGTTGGCTTATAATGAGTCCCCTTTCTCTCCCCATCCTAGTTTCCATTACTTCCTGTCCCTCCTAATCCTGAGATGTTAGACAATGGGAAGAAGTTATTCCCCACATCCAAGTTTTTGGGAGATGGTTCTGAGGCTGGCCACAATAGTAGTGAAACATTGTGAGATATATGGTTAGTTTCTGTGTTCTAATTAGTTTATTACCTTACCCTAAGACATCATGGTTAATACTAGGTTACCCACTAGGGAATGATGGGGATTCCAGTATTGACTCCAGCAGATAGGGTGGGGAATACAAAGCAATGTAGCCAAAGGGAGGCTAGGTTTGCTACAACCCTCCTCCCCAAGACAACAGCTTCCTATCAAGTATAGTCACAAAGAGGAGTGGGCAGCAGTTTCCTCATGGGTTGGTGAGCTGATAAAAGTGTTACCGGGTAGTGGATTGTAAAATTCCTCAGTTCTTATCTTCTTGAAGGGAAGAATTCAGTTTAGAGACTCCATAGAGAGTTAAAAGAGCAAAGGTTTTATTTAACAAAGTAAAAATACACTCCAGAGAGGTACGGGTGGGCTGACCTAAGGGTGGGTAGCAGCCCACTGAGTTCTGCATCATGTTTTTTTATGGGAGTCTGTTTGATCTCCTCCGTCCCATCTTGTCATTATCACGTCACCCACTGGGTCAGCCCTGGTTTCCTCCCCTCCAACCTTTTGCGCACGTTCGTGTCCTCCCATCTTCCCATGAGCGAAAACCATGGAGCCGGGGGCAAACTGCAATGCTAATGATATTATAATAATATTAATATAATATAATATAATTAATATAATATAATGTAATATAATATAATACAATATAATAGTATTATAACAGCTTTGGGGTTACTAGCAGACAACGTTTTCCTTAAGTGCACATGCTCCAAAGTTGGGAAAGTCCTTGCCGCTGTATCTTTTGCTTATCAGACTGTGCTAAACCACAAAAGGGGTTGGTCTAAAGGAGATCCGGTGGTCTCTGGGTGGAGACTGGTGTGGTTCCTGGCAATTTTCGCATCTGCCATCCTCCTTTCTCCCCTGCTGCTCATGTCTATCTAACTGCTTACTGTAGCTCTGTTCCAGCCTGGGTTCATGTAGTGTGCAGTAAGACTGACACCAAGACCAAAGGAGATCCAAGAATGTAATGGGAACAAGAATAGACTTCCTCTGTAGCTAAAGTCTTTCTACTATTCCTGTTTTCAAATGGAACTCTCACTCAGTGAATCATGAGATTCCTGTTTTTTACTTTCCAGCTTTGGTCTCCTTTATGGCTAAGATTAACTCTGTGACATAATTCTAACTAGTCCTATCTAAGAGCAGGGGAAGAGAATTTCCTGTGGCCATTCAAGTGGCTCCTCCCATATGTAGGGGGTTGGGCAAAGCTAAGTCAGTATTTTATAAGCAGAATGTATAGAGCTAGGAGCCTGAAAATTTAGGTTCAAATCCAGGCTTTATTCCTTTCTTGTTGTAGAATCTTGGGCAAGTGTCTTAAACTCTCCAGTCGAATAACACCCTGTACTTCCTCCACCAGAGCACTTAGCACACTGTGTTCTAACGGCATGGCTACTTCATTTGATGTCTCTGTAAGACTGAAAATGTCTTGAGAGACGATGCTATATCTACAGCAAAGAGCACATCACTGGAACATGATAGGCATGGAAGAAATAATTCAAATAAACAAATTAGATGAGATCAGTTCTTATGCCTTTTATATTATTTTTATTTCTGGTAGAGTAACTAACAATTGTGGTATGCTATTGAATGGCAATCTGGATTTCTCTTCATTAATAAGGATAGTATAAAGTTGACACAGGGGAATCTGACACATATACTAAGAGTTCATTGAGATGGGAAAAAAGATGATAGCAACATGCCTCACATTGTATAATCAGAAGTGGGAGGATCTAGGGAATTAATTGTGGGTCTGCAGAGATTCATCACCCTCTAGAGAACCTCTTCTAGTTATTTATGAAAAAATTCAAAAACATTCCCTTTGCAAAGGATTAATTTTCATAATATAATCCACGGCAAAATTCACTTTGTTTTAAACACTGAAACTATACTTTAAATACTGAAACCATTTCATTTATAGGGAGGTATGACTTCATCCTAGCCAAGGACAGCTACAATCCATGATATTTCTGGAAACTTGACATATCCAGCAAGGTGCTTCTTCCTCACTGGTTATTATATGCAATCTCAGTCTCATAGCAGAAAGAGCTAAAATCTTTTCATATTTTATAGTAGATTACAACTTAGAGTCTGAATGCAATATATTGTATAAACTACCAAGAAGAATAGGTGCAATTTAACTTTGCAAACTAAAATTCAGATACAAATAGGTATCCTTATAAAAACGAGTAGGAGGGACTGATATCAAATCATATTTTCAGTTTCTCATCATGGTCTTAAAAACACATTTCTTAGAATAGATCAAGAGCAAATGCCATGAGAGATAAAAGAGAAAGTTAGCATTTCTGATAGAGTTGGAACTATTTTCCTGTGACCCTAGAGGGGTATGGGGAGATGACCAAGAAGAATTGAGAGAGGGAGTGAGGAGGCCCTGTCTGCAAAGCTGACAGCTCCTTTGCCTGTGTGTTACAATTTAAATTATTTCATTTCCTTCTTATTAATATTATTATTATTATTACTTATTTTTAGCAAGCTTTGTTCAGTACCCTAAAACCTTATAATGACTCCCTGTTCTTTTTCAACAAAAGGCACATTTCCTCACCTGGTTCTCTTCTTTCCTCCCTCCTGGAGAAATTAATGGAGCAAACAACACTTTTATCAAACAATATGCCAATTTTCAAAAGCACATACCATCCACCAAACCTTATGAATAACAAAGACTTTTGTGGAATAGTTTGCACTGTCACTCTCTTGCCTCCATGCTGCACAGAACACTCTGATGGAGGCCTTGACAACTGGATGCTGATGATCACCAGAGAAAGTTATTCAGTGTATGCAAATTCGCCTTCCAGTATTCTTAGTAAAGCCCTCTGGGAAGGCAGTGCTGTGACAAAGCATATCTGAAAGAGGAGGGTCAACCATGGATATTATGGTGCACATATGACCACACAAGTCTTTGAATATATAATGCTTATCCTGAAAAATAAGTTGGCAGCTATATAAAACCTGTCATTAATATTTGACTCAGGGAGGTGCTGCTATCTGATCTGGAATGAGCAGGGTGATTCTAGGCACATTTTTGTTTTTTTTCTTTTGCGTGGCTATTGTCCTGTTGGTAACCACTGCAGAACTGACATTCAGGAGATGGAGCGGTGGAGACTCAGTGGTAGCAGCCAGGGGAAGCTTGGTCCATTCTTCCCTGACCGCACAAACACTATTAAAGGCTCGGGAAGCCATTTGTTCATGAATATACATTTGATACATATAAATGCTTTGTGCCATGAATATTTATCTCTTTCATGGATTGCAGCTATTGTGTATTGAAAACTATTAACAGGTTGGAAACCATCCTTTAGAAACCTATGCCTGTCATTTGTGTGCAAAACTATCCCTGGAAAGTTCTTTTTTTCCCCCTCCCTCTTGTGGAAAAGATAGAATACTCCAGGGGGTTTTATAATGAGGTTAGTCCCTTAGTAGATAGAGAAGAGAATTTGGTAAAAGTGGTAGATGGCTTCTTGTGGCATAACTATATATATTTATTTACTTAAGGTTTTTTTTAACTTAAATTGTTTAGGGAATTTTGCAGCTGAGGCTGTGTTCTGTCTACCAGTTGGTATTCATGTTTTGATATAAATTCCATTGTTAAGAGAGGTGAAAATATCAGACACTAAATACTATACAATTGTGGGGGTGAGGAGTGTTATATGATTTCTATCACTAAAGAAGGGATTCTTAGGCCTGTAGATATTCTAGTTCTTTAGGGTAGAATGGTTAGTTTTTCAAATTCCAATCTTATGCTCTCTCATGTTTTCTCCAATCTGACCATTCTTAACTCTTCTTTGTTCTTCAAACAAACCACTCTCTCTCCAGCCTCATGGCATTTGTTAATTCCATTTCTGCTGTCTGATATAATTTTCTCTCCAACAATTCTGACCTGTCTTCCAGGTTCTCTTCTTAACCTCTTGCTCTTTAAGGATCTGCTCAAATCTTTGTGTCTTGTGAGGTCTTCTGCGACCTACCTCCATCATTAAGCACCACTCCTGTCCCTTGAACAGTTCTTAAATAGACCTTTAAACAAAGAAGTATGCCACATAAATGTGTAGACAAATATATCACACATTAGGTACGAATCTTTTTTAGTTATCTAGTACACTACCCAGGTAACAGTGTGTTGCATCCCAGGAATGAGGTCTGTGTCAGTGTTTAATTTTGTGTTCAGTGTTAACATAACTGCTTGAGAATATTCTTTTGTTAACCAGTGTTTCAGATCTCTACCTGTTCTGGACTTAGTTTCCATTATTCAGGCTAAAGATAAAGCCTTTTTGGAAAACTCATTTGTACTAGGTTAACTAATTCCCTTACTACTTTGGGGCTTACAAATTAAATTAGGTCTAGGCTTACATCTTTCCTTAGCTATTTCTATTTAGCCTTGAAATTTCTTCACTCAGTTCCTCAGTCAAGGTTACTGCTCTTGATTGGATTTTTATCGCAGATTGCTATACTCTTTCTAACCATAGAGTTCACATTTGAATTAGGAATTTTAAGTGATGTTAGGAAAGTCCTTAATGCTAATCAGTTTTAATCAGTAAAATCAAAGGTATTATCCACTTATATTAAATATATTAAGAGCTGCTAACAAGATTTTTTAGACATTTGTATCTCTCTTTGTATCTATCTATATTTATAGATAGATATCTAGATAAAGATATATGAACATAGGTGTATCATATATATCTTTGTCTAGACTATAGATCTTTATGTACATTTGCATGTTGTTTACATCTATCTATATCATCAATATCATCAGCACCATCATCATCATCTGTCTTAGTCCATTGAGGCTACTATAATAAAAATACCATACTGGATGGCTTATGAACATTTATTTCTCATGGTTTTAGAGGCTGGGAAATCCACGATTATGGTGCCAGAAGACTCAGTGTCTGATAAGGGTCTGAGTTTTGGTTCATAGACAGCCACTTTTGCTGTGTTCTCACAGGGATCTCTCTGAGGTCTTTTTTATAAGGGCTCTAATCCCATTCATGTGCGTGGAGCCTTCATGAACTAATCACCTCCCAAAGGCTCCACCTCCTAATATTGTTATCTTGGGCATTAGGTTAACATATGAATCTGGGGGGTGGGGAACATTCAATTGATAACATCATCTTTTTCTCTCTATTCAGTTTGTGTATAAATAAATCTCTTTATATATTTGAATGACTTATGGCTATTGATATTAAGAAGGGCTGAGGAAAGTCTAGGCATTTCTTTACTTAGGGACCAATTATTAATTCTTTTTATTTTTCTAGTCTTTTTGTTTTCATGTTTGTATTTTAGCTATTTCACTGTTCATTAAAATGTCTTTTGGGGGAAAGAAAATGAACTATTAGCATCGAGTGCAATGTGTAGTGCTCTAGGGATACTCATTAAGTGTCTGTTGACAATGCTGATGATGATGGTAAAATTCAAATCAGTTAATTGGTTCTGCACTTGTTAGTAATCTCAATGAAATTTTGCATTGGATATAAGTTAAAACAATTGGAGAATTTTCTGTGAAGAGAGGCATTCCTCTTATAGATAGAAATACCCAGGTAGAGGGCTTCTATCTCTCAAGTTCTCTCAGCTTGAAATGAAATAATAGAGCAAAGCTAGACTGAAGTGAAGGCAGGTGTATCTGTGGTGGCATTATCTGCTCAGACTTTTCCTATACCCAGAAAGGCTAAAGTTTATCCTTTGGCTTAAGACATGCCTTCTATTCTTCCCTGTTTGAGTATGCATGGGAAACTGTAGAAACAATGAAGAGTCTCTGAGAGAAGGGAACATTCCAGCTAATTCTTCTTTTTTTAATTTTATGTTTTTTTCTCATTTTTTAAAATTCAAGTAGGACTAACATACAGTGTTATATTAGTTTCAGGTGTACAATATAGTGATTCAACACTTCTATCCATTACTCAGTGCTTATCATGATAAGTGTACTCTTAATCCCCATAACCTTGTTTCACCCATCCTCCCACCTGCCTCCCCTCAGTTCTCTATATTTGAGTCAGGTTTTTTGTCTATTTTTTTCTTTGTTCATTTGATTCTTAAATTCCATATATGAGTGAAATAATACGGTATTTGTCTTTCTCGGATTCATTTCGGTTAACATTATACCTTCTAGATCCATCTATGTTGTTGCAAATGGAAAGATTTTATTCTTTTTTATAGCTGAGTAATATTTATTGTGGGTTTCACCTAATTCTTGAAGGATGTGTAGAAGTAAGCCAAATGGACTGAGGTGCTTGGGGAAAAGTGAATAAGGATGCTTTCTTCTTCTTGTTTTAGCCAAGATAGGCCAAGTTCAAAGTCTTGAAAAGGTGGAATGAAATTATAAAGTGCCTAAGAAGAATCAAAGAAAGAAAAAAACTGAAAGACGAACTTTACCTGCCTTACAGTTTCCTCTGGGGCCACTCCATGTACCCAGAGAAGCACTCTTTATTTTCATGTTTTAGAGCTTTTCTCCTTTGTTTCTCAAAGATTTCTGATTTTTTTTTTCTGCATTTAATTGCAGTAACACTGTTCTGGTATTTATTTGATGTTGACGGCAAATACAAACATAAGTAGAAATGTAATCCCTGGGGTACATGCATTTCCCTTGTAGAGTATTTTCCATTACATTATTGAATAAGTCCAATATGGTTTGGGAATACAGGAAAACCTACCAATCTGTTTGCAAAGTAATACCCCTACTAATAATGTCCATTTTGTTTAAAATTTAAGTCTCATGAGATTCAAACCAATTTTTCAAATCTGAGATCAATTTCATGAAAAATATATGGGTGTGTTCTAAGATATTAAGAGGATGTTTATTCAAGAGAATGTTGTTTATTTTATGTCACCCAGAGACTACATGTTAAAATATGTCCTACTTGTTTCAAATGTCCTTCCTACATGAAATAAGCCTGTTCCCGGTGAACATATGTCTCCCTGCCCTACCTACTTACACTTCTTGTCACTACTCTCATTTTTTCCTTAGAATTTTGTGTTCTAAAAACTTAAAGAAGCCTATGGTTTTTAATTTCTGCAAGATTTTCAGAATACTAAATGCATCCCAAATTCTTACTTCTATTTCCTTTACCTAAAAATAAAGAGCGCGTGCACACACACACATACACACACACACACCCTATAAACAAAAATTCCACAAGTTTCCATGGAAGGAAATAGCTAGAGGGAAAATAAAGCAGATTGGGGTTTGTGTTGGAAGTTTAGCAGTTAATGCACAACATTCCTCTCTTCCTTGCCTGAGCTTGGAAGCATCTAAGAAATGGGAGTCAGGATGGTCATCAAAATATCAACTTTATTTTAGGCAAAGGTCCATGAGAAGGCATCACTTACATATGTGGCAAATGGATTTACTAACTCTATAGCCCAGAATGGGACAGATTCATCATTGTGTTTACCAGGCAGAGGTAGATAAATCAGTGTTTTTTTTTTTTTTTAAGATTTTATTTATTTGTTTGACAGAGACAGAGACAGCAAGAGCAGGAACACAAGCAGGGGGAGTGGGAGAGGGAGAAGCAGGCTTCCTGCTGAGCTGGGAGCCCGATGCGGGACTCGATCCCAGGACCCTGGGATCATGACCTGAGCCGAAGGCAGTCGCTTAACCAACTGAGCCACCCAGGCGCCCAAATCAGTGTTCTTGATACAAAAGTAATGACAGGTAGATGTGTGCTCCTGTAAATTTTATAGGAACAAGAAACTCAGATTGCATCTTCCTTGAGGGAAAATTGGCTTCCAAAGAGAATCACAGGAGGGAGCTGAGAAGAACATTCCCAGTTCCTTCTTTCAATTTACCAATCACATAAAGAGGAGTAAGGAAGGCATGGGCAGGATAGAACTTCTCTAGAGGTGTTTCCTCCAGAGGGGAACCTTAAGCCAGGGAATAGGAAGAGTTCTTAGCATTTAAGGACTTCTCTTAGACCCACCATCTGAATTTAATTAGGCCACTTTGACTTTCTTTAGACCTTTGACAAGTTTCATGACCATTTTGAACTATACTTGGTTTGTTTTGCCTTTCACAACTATCCTTAGGATAGTTCTGAGGGCTTGGCTTTTGGGAAAGAGTACATTTTGTTCCAAATTTGTTTTTAGCTAAACCAGAATGAAGCCAGATCTGGGTGCTTTCAAACAGAGCCTCTGTATTAGTCACAAAAATTAGAGGCAACAAAACCTATCAAATCATCTGTTCCCTCACCATGCCAAACCCAGGGAATATGGACTGCTTATTCTCTTGAATTAACACTGTTTACCAGAAGGGCAACTAAATCAAGCTTCCTCTGAAATAGATACAGAGGGGCTCATTATGTGCCAGTATACATACTCTCAGGAATACCTCCAGGGCACATGGAGAGGAATGTACTTGGACAAAAGAAATCTGTACTGAGATTTTTTTTCCCATTGAGATAATTTAATTCCTTAATCAGTTTCCTACTTAGTACTCAAATCACACCCAATTTCTTAATGTTCATTTTTATTTTGCTGAAATTATTCTCATCAGAATCATTTTCCATGTAAAATTTTCAACGAAAATGAAGTCTTTTTAATCAAGTTTTTTATTTGTATCAACAATTATAGCTACTAGATTGGAAGTTTTGTTTTATGGACATTATATCTACCAAGTCCATTTATTCTAAATCAAAGTTTGCAGATAAAAATATTACCAAAAAGTTTTGCTTCTGTCAGTTTTTAGTCAATAACAAACTTAGCTATGTGCAGTTTTTGTCTTATTTTCTATAATTATTTTTACCATTAATATTCATTATAAATTGGACAGAAGAAAACAGTTCATATTTATTTCTTAGCCAGTTAGTGATAATACAGTAAGTAATTAACCTCTGCTGTTCCACGAGAGCTGTATTATGGAGGATTGGACTACCGTATTGCTAACCCAATTCTTCCGAACATTTTTTCATCACTTTGAGTATTGGATTTTAAAATACCCTTTCTGCTGGTGGAGCAAAGAGCAAATGGCAGGGCCAAATGTCTTGTTTTGCTCCATATTTATCAATATTTGGGAGAAATAAGCAGTAGGCATGGTAAAAGAAAAAAAAAAGGATACAACTCTGTTCTCTTTTTCACTTATATTTTTCTTACTTTCCTCTCTTTTCTCTAAACTTTTCAGACTTATCAAAGTTTCTATGACATATTCTTTTATTTTTCTGTCATTATTCTATCCTCATTGTCTCCTGCCCTAGTATTCTTTCTGCCTGCTGTTGGCTTTATTCTTTTTTCTCTGCTCCTCCTAAATCTCATTCACTGTCTTGAATGCTCTCCTCTGAAGCATTTAGCTGTTCTCTTTTTCTTCTGTTGTCATACCACCATCTCTTACCAAGGGTGCTTAACGGAGTGCTCAATATCATGATCATAGGGCTCAGAGAAGAAACTCTTACCCCTACTACTCAGCATCCCACCCAGATCAAGTAACCATAACCAAAAGAGGTTGTGAAGCTGTGGGGGTTTTTTGTTGCTATTTGGCTATAAAAGCAGCACTGAAAATGGCCCACTTATCTGGGTTTGAGTTTATGGGGCAGAAGGATGAATGTTGTGATCTCAGAAGTACCTTGCCAGATCAAGGAACTTAGAATCATCAGTTTACATTTACTGGACACACCCTGGGTGCCTGCAGCTGTGTTAGATGATTTCACCCTTTCATGCCCTGAAATCCAGTTTCTGCCTTTTTCTTAGCTGTTTCAAATATTGTGGCCTTTACCTTAATTTTTGAGAGCTTTTGTTATTGTCTCATTGTCAAACAGAATTATTAAGTTATTATTTATTTATTATACAGACTGGATTTGTTTGCTTGTCTCACAGTTCAGTGGTTTTTAGTAGACTCAGAATTGTACAACCATCACTACAGTCTAATTTTAGAACATTTATGAAATTCCAAAAAGAAACCCCGACACATATCCATTAGCAATCATTCTTCATTCTTACTCTATTTTCTACATCCATGGATTTGCTTATTCAGGGCATTTCAAATCAATGGAGTTAAAAAATATGTCATCTTTTGTGACTTTTTTTTTTTCATTTAGCATAATGTGTTCGAGACTCATTCATGTAGCATGTGTCAGTACTTCATTCTTTTTTGTTGCTAAATAATATTCCATTGCATGGATACCCCAAATTTTGTTTATTGATTCATCAGTCGATGGACATCTAGGTTGTTTCCATTTTTTAGCTATTACACATAATGCTACTGTGAACATTTTTGAATGAGTGTTTATGTGGACATATGTTTTCATTTCTCTTGGGTATATCTAGTACTGGCATCGCTAGGTTTTATGGTAACTCTATGGTTAGTAATTTGAGGAATGTCCAAAGAGTTTTCCAAAATGTCTGCACCGTTCACATCTTCACGAGCAATGTATGAGGGTTATATTTTCTTCCCATCCTCATCAACACTTGTTATTATCTGTCTTTTTTAGCCATTTATTGGGTGTAAAATGGTATCTCATAGTTTTGATTTATATTTTTCTAGTGACTAATGATGTAGAACATCTTTTCATGTGATTGTTGGCCATTTATATATCTTATTTGGAGAAATGTCTATTCAAATCCACTGCCCATTTTCAAATTGGGTTATATCTCATTCAGTTAAGGCTGCTATAACAAAAATACCATAGACTGGGTGGCTTATACACAACAGAAATTTATTTCTCACAGTTATGGAGACTAGGAAGTCAAAGATAAGGTGCTGGTAGATTCCATGTCTGGTGAGGGCCTTTTCCTGGTTCATAGAAAGCTGTCTTCTTGCTATGCATCATATGGTAGAATGGGTGAGGGTGCTTTCTGGGGTCTTTTTATAAGAGCACTAATTCAATTCATTAGGGCTCTACCCTCATGATCCAGTCACTCCCAAGAGCCCCATCTCCAAATACCATCACATTGGACATTAGGATTTAACATATGAATTGGGGGAGGATATACACACATTCAGTCTATAGCATTCTGCCTTTAGACCCCCAAAATTCATGGTTTTGTCACATGCAAAATACATCCATAACATTCCAACAACCACAAAAGTCATTCCAGCATCAACTTTAAAGCCTAATTTCAAGGTCTCATATAAATATCATCTAAGTCAGATACGGATGAGACTCAAGGTATAATTCATCCTGGGGCAAATATTTCTCCAGCTGTGAACCTGTGATGGTAGGGGCAGCTTTGGTGATATCTGAATTGCCTTTAGGGTCATTCTTCTATTGTACAATTACATGTTCCTCTTTTCCAACTGAAACTCATCAGAATGACCTTTACTATCCATTTTTCTACCAACAATCTGTTCAGAATTACTTAGGTATTCTCTAAGAAGATTGAAGTCTTTTCTTGAGCTCTCCTCTTTTCCTTCTGAGCTGTCACCAGAATCATCTTTAACAGTCCATTTATTGCAATGTGGCTTTTTCTAGCATGCACCTTGAAACTCTTGCAACCTCTACCCATCATACAGATCCACAGCCACTTCCATGTTTTGGTGTATTTTTTTTTTTTTTTTTTGCGTTTGTTACAGCAACACCCCACTTCTCAGCATTAATTTCTGCCTCAGTTCAGGCTGCTTTAACAAAAATACCACAGACTGGATGGCTTATAAATAATAGAAATTTATTTCTCACAGTTTTGGAGACTGGGAGGTCAAAGATCAAGGTGTTGGTAGATTCAGTGCCTGATGAGAACCCATTTGCTGGTTCATGGAAAGCTGTCTTCTTGCTGTGCATCACATGGTAGAAAGGATGAGGGAGTTCTCTGGGGTCTTTTTTATGAAGGCGCTGATTCCATTCATGAGGGCTCTGACCTCATGAGCTAGCCACCATCCAAAAGTCCCTCCTCCTAATACCATCACATTGGACATTAGGATTTAACATATGAATTTGAGGGGAGTGGCACATACATTAAGTCTATAGCTGGCTGTGTTTTAAGTACTGAGTTAAAAGAGTTCTTTATATATTTTGTATTACAAGCCTTTCATCATATGTGCTTTGCAAGTATTTTCTTTCATTCTGTGGGTTATCTTTTCACATTCTGGATGGTGTTCTTTTTAAACTTGATGAAGTCCAGTTTATCTGTATTTCTTTGGTTGCTTGTGCTTTTTATGTAATATCTAAGAAACCATTACCTTACCTAAGGTCATTGAGATTTACACCCAAGTTTTCTTCTAGTTTGATAATTTTAGTTCTTCTGTTTAGATCTGTGATCCATTTGGTGTTAATTTTTTAATACAGTATAAGGAAAAGGGTCCAACTTTATTCTTTTGCATGTGGATGTCCAGTTTTCCCAACACCATTTATTGAAAAGACTATCTTTTGTCCATTGAATTGTCTTGGCACCCGTGTTGTAAATTGATTGGGCATAAATGGAAAGATTTTTTTTCTGGACTGTCAGTTCAATTCCTTTGATCTATATGTCTAATATTATGCCAGTATTGCATTTTCTTCATTACTGTAAATTTGTAGTAAGCTTTGAAAATGGGAAGTTCTAGTCCTCCAACTTTATCCTTTTTTTACCCCCAGGATTGTTTTGGCTATTTCTCACTCCTTAAATTCCTATATGAATTTTGGAATCACTTTGTCAATTACTTCAAGAAAATCAGCTGAAATCTGATAAAGATTGCATTGAATTTGTAGACCAACTTGCAGGGTATTACATCTTAACAGTGTTAAGTCTTATCCATAAATGTTGAGTGTTTTATTTATTTAAATGTTTTGTTTCTTTTAGTAATGGTTTATATTTTTCAGTGTACAAGTATAGCACTTTAAAATTTTATTCCTAGGTATTTTATATATTTTGCTATTATTATAAGTGGGATTGTTTTCTTAATTTATTTATTTATTTTTTTATTTATTTATT